>NC_072009.2:23244621-23547651 GCF_028885655.2 Pongo abelii | reverse complement strand
GAGTGGATTGGAGTGTAGTGGAAGGGAATGGAGTGCAGTGTAATGGACTGGAATGGAGCAGAGCAGAATGGAGTGGACTGGACTGGAGTGGAATGGAATGGGATGGCATGGAATGGGAGCTGAGATTTTACCAATGTGCTCTAGGCAGGGTGACTGGGTGTCATACTCTCAAAAGAAAGGAATGGAATGGAACGCAGTGGAATGGAATGGAACAGAGTGGACATTAGTGGAGTGGAATGTGGAGGAATGGAATGAAATGGAACGTAATGGCATGAAATGGAGTGGTGTGGGGTGGAATGGATTATAGTGGAATGGGGTGGAAAGGAATGGGATGGAGTGGAATGAAGTGGAGTGCAGTGGAGTGGAACGGAGTTGAATGGCATAGAATTGAGTGGACAGTAGTGGAATGTTTTGGAATGCAATGGAATCCATTGTAATAGAATGGAATACAACGGAAAGTTGACATGGAGTGTGAGCTGAGATTGTGCCACTGCACTCCAGACTGGGTGACACGTTATATCCTGTGGATAGAAAGGAATGGAATGCAATAGAGTGAAATGGAATGGAGTGGAATGGAATTGAATGGAATGGAGTGGAGTGGAGTGGAGTCGAATGGAGACGAATGGAATGGGACGGAGTGGAATGGAACGGAGTGGAGTGGAGTATCGTGGAGTGAAATAGAATGGAATGCACTGGGTTGGAATGGAATGCAATGGACTGCTGAAAGGAAATGTGAGCTGTTATTGTTCCACTGCACTCCAGCCTTTGTGACGGAATGAAATCCTGTGGAAAAAAAGGAATGGAATGGAATGGAATGGAATGGAATGGAATGGAATGGAATGGAATGGAGTGGAGTGGAGTGGTGTGGAGAGGAGTGTAGTGGAGTGGAGTGAAATGGAGTGGAGTGTCGTGGAGGAGAGTGGAATGGAGTGGAATGGAATGGAGAGGAAAGGAACGGAGTGGAGTGGAATGGAACGGAGTGGAGTGGAATGGAATCCAATGGAATGAAATGGAATTGAATCGAATGGAATGAAGAAATATGTGCAGTGATTTGGCCACTGCGCTGGAGCCTGTGTGAGAGAGGGAGATCCTGTCGATAAAACAGTGTGGAATGGAAGGGATTGGAATGGAATGGAATGGAACGTATTGGAGTGGAGTGGAGTGGAATTGAGTGGAGTGGAGTGCACTGGAATGGAATGGAATGCAATGGAATGTAATGGAATGATGAAATGATATGTGAGCTGAGATTGTGCCACTGCACTCCACGCTGGGTGACAGAGTGAGATACTCTTGAAAGAAAGAAATGGAATGGAAAGAATTTTTAATTGGGTGGATTCGAGTGGACTGAAGTAGAGTGCAGTGGAATAGAGAGGAATGGAATGGAATGGAATCGGATGTAAAGGAATGGAATGATGTGGAGTGGAGTGGTGAGGAGTGTAGTGCTGTGGAATGGAGCAGAAAGTAACGGGATGGTGTGGAGTGGAGTGCAGTGCAGTGGAGTGGAGAGGAGTGCAATGGCGTGGAATGGAATCGGATGTAAAGGAACGTACTGGAGTGGAGCGGAGTGGAAAGGAGTGGAATGGAATGGAATTGAATGTAATGGAAAGCAAAGGAATGGAATGGGATGCAATGGAATTTAATGCAATAGAATGCAGTTCAATAGAGAGTTGACATGTAATGTGAGCTGAGATTGTGCCTAAGCTCTCCAGGCTGTTTGACACAGTGATATCGTGTGGAAAGAATGGAATGGAATGCAGTGGTGTGAAATGGAATGGAATGTAGTGGACAGGAGTAGAATGGAGTGGAGTGAAGAGGAACAGAGTGGAATGGAATGGGATGCAGTGGAATGGAATGCAGTGGAGTGGAGTGAAATAGAAAGAAATGGAATGGGATGGAATGGAATGCAATGGAATGGAGAAGAGAAATGTGAGCTGAGATTGTGTGACTACACTCCAGCCTTAGTGACCGAGAGAGATTCTGTGGAAGGAAAGAACTGATTTCAAAGGAGTGGAATGGAAGGGAATGTAGTACAGTGGAGTAGAGTGGAATGGAGTGAAACAGAATAGAATGGAGTGGAAGGCAATGGAATGGAATGGAATGGAGTGGAGTGGAATAGAGAGGAGTGCACTGCAATGGAGTGGAGTGGAGTGGAAGGGAGTGGAATGCAATGGAATGTAGTGGAGTGCAGTGGAGTGGAATGGAATGGAGTGGACAGGAGTGGAAGGAGTAGAGTGGACTGGAATGGAATAGAATGGAACAGAATGCAGTGGAGTGGAGGGGAGTGGAGGTGAGTGGAGTGGCATGGAGTGGAATGGAATGGAATGGAGTGAAATGGAATCCAATGGATTGGAATGGAGTGGAGTGGAGTGGAGTGGAATGGAGAGGAGTCGAATGGAATGGAAGGGAATGCAGCGGAACGCAGTGGTGTGGATTGGAATGCAGTGAAATGGAGTACTATGGAATCTAAAGGAGTGGAGTGGAGTCTAGTGGAGTGGAATGGAATGGAACAAAATGGAATGGAATGGCACGGAATGGAGTGGAGTAGAGTGGAGTGGGAAGGAAGGGAGATGAGTGGAATGGAGAGGAATGGAATGCAGTGGAGTGGATTGGATTGGAATGAACTGGAATGGAGAGGAATGGAATGAAGTGGAACGGAATGGACTGCAATGGAATTGAATGGAGTGAAGTGGAAAGTAGTGGAGTGGAGTGGAATGGAGTGGAAATGAATGGAATGGAGTGGAATGGAAGGGAATGGAGACAAGTGGATAGGAATTGACTGAAGCAGATTGGAGTGGAGTGGAGTGGAGTGGCATGGAATGGAATGAAGTGGATGGGAATGCAATGGAGTGGAATGAAATGGAATAAAATGGAATGGAGTGGAATGGAGAGGAATGGAGTGGAGTGGAGTGGAATGGAGGGGAGTAAGAGGAAGAGAATGGAATGGAATCGAAAGGAGGGAAGTGCAATTGTGTGGAGTGGAGTGGAGATGAAAGAAGTGGAGTGATGTGGAGTCGAGAGGAAAGGAATGGAATAGAATGGAATGGAGTTAAGTGGAGTGGAATGGAGTGGAAGGTAATGGAGTGGAATGAAAAGGAGTGGATTGGAATGGAGTGGAATGGAATGGAGTGGAACGGAGTGGAGTAGAATGGAGTGGGTTGCAGAGGAGTGGAATGGAGTGGAATGGAAGGGAACGGAAAGGAATGTAGTGGAAAGGAATGGAATGGAGTGGATTGAAATTGAATGGAAAGGATTGGAGTGCAGTGGACTGGAGGGGAGTGGAATAAAATTGAGTATAGTGCAGTGGAATGGAGTGGACTGGAGTGGAGATGAGTGGAGTGGACTGGAATGGAATGGAGTGGAGTGGAATGGTGTGGAGTGGGGTGGAAAGGAATGGAACAGAATGGAATGGAGAGGAATGGAGTGGCATGTAGTGGAGTGGAGTGAAGTGGAAAGGAATGGCATGGAATGGAGTAGAGTGGAATGGAGGGGTATGGAATGGAATGGAATGGAATTGAGTGGAATGGAGTGGAATGGAGTGGAGTGGAGAGGAATGGAATGGAGTGGAAAGGTCTGAAAGGAGTGGAATGGAGTGGAGTGGAATGCAATGGAGTAGATTGGAATGAAGTGGAAAGGAATAGAATGGAGAGAAGTAGAGTAGAATGGAGTGGATTGGAATGGAGGGGAGCAGAGTGGAGTTAACAGCGGTGGATTGGAATACAGTGGATGGGGTAGAGTGGAAGGGAGTGGAATTATATGGAATGGAATGGATTGGAGTGGAGTGGAAGGGAGTGGAGTGGAGTTGAAAGTAGAGGAATCGAAAGAAGTGGAAAGGAGTGGAGTAGAGTGGATTAGAGTGGATTGGAATGGAATGGAGTGGAGTGGAATGGTGTGGAAACGAATGGAAGGGAGGGGAGTGGAATGGAACGAAATGGAATGGAATGTAGTGGAATGGAGAGGAGTGGAGTGGACTGGAGTGGAATGTAATCGAATGGAGTGTACTGGAGTGGAATGTATTTGAGAGGCGGGTAATGGAGAGGAATTGAGTGGAGTGGAGTGGAGTGAAATACATCGGAATGGCACGGAATTGAATGGAATGGAGGGGAGTGGAATGCAGTGGAGTGGAGTCGATTGGAGTGGTGAGGAATAGAACGGAGTGGCATGGAATGGAGCACAGTGGAATGCAATGGAGTGGAGTGGATTGGAAAGGGGTGGAGTGGAGTGACGATGGGTGAAGTGGAATGTAATGGAGTGGAGTGCAGAGGAGTCTCATGGAATGGAATGGAATGGAACGCAATGGAAGCTGAGATTGTACCACTGCGCTCCAGGATGGGTGACACAGTGTGATACTCTCAAAAGAAAGGAATGGAATGGAATGCAGTGGAATGGAATGGAATGCAATGGGGTGCATTGGAGTGGAGTGGAGTGAAGTGAAGTGGATTGGAGTGGAATGGAGAGGAATGGAACGGAATGGAATGGAATGAAGTAGACTGGAGTGGGGTGGAGTTGAGTGCAATGGAATGGAGCGAAATGGAATCAGATGCAGAGAAATGGAGTAGAGAGGAGTGCAGTAGAGTGGAAAGGAGTGCAATGGAGTGGAATGGAATCGGAAGTAACGGAAAGTAGTGGAGTGGATGGAACGGAAAGGAAAGGAGTGGAGCGGAGTGGAATGGAACGGAGCGGGAGGTGGGTTGGGGCCACTGCACTCCAGGCTGGCTGGCTGACTGAGGTATTCTCGCAATAAAGGAATGGAATGGAATGCCGTAGAGTGGAATGGAACGGAGTGGAGTGGAGTGGAATGGAGTGAGTTGGAGCAGAGTGGAATGAAGAATGCAATGGGATGGAAGGGAATTGAATGAAATGCAGTGGAGTGCAGTGGAGTGCATTGCAGTGGAATGGAGCAGAATGGAATGGAAAGGAGTGGAATGGACAGGAGTGGAGTGCACTGGAGAGGAGAGGATAGGAATGCAGTGGAATGGAATTGGATGTAATGGAACGTAGAGGAGTGGAGTGGAATGGAGTGGGCCAGAGTGGAATGGAATGGAATGCAATGGAAAGGAATGGAGTGGAATAGAATGGAATGGAATGGAATGGAATGGAGTGGGATGACTTGTAGTGGGGTGGAGTGAAATGGAGTATAATGGAATGGAGTGGAGTGGAGTGGAATGTGATAGAATGGAGAGGAGGGGAATGGAGCAGAATGGAATGGAGTGCAGCGGAATGGAGTGGAGTGGAATGGAATCAAATGGAGTGGAATGGAACAGAGTGGAATGGAATGGAGTGCAATAGACTAGAATTGAGTGTAGTGTAGTGGAATTTAGTGGAATGGACTGGAATGGAGTGGAATGGAATGGAATTGAGGGGAATGGAATGGAATGGAAAGGAATGGAAAGCAATGGAAAGGAATAGAATTGAATGCAACGGAATTAAAAGAATGCAATGGAATGCAATGGAATAGAATGCAATGGAATGTATAGTTGACATGTAATATGAGCTGAGATTGTGACACTGCACTCCAGCCAGGGTGACATGGTGATATCCTGTCGTAAGAAGTGAATGGAATGCAATGGAGTGAAATGGAATGGAATGAAATGGAATGGAGCGGAATGGAAGGGAATGGAGTGGAATGAAATAGAATGCAGTGGACTGTAATGGCATGGAGTGGAAAGAAGTAGAGTGGAATGGAGTGGAATGGAATGGACTGGCATAGAATGGAGTGGAATTGAATGCAATGGAGTGGATTGGAAAGGAATGCAAAGGAGTAGAGTGGAGTAGAGTGGTGTGGAGTGGAGTGGAATGGAGCTGAATGTACTTCAATGGAGTACAATGGAATGGAACGGAGTGGAATGGAATGGAATGATATGAGGTGGATTGGAGTGCAATGTAGTGGAGTGGAATGGAATGGAATAGAATGGAATGGAGTAGAGTGTAATGGAATGCAGTGGCGATAAGTGGAGTGGAATGGAATGCATTGGAGTAGAGTGGAGTGGAATGGAATGGAATGGAGTGGAGTGGAGGGGAGTGGAGTGGAATGGAATTGAGTGAAGTGGAGTGCAGTTGAATGGAATATCGTGGTGTGGAGTGGAGTGGAAGTGAATGGAGTGAATAGGAGTGGAATGGAGTGGAAGGTAACGGAGTGGAATGGAGTCGAATGGAGTGGAATGGAGTAGAGTGGATTAGAGTGGAATGGTGTCGAACGGACTGGAATGGAATGGAATGGAGTGGAATGGAATTGAATCAAATGGAATGGAGTGGAGTGGAGTGGAGTGGAATGAAATGAAATGGAAGGGAGTGGAGAGAAACGCAGTTGATTGGAGTGGAGTGGAGTGGAAAGGAATGGAAAGGAGTGGGATGGAGACGTATGGATTGGAGTGGAATGGAGTGGAATGGAATGAAGTGGAAAGGAGTGGAACGGAGTGAAATTGAATTTAGTGGACTGGAGTGGAATGGAGTTAAATGGAATGGAATGGAATGGAGTGGAATGGAATGGAATGGAGTGGAGTGGAATGGAATAGAATGGCATGGAATGGAATAGAATGGGATGGAGTGGAGTGGAGAGGAGTGGAATGGATTGGAGTGAAGTGGAGTGGAATGGAATTGAGTGGAGCGGAGAGGAAAGGAATGGAATGGAGTGGAGTGGAATGGCATGGAATGGAGTGGAATGGAATGGATAGTAGTGGAGTGGAGTGGAGTGGATTGGAGTGGAGTGGAAGGGAATGGAGTGCAGTGTAATGGACTGGAATGGAGCAGAGCAGAATGGAGTGGACTGGACTGGAGTGGAATGGAATGGGATGGCATGGAATGGGAGCTGAGATTTTACCAATGTGCTCTAGGCAGGGTGACTGGGTGTCATACTCTCAAAAGAAAGGAATGGAATGGAACGCAGTGGAATGGAATGGAACAGAGTGGACATTAGTGGAGTGGAATGTGGAGGAATGGAATGAAATGGAACGTAATGGCATGAAATGGAGTGGTGTGGGGTGGAATGGATTATAGTGGAATGGGGTGGAAAGGAATGGGATGGAGTGGAATGAAGTGGAGTGCAGTGGAGTGGAACGGAGTTGAATGGCATAGAATTGAGTGGACAGTAGTGGAATGTTTTGGAATGCAATGGAATCCATTGTAATAGAATGGAATACAACGGAAAGTTGACATGGAGTGTGAGCTGAGATTGTGCCACTGCACTCCAGACTGGGTGACACGTTATATCCTGTGGATAGAAAGGAATGGAATGCAATAGAGTGAAATGGAATGGAGTGGAATGGAATTGAATGGAATGGAGTGGAGTGGAGTGGAGTCGAATGGAGACGAATGGAATGGGACGGAGTGGAATGGAACGGAGTGGAGTGGAGTATCGTGGAGTGAAATAGAATGGAATGCACTGGGTTGGAATGGAATGCAATGGACTGCTGAAAGGAAATGTGAGCTGTTATTGTTCCACTGCACTCCAGCCTTTGTGACGGAATGAAATCCTGTGGAAAAAAAGGAATGGAATGGAATGGAATGGAATGGAATGGAATGGAATGGAATGGAATGGAGTGGAGTGGAGTGGTGTGGAGAGGAGTGTAGTGGAGTGGAGTGAAATGGAGTGGAGTGTCGTGGAGGAGAGTGGAATGGAGTGGAATGGAATGGAGAGGAAAGGAACGGAGTGGAGTGGAATGGAACGGAGTGGAGTGGAATGGAATCCAATGGAATGAAATGGAATTGAATCGAATGGAATGAAGAAATATGTGCAGTGATTTGGCCACTGCGCTGGAGCCTGTGTGAGAGAGGGAGATCCTGTCGATAAAACAGTGTGGAATGGAAGGGATTGGAATGGAATGGAATGGAACGTATTGGAGTGGAGTGGAGTGGAATTGAGTGGAGTGGAGTGCACTGGAATGGAATGGAATGCAATGGAATGTAATGGAATGATGAAATGATATGTGAGCTGAGATTGTGCCACTGCACTCCACGCTGGGTGACAGAGTGAGATACTCTTGAAAGAAAGAAATGGAATGGAAAGAATTTTTAATTGGGTGGATTCGAGTGGACTGAAGTAGAGTGCAGTGGAATAGAGAGGAATGGAATGGAATGGAATCGGATGTAAAGGAATGGAATGATGTGGAGTGGAGTGGTGAGGAGTGTAGTGCTGTGGAATGGAGCAGAAAGTAACGGGATGGTGTGGAGTGGAGTGCAGTGCAGTGGAGTGGAGAGGAGTGCAATGGCGTGGAATGGAATCGGATGTAAAGGAACGTACTGGAGTGGAGCGGAGTGGAAAGGAGTGGAATGGAATGGAATTGAATGTAATGGAAAGCAAAGGAATGGAATGGGATGCAATGGAATTTAATGCAATAGAATGCAGTTCAATAGAGAGTTGACATGTAATGTGAGCTGAGATTGTGCCTAAGCTCTCCAGGCTGTTTGACACAGTGATATCGTGTGGAAAGAATGGAATGGAATGCAGTGGTGTGAAATGGAATGGAATGTAGTGGACAGGAGTAGAATGGAGTGGAGTGAAGAGGAACAGAGTGGAATGGAATGGGATGCAGTGGAATGGAATGCAGTGGAGTGGAGTGAAATAGAAAGAAATGGAATGGGATGGAATGGAATGCAATGGAATGGAGAAGAGAAATGTGAGCTGAGATTGTGTGACTACACTCCAGCCTTAGTGACCGAGAGAGATTCTGTGGAAGGAAAGAACTGATTTCAAAGGAGTGGAATGGAAGGGAATGTAGTACAGTGGAGTAGAGTGGAATGGAGTGAAACAGAATAGAATGGAGTGGAAGGCAATGGAATGGAATGGAATGGAGTGGAGTGGAATAGAGAGGAGTGCACTGCAATGGAGTGGAGTGGAGTGGAAGGGAGTGGAATGCAATGGAATGTAGTGGAGTGCAGTGGAGTGGAATGGAATGGAGTGGACAGGAGTGGAAGGAGTAGAGTGGACTGGAATGGAATAGAATGGAACAGAATGCAGTGGAGTGGAGGGGAGTGGAGGTGAGTGGAGTGGCATGGAGTGGAATGGAATGGAATGGAGTGAAATGGAATCCAATGGATTGGAATGGAGTGGAGTGGAGTGGAGTGGAATGGAGAGGAGTCGAATGGAATGGAAGGGAATGCAGCGGAACGCAGTGGTGTGGATTGGAATGCAGTGAAATGGAGTACTATGGAATCTAAAGGAGTGGAGTGGAGTCTAGTGGAGTGGAATGGAATGGAACAAAATGGAATGGAATGGCACGGAATGGAGTGGAGTAGAGTGGAGTGGGAAGGAAGGGAGATGAGTGGAATGGAGAGGAATGGAATGCAGTGGAGTGGATTGGATTGGAATGAACTGGAATGGAGAGGAATGGAATGAAGTGGAACGGAATGGACTGCAATGGAATTGAATGGAGTGAAGTGGAAAGTAGTGGAGTGGAGTGGAATGGAGTGGAAATGAATGGAATGGAGTGGAATGGAAGGGAATGGAGACAAGTGGATAGGAATTGACTGAAGCAGATTGGAGTGGAGTGGAGTGGAGTGGCATGGAATGGAATGAAGTGGATGGGAATGCAATGGAGTGGAATGAAATGGAATAAAATGGAATGGAGTGGAATGGAGAGGAATGGAGTGGAGTGGAGTGGAATGGAGGGGAGTAAGAGGAAGAGAATGGAATGGAATCGAAAGGAGGGAAGTGCAATTGTGTGGAGTGGAGTGGAGATGAAAGAAGTGGAGTGATGTGGAGTCGAGAGGAAAGGAATGGAATAGAATGGAATGGAGTTAAGTGGAGTGGAATGGAGTGGAAGGTAATGGAGTGGAATGAAAAGGAGTGGATTGGAATGGAGTGGAATGGAATGGAGTGGAACGGAGTGGAGTAGAATGGAGTGGGTTGCAGAGGAGTGGAATGGAGTGGAATGGAAGGGAACGGAAAGGAATGTAGTGGAAAGGAATGGAATGGAGTGGATTGAAATTGAATGGAAAGGATTGGAGTGCAGTGGACTGGAGGGGAGTGGAATAAAATGGAGTATAGTGCAGTGGAATGGAGTGGACTGGAGTGGAGATGAGTGGAGTGGACTGGAATGGAATGGAGTGGAGTGGAATGGTGTGGAGTGGGGTGGAAAGGAATGGAACAGAATGGAATGGAGAGGAATGGAGTGGCATGTAGTGGAGTGGAGTGAAGTGGAAAGGAATGGCATGGAATGGAGTAGAGTGGAATGGAGGGGTATGGAATGGAATGGAATGGAATTGAGTGGAATGGAGTGGAATGGAGTGGAGTGGAGAGGAATGGAATGGAGTGGAAAGGTCTGAAAGGAGTGGAATGGAGTGGAGTGGAATGCAATGGAGTAGATTGGAATGAAGTGGAAAGGAATAGAATGGAGAGAAGTAGAGTAGAATGGAGTGGATTGGAATGGAGGGGAGCAGAGTGGAGTTAACAGCGGTGGATTGGAATACAGTGGATGGGGTAGAGTGGAAGGGAGTGGAATTATATGGAATGGAATGGATTGGAGTGGAGTGGAAGGGAGTGGAGTGGAGTTGAAAGTAGAGGAATCGAAAGAAGTGGAAAGGAGTGGAGTAGAGTGGATTAGAGTGGATTGGAATGGAATGGAGTGGAGTGGAATGGTGTGGAAACGAATGGAAGGGAGGGGAGTGGAATGGAACGAAATGGAATGGAATGTAGTGGAATGGAGAGGAGTGGAGTGGACTGGAGTGGAATGTAATCGAATGGAGTGTACTGGAGTGGAATGTATTTGAGAGGCGGGTAATGGAGAGGAATTGAGTGGAGTGGAGTGGAGTGAAATACATCGGAATGGCACGGAATTGAATGGAATGGAGGGGAGTGGAATGCAGTGGAGTGGAGTCGATTGGAGTGGTGAGGAATAGAACGGAGTGGCATGGAATGGAGCACAGTGGAATGCAATGGAGTGGAGTGGATTGGAAAGGGGTGGAGTGGAGTGACGATGGGTGAAGTGGAATGTAATGGAGTGGAGTGCAGAGGAGTCTCATGGAATGGAATGGAATGGAACGCAATGGAAGCTGAGATTGTACCACTGCGCTCCAGGATGGGTGACACAGTGTGATACTCTCAAAAGAAAGGAATGGAATGGAATGCAGTGGAATGGAATGGAATGCAATGGGGTGCATTGGAGTGGAGTGGAGTGAAGTGAAGTGGATTGGAGTGGAATGGAGAGGAATGGAACGGAATGGAATGGAATGAAGTAGACTGGAGTGGGGTGGAGTTGAGTGCAATGGAATGGAGCGAAATGGAATCAGATGCAGAGAAATGGAGTAGAGAGGAGTGCAGTAGAGTGGAAAGGAGTGCAATGGAGTGGAATGGAATCGGAAGTAACGGAAAGTAGTGGAGTGGATGGAACGGAAAGGAAAGGAGTGGAGCGGAGTGGAATGGAACGGAGCGGGAGGTGGGTTGGGGCCACTGCACTCCAGGCTGGCTGGCTGACTGAGGTATTCTCGCAATAAAGGAATGGAATGGAATGCCGTAGAGTGGAATGGAACGGAGTGGAGTGGAGTGGAATGGAGTGAGTTGGAGCAGAGTGGAATGAAGAATGCAATGGGATGGAAGGGAATTGAATGAAATGCAGTGGAGTGCAGTGGAGTGCATTGCAGTGGAATGGAGCAGAATGGAATGGAAAGGAGTGGAATGGACAGGAGTGGAGTGCACTGGAGAGGAGAGGATAGGAATGCAGTGGAATGGAATTGGATGTAATGGAACGTAGAGGAGTGGAGTGGAATGGAGTGGGCCAGAGTGGAATGGAATGGAATGCAATGGAAAGGAATGGAGTGGAATAGAATGGAATGGAATGGAATGGAATGGAGTGGGATGACTTGTAGTGGGGTGGAGTGAAATGGAGTATAATGGAATGGAGTGGAGTGGAGTGGAATGTGATAGAATGGAGAGGAGGGGAATGGAGCAGAATGGAATGGAGTGCAGCGGAATGGAGTGGAGTGGAATGGAATCAAATGGAGTGGAATGGAACAGAGTGGAATGGAATGGAGTGCAATAGACTAGAATTGAGTGTAGTGTAGTGGAATTTAGTGGAATGGACTGGAATGGAGTGGAATGGAATGGAATTGAGGGGAATGGAATGGAATGGAAAGGAATGGAAAGCAATGGAAAGGAATAGAATTGAATGCAACGGAATTAAAAGAATGCAATGGAATGCAATGGAATAGAATGCAATGGAATGTATAGTTGACATGTAATATGAGCTGAGATTGTGACACTGCACTCCAGCCAGGGTGACATGGTGATATCCTGTCGTAAGAAGTGAATGGAATGCAATGGAGTGAAATGGAATGGAATGAAATGGAATGGAGCGGAATGGAAGGGAATGGAGTGGAATGAAATAGAATGCAGTGGACTGTAATGGCATGGAGTGGAAAGAAGTAGAGTGGAATGGAGTGGAATGGAATGGACTGGCATAGAATGGAGTGGAATTGAATGCAATGGAGTGGATTGGAAAGGAATGCAAAGGAGTAGAGTGGAGTAGAGTGGTGTGGAGTGGAGTGGAATGGAGCTGAATGTACTTCAATGGAGTACAATGGAATGGAACGGAGTGGAATGGAATGGAATGATATGAGGTGGATTGGAGTGCAATGTAGTGGAGTGGAATGGAATGGAATAGAATGGAATGGAGTAGAGTGTAATGGAATGCAGTGGCGATAAGTGGAGTGGAATGGAATGCATTGGAGTAGAGTGGAGTGGAATGGAATGGAATGGAGTGGAGTGGAGGGGAGTGGAGTGGAATGGAATTGAGTGAAGTGGAGTGCAGTTGAATGGAATATCGTGGTGTGGAGTGGAGTGGAAGTGAATGGAGTGAATAGGAGTGGAATGGAGTGGAAGGTAACGGAGTGGAATGGAGTCGAATGGAGTGGAATGGAGTAGAGTGGATTAGAGTGGAATGGTGTCGAACGGACTGGAATGGAATGGAATGGAGTGGAATGGAATTGAATCAAATGGAATGGAGTGGAGTGGAGTGGAGTGGAATGAAATGAAATGGAAGGGAGTGGAGAGAAATGCAGTTGATTGGAGTGGAGTGGAGTGGAAAGGAATGGAAAGGAGTGGGATGGAGACGTATGGATTGGAGTGGAATGGAGTGGAATGGAATGAAGTGGAAAGGAGTGGAACGGAGTGAAATTGAATTTAGTGGACTGGAGTGGAATGGAGTTAAATGGAATGGAATGGAATGGAGTGGAATGGAATGGAATGGAGTGGAGTGGAATGGAATAGAATGGCATGGAATGGAATAGAATGGGATGGAGTGGAGTGGAGAGGAGTGGAATGGATTGGAGTGAAGTGGAGTGGAATGGAATTGAGTGGAGCGGAGAGGAAAGGAATGGAATGGAGTGGAGTGGAATGGCATGGAATGGAGTGGAATGGAATGGATAGTAGTGGAGTGGAGTGGAGTGGATTGGAGTGGAGTGGAAGGGAATGGAGTGCAGTGTAATGGACTGGAATGGAGCAGAGCAGAATGGAGTGGACTGGACTGGAGTGGAATGGAATGGGATGGCATGGAATGGGAGCTGAGATTTTACCAATGTGCTCTAGGCAGGGTGACTGGGTGTCATACTCTCAAAAGAAAGGAATGGAATGGAACGCAGTGGAATGGAATGGAACAGAGTGGACATTAGTGGAGTGGAATGTGGAGGAATGGAATGAAATGGAACGTAATGGCATGAAATGGAGTGGTGTGGGGTGGAATGGATTATAGTGGAATGGGGTGGAAAGGAATGGGATGGAGTGGAATGAAGTGGAGTGCAGTGGAGTGGAACGGAGTTGAATGGCATAGAATTGAGTGGACAGTAGTGGAATGTTTTGGAATGCAATGGAATCCATTGTAATAGAATGGAATACAACGGAAAGTTGACATGGAGTGTGAGCTGAGATTGTGCCACTGCACTCCAGACTGGGTGACACGTTATATCCTGTGGATAGAAAGGAATGGAATGCAATAGAGTGAAATGGAATGGAGTGGAATGGAATTGAATGGAATGGAGTGGAGTGGAGTGGAGTCGAATGGAGACGAATGGAATGGGACGGAGTGGAATGGAACGGAGTGGAGTGGAGTATCGTGGAGTGAAATAGAATGGAATGCACTGGGTTGGAATGGAATGCAATGGACTGCTGAAAGGAAATGTGAGCTGTTATTGTTCCACTGCACTCCAGCCTTTGTGACGGAATGAAATCCTGTGGAAAAAAAGGAATGGAATGGAATGGAATGGAATGGAATGGAATGGAATGGAATGGAATGGAGTGGAGTGGAGTGGTGTGGAGAGGAGTGTAGTGGAGTGGAGTGAAATGGAGTGGAGTGTCGTGGAGGAGAGTGGAATGGAGTGGAATGGAATGGAGAGGAAAGGAACGGAGTGGAGTGGAATGGAACGGAGTGGAGTGGAATGGAATCCAATGGAATGAAATGGAATTGAATCGAATGGAATGAAGAAATATGTGCAGTGATTTGGCCACTGCGCTGGAGCCTGTGTGAGAGAGGGAGATCCTGTCGATAAAACAGTGTGGAATGGAAGGGATTGGAATGGAATGGAATGGAACGTATTGGAGTGGAGTGGAGTGGAATTGAGTGGAGTGGAGTGCACTGGAATGGAATGGAATGCAATGGAATGTAATGGAATGATGAAATGATATGTGAGCTGAGATTGTGCCACTGCACTCCACGCTGGGTGACAGAGTGAGATACTCTTGAAAGAAAGAAATGGAATGGAAAGAATTTTTAATTGGGTGGATTCGAGTGGACTGAAGTAGAGTGCAGTGGAATAGAGAGGAATGGAATGGAATGGAATCGGATGTAAAGGAATGGAATGATGTGGAGTGGAGTGGTGAGGAGTGTAGTGCTGTGGAATGGAGCAGAAAGTAACGGGATGGTGTGGAGTGGAGTGCAGTGCAGTGGAGTGGAGAGGAGTGCAATGGCGTGGAATGGAATCGGATGTAAAGGAACGTACTGGAGTGGAGCGGAGTGGAAAGGAGTGGAATGGAATGGAATTGAATGTAATGGAAAGCAAAGGAATGGAATGGGATGCAATGGAATTTAATGCAATAGAATGCAGTTCAATAGAGAGTTGACATGTAATGTGAGCTGAGATTGTGCCTAAGCTCTCCAGGCTGTTTGACACAGTGATATCGTGTGGAAAGAATGGAATGGAATGCAGTGGTGTGAAATGGAATGGAATGTAGTGGACAGGAGTAGAATGGAGTGGAGTGAAGAGGAACAGAGTGGAATGGAATGGGATGCAGTGGAATGGAATGCAGTGGAGTGGAGTGAAATAGAAAGAAATGGAATGGGATGGAATGGAATGCAATGGAATGGAGAAGAGAAATGTGAGCTGAGATTGTGTGACTACACTCCAGCCTTAGTGACCGAGAGAGATTCTGTGGAAGGAAAGAACTGATTTCAAAGGAGTGGAATGGAAGGGAATGTAGTACAGTGGAGTAGAGTGGAATGGAGTGAAACAGAATAGAATGGAGTGGAAGGCAATGGAATGGAATGGAATGGAGTGGAGTGGAATAGAGAGGAGTGCACTGCAATGGAGTGGAGTGGAGTGGAAGGGAGTGGAATGCAATGGAATGTAGTGGAGTGCAGTGGAGTGGAATGGAATGGAGTGGACAGGAGTGGAAGGAGTAGAGTGGACTGGAATGGAATAGAATGGAACAGAATGCAGTGGAGTGGAGGGGAGTGGAGGTGAGTGGAGTGGCATGGAGTGGAATGGAATGGAATGGAGTGAAATGGAATCCAATGGATTGGAATGGAGTGGAGTGGAGTGGAGTGGAATGGAGAGGAGTCGAATGGAATGGAAGGGAATGCAGCGGAACGCAGTGGTGTGGATTGGAATGCAGTGAAATGGAGTACTATGGAATCTAAAGGAGTGGAGTGGAGTCTAGTGGAGTGGAATGGAATGGAACAAAATGGAATGGAATGGCACGGAATGGAGTGGAGTAGAGTGGAGTGGGAAGGAAGGGAGATGAGTGGAATGGAGAGGAATGGAATGCAGTGGAGTGGATTGGATTGGAATGAACTGGAATGGAGAGGAATGGAATGAAGTGGAACGGAATGGACTGCAATGGAATTGAATGGAGTGAAGTGGAAAGTAGTGGAGTGGAGTGGAATGGAGTGGAAATGAATGGAATGGAGTGGAATGGAAGGGAATGGAGACAAGTGGATAGGAATTGACTGAAGCAGATTGGAGTGGAGTGGAGTGGAGTGGCATGGAATGGAATGAAGTGGATGGGAATGCAATGGAGTGGAATGAAATGGAATAAAATGGAATGGAGTGGAATGGAGAGGAATGGAGTGGAGTGGAGTGGAATGGAGGGGAGTAAGAGGAAGAGAATGGAATGGAATCGAAAGGAGGGAAGTGCAATTGTGTGGAGTGGAGTGGAGATGAAAGAAGTGGAGTGATGTGGAGTCGAGAGGAAAGGAATGGAATGGAATGGAATGGAGTTAAGTGGAGTGGAATGGAGTGGAAGGTAATGGAGTGGAATGAAAAGGAGTGGATTGGAATGGAGTGGAATGGAATGGAGTGGAACGGAGTGGAGTAGAATGGAGTGGGTTGCAGAGGAGTGGAATGGAGTGGAATGGAAGGGAACGGAAAGGAATGTAGTGGAAAGGAATGGAATGGAGTGGATTGAAATTGAATGGAAAGGATTGGAGTGCAGTGGACTGGAGGGGAGTGGAATAAAATGGAGTATAGTGCAGTGGAATGGAGTGGACTGGAGTGGAGATGAGTGGAGTGGACTGGAATGGAATGGAGTGGAGTGGAATGGTGTGGAGTGGGGTGGAAAGGAATGGAACAGAATGGAATGGAGAGGAATGGAGTGGCATGTAGTGGAGTGGAGTGAAGTGGAAAGGAATGGCATGGAATGGAGTAGAGTGGAATGGAGGGGTATGGAATGGAATGGAATGGAATTGAGTGGAATGGAGTGGAATGGAGTGGAGTGGAGAGGAATGGAATGGAGTGGAAAGGTCTGAAAGGAGTGGAATGGAGTGGAGTGGAATGCAATGGAGTAGATTGGAATGAAGTGGAAAGGAATAGAATGGAGAGAAGTAGAGTAGAATGGAGTGGATTGGAATGGAGGGGAGCAGAGTGGAGTTAACAGCAGTGGATTGGAATACAGTGGATGGGGTAGAGTGGAAGGGAGTGGAATTATATGGAATGGAATGGATTGGAGTGGAGTGGAAGGGAGTGGAGTGGAGTTGAAAGTAGAGGAATCGAAAGAAGTGGAAAGGAGTGGAGTAGAGTGGATTAGAGTGGATTGGAATGGAATGGAGTGGAGTGGAATGGTGTGGAAACGAATGGAAGGGAGGGGAGTGGAATGGAACGAAATGGAATGGAATGTAGTGGAATGGAGAGGAGTGGAGTGGACTGGAGTGGAATGTAATCGAATGGAGTGTACTGGAGTGGAATGTATTTGAGAGGCGGGTAATGGAGAGGAATTGAGTGGAGTGGAGTGGAGTGAAATACATCGGAATGGCACGGAATTGAATGGAATGGAGGGGAGTGGAATGCAGTGGAGTGGAGTCGATTGGAGTGGTGAGGAATAGAACGGAGTGGCATGGAATGGAGCACAGTGGAATGCAATGGAGTGGAGTGGATTGGAAAGGGGTGGAGTGGAGTGACGATGGGTGAAGTGGAATGTAATGGAGTGGAGTGCAGAGGAGTCTCATGGAATGGAATGGAGTGGAACGCAATGGAAGCTGAGATTGTACCACTGCGCTCCAGGATGGGTGACACAGTGTGATACTCTCAAAAGAAAGGAATGGAATGGAATGCAGTGGAATGGAATGGAATGCAATGGGGTGCATTGGAGTGGAGTGGAGTGAAGTGAAGTGGATTGGAGTGGAATGGAGAGGAATGGAACGGAATGGAATGGAATGAAGTAGACTGGAGTGGGGTGGAGTTGAGTGCAATGGAATGGAGCGAAATGGAATCAGATGCAGAGAAATGGAGTAGAGAGGAGTGCAGTAGAGTGGAAAGGAGTGCAATGGAGTGGAATGGAATCGGAAGTAACGGAAAGTAGTGGAGTGGATGGAACGGAAAGGAAAGGAGTGGAGCGGAGTGGAATGGAACGGAGCGGGAGGTGGGTTGGGGCCACTGCACTCCAGGCTGGCTGGCTGACTGAGGTATTCTCGCAATAAAGGAATGGAATGGAATGCCGTAGAGTGGAATGGAACGGAGTGGAGTGGAGTGGAATGGAGTGAGTTGGAGCAGAGTGGAATGAAGAATGCAATGGGATGGAAGGGAATTGAATGAAATGCAGTGGAGTGCAGTGGAGTGCATTGCAGTGGAATGGAGCAGAATGGAATGGAAAGGAGTGGAATGGACAGGAGTGGAGTGCACTGGAGAGGAGAGGATAGGAATGCAGTGGAATGGAATTGGATGTAATGGAACGTAGAGGAGTGGAGTGGAATGGAGTGGGCCAGAGTGGAATGGAATGGAATGCAATGGAAAGGAATGGAGTGGAATAGAATGGAATGGAATGGAATGGAATGGAGTGGGATGACTTGTAGTGGGGTGGAGTGAAATGGAGTATAATGGAATGGAGTGGAGTGGAGTGGAATGTGATAGAATGGAGAGGAGGGGAATGGAGCAGAATGGAATGGAGTGCAGCGGAATGGAGTGGAGTGGAATGGAATCAAATGGAGTGGAATGGAACAGAGTGGAATGGAATGGAGTGCAATAGACTAGAATTGAGTGTAGTGTAGTGGAATTTAGTGGAATGGACTGGAATGGAGTGGAATGGAATGGAATTGAGGGGAATGGAATGGAATGGAAAGGAATGGAAAGCAATGGAAAGGAATAGAATTGAATGCAACGGAATTAAAAGAATGCAATGGAATGCAATGGAATAGAATGCAATGGAATGTATAGTTGACATGTAATATGAGCTGAGATTGTGACACTGCACTCCAGCCAGGGTGACATGGTGATATCCTGTCGTAAGAAGTGAATGGAATGCAATGGAGTGAAATGGAATGGAATGAAATGGAATGGAGCGGAATGGAAGGGAATGGAGTGGAATGAAATAGAATGCAGTGGACTGTAATGGCATGGAGTGGAAAGAAGTAGAGTGGAATGGAGTGGAATGGAATGGACTGGCATAGAATGGAGTGGAATTGAATGCAATGGAGTGGATTGGAAAGGAATGCAAAGGAGTAGAGTGGAGTAGAGTGGTGTGGAGTGGAGTGGAATGGAGCTGAATGTACTTCAATGGAGTACAATGGAATGGAACGGAGTGGAATGGAATGGAATGATATGAGGTGGATTGGAGTGCAATGTAGTGGAGTGGAATGGAATGGAATAGAATGGAATGGAGTAGAGTGTAATGGAATGCAGTGGCGATAAGTGGAGTGGAATGGAATGCATTGGAGTAGAGTGGAGTGGAATGGAATGGAATGGAGTGGAGTGGAGGGGAGTGGAGTGGAATGGAATTGAGTGAAGTGGAGTGCAGTTGAATGGAATATCGTGGTGTGGAGTGGAGTGGAAGTGAATGGAGTGAATAGGAGTGGAATGGAGTGGAAGGTAACGGAGTGGAATGGAGTCGAATGGAGTGGAATGGAGTAGAGTGGATTAGAGTGGAATGGTGTCGAACGGACTGGAATGGAATGGAATGGAGTGGAATGGAATTGAATCAAATGGAATGGAGTGGAGTGGAGTGGAGTGGAATGAAATGAAATGGAAGGGAGTGGAGAGAAACGCAGTTGATTGGAGTGGAGTGGAGTGGAAAGGAATGGAAAGGAGTGGGATGGAGACGTATGGATTGGAGTGGAATGGAGTGGAATGGAATGAAGTGGAAAGGAGTGGAACGGAGTGAAATTGAATTTAGTGGACTGGAGTGGAATGGAGTTAAATGGAATGGAATGGAATGGAGTGGAATGGAATGGAATGGAGTGGAGTGGAATGGAATAGAATGGCATGGAATGGAATAGAATGGGATGGAGTGGAGTGGAGAGGAGTGGAATGGATTGGAGTGAAGTGGAGTGGAATGGAATTGAGTGGAGCGGAGAGGAAAGGAATGGAATGGAGTGGAGTGGAATGGCATGGAATGGAGTGGAATGGAATGGATAGTAGTGGAGTGGAGTGGAGTGGATTGGAGTGTAGTGGAAGGGAATGGAGTGCAGTGTAATGGACTGGAATGGAGCAGAGCAGAATGGAGTGGACTGGACTGGAGTGGAATGGAATGGGATGGCATGGAATGGGAGCTGAGATTTTACCAATGTGCTCTAGGCAGGGTGACTGGGTGTCATCCTCTCAAAAGAAAGGAATGGAATGGAACGCAGTGGAATGGAATGGAACAGAGTGGACATTAGTGGAGTGGAATGTGGAGGAATGGAATGAAATGGAACGTAATGGCATGAAATGGAGTGGTGTGGGGTGGAATGGATTATAGTGGAATGGGGTGGAAAGGAATGGGATGGAGTGGAATGAAGTGGAGTGCAGTGGAGTGGAACGGAGTTGAATGGCATAGAATTGAGTGGACAGTAGTGGAATGTTTTGGAATGCAATGGAATCCATTGTAATAGAATGGAATACAACGGAAAGTTGACATGGAGTGTGAGCTGAGATTGTGCCACTGCACTCCAGACTGGGTGACACGTTATATCCTGTGGATAGAAAGGAATGGAATGCAATAGAGTGAAATGGAATGGAGTGGAATGGAATTGAATGGAATGGAGTGGAGTGGAGTGGAGTCGAATGGAGACGAATGGATTGGGACGGAGTGGAATGGAACGGAGTGGAGTGGAGTATCGTGGAGTGAAATAGAATGGAATGCACTGGGTTGGAATGGAATGCAATGGACTGCTGAAAGGAAATGTGAGCTGTTATTGTTCCACTGCACTCCAGCCTTTGTGACGGAATGAAATCCTGTGGAAAAAAAGGAATGGAATGGAATGGAATGGAATGGAATGGAATGGAATGGAATGGCGTGGAGTGGAGTGTTGTGCAGAGGAGTGTAGTGGAGTGGAGTGAAATGGAGTGGAGTGTCGTGGAGAAGAGTGGAATGGAGTGGAATGGAATGGAGAGGAAAGGAACGGAGTGGAGTGGAATGGAACGGAGTGGAGTGGAATGGAATCCAATGGAATGAAATGGAATTGAATCGAGTGGAATGAAGAAATATGTGCAGTGATTTGGCCACTGCGCTGGAGCCTGTGTGAGAGAGGGAGATCCTGTCGATAAAACAGTGTGGAATGGAAGGGATTGGAATGGAATGGAATGGAACGTATTGGAGTGGAGTGGAGTGGAATTGAGTGGAGTGGAGTGCACTGGAATGGAATGGAATGCAATGGAATGTAATGGAATGATGAAATGATATGTGAGCTGAGATTGTGCCACTGCACTCCACGCTGGGTGACAGAGTGAGATACTCTTGAAAGAAAGAAATGGAATGGAAAGAATTTTTAATTGGGTGGATTCGAGTGGACTGAAGTAGAGTGCAGTGGAATAGAGAGGAATGGAATGGAATGGAATCGGATGTAAAGGAATGGAATGATGTGGAGTGGAGTGGTGAGGAGTGTAGTGCTGTGGAATGGAGCAGAAAGTAACGGGATGGTGTGGAGTGGAGTGCAGTGCAGTGGAGTGGAGAGGAGTGCAATGGCGTGGAATGGAATCGGATGTAAAGGAACGTACTGGAGTGGAGCGGAGTGGAAAGGAGTGGAATGGAATGGAATTGAATGTAATGGAAAGCAAAGGAATGGAATGGGATGCAATGGAATTTAATGCAATAGAATGCAGTTCAATAGAGAGTTGACATGTAATGTGAGCTGAGATTGTGCCTAAGCTCTCCAGGCTGTTTGACACAGTGATATCGTGTCGAAAGAATGGAATGGAATGCAGTGGTGTGAAATGGAATGGAATGTAGTGGACAGGAGTAGAATGGAGAGGAATGAAGAGGAACAGAGTGGAATGGAATGGGATGCAGTGGAATGGAATGCAGTGGAGTGGAATGAAATAGAAAGAAATGGAATGGGATGGAATGGAATGCAATGGAATGGAGAAGAGAAATGTGAGCTGAGATTGTGTGACTACACTCCAGCCTTAGTGACCGAGAGAGATTCTGTGGAAGGAAAGAACTGATTTCAAAGGAGTGGAATGGAAGGGAATGTAGTACAGTGGAGTAGAGTGGAATGGAGTGAAACAGAATAGAATGGAGTGGAAGGCAATGGAATGGAATGGAATGGAGTGGAGTGGAATAGAGAGGAGTGCACTGCAATGGAGTGGAGTGGAGTGGAAGGGAGTGGAATGCAATGGAATGTAGTGGAGTGCAGTGGAGTGGAATGGAATGGAGTGGACAGGAGTGGAAGGAGTAGAGTGGACTGGAATGGAATAGAATGGAACAGAATGCAGTGGAGTGGAGGGGAGTGGAGGTGAGTGGAGTGGCATGGAGTGGAATGGAATGGAATGGAGTGAAATGGAATCCAATGGATTGGAATGGAGTGGAGTGGAGTGGAGTGGAATGGAGAGGAGTCGAATGGAATGGAAGGGAATGCAACGGAACGCAGTGGTGTGGATTGGAATGCAGTGAAATGGAGTACTATGGAATCTAAAGGAGTGGAGTGGAGTCTAGTGGAGTGGAATGGAATGGAACAAAATGGAATGGAATGGCACGGAATGGAGTGGAGTAGAGTGGAGTGGGAAGGAAGGGAGATGAGTGGAATGGAGAGGAATGGAATGCAGTGGAGTGGATTGGATTGGAATGAACTGGAATGGAGAGGAATGGAATGAAGTGGAACGGAATGGACCGCAATGGAATTGAATGGAGTGAAGTGGAAAGTAGTGGAGTGGAGTGGAATGGAGTGGAAATGAATGGAATGGAGTGGAATGGAAGGGAATGGAGGCAAGTGGATAGGAATTGACTGAAGCAGATTGGAGTGGAGTGGAGTGGAGTGGCATGGAATGGAATGAAGTGGATGGGAATGCAATGGAGTGGAATGAAATGGAATAAAATGGAATGGAGTGGAATGGAGAGGAATGGAGTGGAAGTGGAGTGGAATGGAGGGGAGTAAGAGGAAGAGAATGGAACGGAATCGAAAGGAGGGAAGTGCAATTGTGTGGAGTGGAGTGGAGATGAAAGGAGTGGAGTGATGTGGAGTCGAGAGGAAAGGAATGGAATGGAATGGAATGGAGTTAAGTGGAGTGGAATGGAGTGGAAGGTAATGGAGTGGAATGAAAAGGAGTGGATTGGAATGGAGTGGAATGGAATGGAGTGGAACGGAGTGGAGTAGAATGGAGTGGGTTGCAGAGGAGTGGAATGGAGTGGAATGGAACGGAACGGAAAGGAATGTAGTGGAAAGGAATGGAATGGAGTGGATTGAAATTGAATGGAAAGGATTGGAGTGCAGTGTACTGGAGGGGAGTGGAATAAAATGGAGTATAGTGCAGTGGAATGGAGTGGACTGGAGTGGAGATGAGTGGAGTGGACTGGAATGGAATGGAGTGGAGTGGAATGGTGTGGAGTGGGGTGGAAAGGAATGGAACAGAATGGAATGGAGAGGAATGGAGTGGCATGTAGTGGAGTGGAGTGAAGTGGAAAGGAATGGCATGGAATGGAGTAGAGTGGAATGGAGGGGTATGGAATGGAATGCAATGGAATTGAGTGGAATGGAGTGGAATGGAGTGGAGTGGAGAGGAATGGAATGGAGTGGAAAGGTCTGAAAGGAGTGGAATGGAGTGGAGTGGAATGCAATGGAGTAGATTGGAATGAAGTGGAAAGGAATAGAATGGAGAGAAGTAGAGTAGAATGGAGTGGATTGGAATGGAGGGGAGCAGAGTGGAGTTAACAGCGGTGGATTGGAATACAGTGGATGGGGTAGAGTGGAAGGGACTGGAATTATATGGAATGGAATGGATTGGAGTGGAGTGGAAGGGAGTGGAGTGGAGTTGAAAGTAGAGGAATCGAAAGAAGTGGAAAGGAGTGGAGTAGAGTGGATTAGAGTGGATTGGAATGGAATGGAGTGGAGTGGAATGGTGTGGAAACGAATGGAAGGGAGGGGAGTGGAATGGAACGAAATGGAATGGAATGTAGTGGAATGGAGAGGAGTGGAGTGGACTGGAGTGGAATGTAATCGAATGGAGTGTACTGGAGTGGAATGTATTTAAGAGGCGGGTAATGGAGAGGAGTGGAATGTATTTGAGAGGCGGGTAGTGGAGTGGAGTGGAGTGAAATACATCGGAATGGCACGGAATTGAATGGAATGGAGGGGAGTGGAATGCAGTGGAGTGGAGTCGATTGGAGTGGTGAGGAATAGAACGGAGTGGCATGGAATGGAGCACAGTGGAATGCAATGGAGTGGAGTGGATTGGAAAGGGGTGGAGTGGAGTGACGATGGGTGAAGTGGAATGTAATGGAGTGGAGTGCAGAGGAGTCTCATGGAATGGAATGGAATGGAACGCAATGGAAGCTGAGATTGTACCACTGCGCTCCAGGATGGGTGACACAGTGTGATACTCTCAAAAGAAAGGAATGGAATGGAATGCAGTGGAATGGAATGGAATGCAATGGGGTGCATTGGAGTGGAGTGGAGTGAAGTGAAGTGGATTGGAGTGGAATGGAGAGGAATGGAACGGAATGGAATGGAATGAAGTAGACTGGAGTGGGGTGGAGTTGAGTGCAATGGAATGGAGCGAAATGGAATCAGATGCAGAGAAATGGAGTAGAGAGGAGTGCAGTAGAGTGGAAAGGAGTGCAATGGAGTGGAATGGAATCGGAAGTAACGGAAAGTAGTGGAGTGGATGGAACGGAAAGGAAAGGAGTGGAGCGGAGTGGAATGGAACGGAGCGGGAGGTGGGTTGGGGCCACTGCACTCCAGGCTGGCTGGCTGACTGAGGTATTCTCGCAATAAAGGAATGGAATGGAATGCCGTAGAGTGGAATGGAACGGAGTGGAGTGGAGTGGAATGGAGTGAGTTGGAGCAGAGTGGAATGAAGAATGCAATGGGATGGAAGGGAATTGAATGAAATGCAGTGGAGTGCAGTGGAGTGCATTGCAGTGGAATGGAGCAGAATGGAATGGAAAGGAGTGGAATGGACAGGAGTGGAGTGCACTGGAGAGGAGAGGATAGGAATGCAGTGGAATGGAATTGGATGTAATGGAACGTAGAGGAGTGGAGTGGAATGGAGTGGGCCAGAGTGGAATGGAATGGAATGCAATGGAAAGGAATGGAGTGGAATAGAATGGAATGGAATGGAATGGAATGGAGTGGGATGACTTGTAGTGGGGTGGAGTGAAATGGAGTATAATGGAATGGAGTGGAGTGGAGTGGAATGTGATAGAATAGAGAGGAGGGGAATGGAGCAGAATGGAATGGAGTGCAGCGGAATGGAGTGGAGTGGAATGGAATCAAATGGAGTGGAATGGAACAGAGTGGAATGGAATGGAGTGCAATAGACTAGAATTGAGTGTAGTGTAGTGGAATTTAGTGGAATGGACTGGAATGGAGTGGAATGGAATGGAATTGAGGGGAATGGAATGGAATGGAAAGGAATGGAAAGCAATGGAAAGGAATAGAATTGAATGCAACGGAATTAAAAGAATGCAATGGAATGCAATGGAATAGAATGCAATGGAATGTATAGTTGACATGTAATATGAGCTGAGATTGTGACACTGCACTCCAGCCAGGGTGACATGGTGATATCCTGTCGTAAGAAGTGAATGGAATGCAATGGAGTGAAATGGAATGGAATGAAATGGAATGGAGCGGAATGGAAGGGAATGGAGTGGAATGAAATAGAATGCAGTGGACTGTAATGGCATGGAGTGGAAAGAAGTAGAGTGGAATGGAGTGGAATGGAATGGACTGGCATAGAATGGAGTGGAATTGAATGCAATGGAGTGGATTGGAAAGGAATGCAAAGGAGTAGAGTGGAGTAGAGTGGTGTGGAGTGGAGTGGAATGGAGCTGAATGTACTTCAATGGAGTACAATGGAATGGAACGGAGTGGAATGGAATGGAATGATATGAGGTGGATTGGAGTGCAATGTAGTGGAGTGGAATGGAATGGAATAGAATGGAATGGAGTAGAGTGTAATGGAATGCAGTGGCGATAAGTGGATTGGAATGGAATGCATTGGAGTAGAGTGGAGTGGAATGGAATGGAATGGAGTGGAGTGGAGGGGAGTGGAGTGGAATGGAATTGAGTGAAGTGGAGTGCAGTTGAATGGAATATCGTGGTGTGGAGTGGAGTGGAAGTGAATGGAGTGAATAGGAGTGGAATGGAGTGGAAGGTAACGGAGTGGAATGGAGTCGAATGGAGTGGAATGGAGTAGAGTGGATTAGAGTGGAATGGTGTCGAACGGACTGGAATGGAATGGAATGGAGTGGAATGGAATTGAATCAAATGGAATGGAGTGGAGTGGAGTGGAGTGGAATGAAATGAAATGGAAGGGAGTGGAGAGAAACGCAGTTGATTGGAGTGGAGTGGAGTGGAAAGGAATGGAAAGGAGTGGGATGGAGACGTATGGATTGGAGTGGAATGGAGTGGAATGGAATGAAGTGGAAAGGAGTGGAACGGAGTGAAATTGAATTTAGTGGACTGGAGTGGAATGGAGTTAAATGGAATGGAATGGAATGGAGTGGAATGGAATGGAATGGAGTGGAGTGGAATGGAATAGAATGGCATGGAATGGAATAGAATGGGATGGAGTGGAGTGGAGAGGAGTGGAATGGATTGGAGTGAAGTGGAGTGGAATGGAATTGAGTGGAGCGGAGAGGAAAGGAATGGAATGGAGTGGAGTGGAATGGCATGGAATGGAGTGGAATGGAATGGATAGTAGTGGAGTGGAGTGGAGTGGATTGGAGTGGAGTGGAAGGGAATGGAGTGCAGTGTAATGGACTGGAATGGAGCAGAGCAGAATGGAGTGGACTGGACTGGAGTGGAATGGAATGGGATGGCATGGAATGGGAGCTGAGATTTTACCAATGTGCTCTAGGCAGGGTGACTGGGTGTCATACTCTCAAAAGAAAGGAATGGAATGGAACGCAGTGGAATGGAATGGAACAGAGTGGACATTAGTGGAGTGGAATGTGGAGGAATGGAATGAAATGGAACGTAATGGCATGAAATGGAGTGGTGTGGGGTGGAATGGATTATAGTGGAATGGGGTGGAAAGGAATGGGATGGAGTGGAATGAAGTGGAGTGCAGTGGAGTGGAACGGAGTTGAATGGCATAGAATTGAGTGGACAGTAGTGGAATGTTTTGGAATGCAATGGAATCCATTGTAATAGAATGGAATACAACGGAAAGTTGACATGGAGTGTGAGCTGAGATTGTGCCACTGCACTCCAGACTGGGTGACACGTTATATCCTGTGGATAGAAAGGAATGGAATGCAATAGAGTGAAATGGAATGGAGTGGAATGGAATTGAATGGAATGGAGTGGAGTGGAGTGGAGTCGAATGGAGACGAATGGAATGGGACGGAGTGGAATGGAACGGAGTGGAGTGGAGTATCGTGGAGTGAAATAGAATGGAATGCACTGGGTTGGAATGGAATGCAATGGACTGCTGAAAGGAAATGTGAGCTGTTATTGTTCCACTGCACTCCAGCCTTTGTGACGGAATGAAATCCTGTGGAAAAAAAGGAATGGAATGGAATGGAATGGAATGGAATGGAATGGAATGGAATGGAGTGGAGTGGAGTGGTGTGGAGAGGAGTGTAGTGGAGTGGAGTGAAATGGAGTGGAGTGTCGTGGAGGAGAGTGGAATGGAGTGGAATGGAATGGAGAGGAAAGGAACGGAGTGGAGTGGAATGGAACGGAGTGGAGTGGAATGGAATCCAATGGAATGAAATGGAATTGAATCGAATGCAATGAAGAAATATGTGCAGTGATTTGGCCACTGCGCTGGAGCCTGTGTGAGAGAGGGAGATCCTGTCGATAAAACAGTGTGGAATGGAAGGGATTGGAATGGAATGGAATGGAACGTATTGGAGTGGAGTGGAGTGGAATTGAGTGGAGTGGAGTGCACTGGAATGGAATGGAATGCAATGGAATGTAATGGAATGATGAAATGATATGTGAGCTGAGATTGTGCCACTGCACTCCACGCTGGGTGACAGAGTGAGATACTCTTGAAAGAAAGAAATGGAATGGAAAGAATTTTTAATTGGGTGGATTCGAGTGGACTGAAGTAGAGTGCAGTGGAATAGAGAGGAATGGAATGGAATGGAATCGGATGTAAAGGAATGGAATGATGTGGAGTGGAGTGGTGAGGAGTGTAGTGCTGTGGAATGGAGCAGAAAGTAACGGGATGGTGTGGAGTGGAGTGCAGTGCAGTGGAGTGGAGAGGAGTGCAATGGCGTGGAATGGAATCGGATGTAAAGGAACGTACTGGAGTGGAGCGGAGTGGAAAGGAGTGGAATGGAATGGAATTGAATGTAATGGAAAGCAAAGGAATGGAATGGGATGCAATGGAATTTAATGCAATAGAATGCAGTTCAATAGAGAGTTGACATGTAATGTGAGCTGAGATTGTGCCTAAGCTCTCCAGGCTGTTTGACACAGTGATATCTTGTGGAAAGAATGGAATGGAATGCAGTGGTGTGAAATGGAATGGAATGTAGTGGACAGGAGTAGAATGGAGTGGAGTGAAGAGGAACAGAGTGGAATGGAATGGGATGCAGTGGAATGGAATGCAGTGGAGTGGAGTGAAATAGAAATGGAATGGGATGGAATGGAATGCAATGGAATGGAGAAGAGAAATGTGAGCTGAGATTGTGTGACTACACTCCAGCCTTAGTGACCGAGAGAGATACTGTGGAAGGAAAGAACTGATTTCAAAGGAGTGGAATGGAAGGGAATGTAGTACAGTGGAGTAGAGTGGAATGGAGTGAAACAGAATAGAATGGAGTGGAAGGCAATGGAATGGAATGGAATGGAGTGGAGTGGAATAGAGAGGAGTGCACTGCAATGGAGTGGAGTGGAGTGGAAGGGAGTGGAATGCAATGGAATGTAGTGGAGTGCAGTGGAGTGGAATGGAATGGAGTGGACAGGAGTGGAAGGAGTAGAGTGGACTGGAATGGAATAGAATGGAACAGAATGCAGTGGAGTGGAGGGGAGTGGAGGTGAGTGGAGTGGCATGGAGTGGAATGGAATGGAATGGAGTGAAATGGAATCCAATGGATTGGAATGGAGTGGAGTGGAGTGGAGTGGAATGGAGAGGAGTCGAATGGAATGGAAGGGAATGCAACGGAACGCAGTGGTGTGGATTGGAATGCAGTGAAATGGAGTACTATGGAATCTAAAGGAGTGGAGTGGAGTCTAGTGGAGTGGAATGGAATGGAACAAAATGGAATGGAATGGCACGGAATGGAGTGGAGTAGAGTGGAGTGGGAAGGAAGGGAGATGAGTGGAATGGAGAGGAATGGAATGCAGTGGAGTGGACTGGATTGGAATGAACTGGAAAGGAGAGGAATGGAATGAAGTGGAACGGAATGGACTGCAATGGAATTGAATGGAGTGAAGTGGAAAGTAGTGGAGTGGAGTGGAATGGAGTGGAAATGAATGGAATGGAGTGGAATGGAAGGGAATGGAGACAAGTGGATAGGAATTGACTGAAGCAGATTGGAGTGGAGTGGAGTGGAGTGGCATGGAATGGAATGAAGTGGATGGGAATGCAATGGAGTGGAATGAAATGGAATAAAATGGAATGGAGTGGAATGGAGAGGAATGGAGTGGAAGTGGAGTGGAATGGAGGGGAGTAAGAGGAAGAGAATGGAATGGAATCGAAAGGAGGGAAGTGCAATTGTGTGGAGTGGAGTGGAGATGAAAGGAGTGGAGTGATGTGGAGTCGAGAGGAAAGGAATGGAATGGAATGGAATGGAGTTAAGTGGAGTGGAATGGAGTGGAAGGTAATGGAGTGGAATGAAAAGGAGTGGATTGGAATGGAGTGGAATGGAATGGAGTGGAACGGAGTGGAGTAGAATGGAGTGGGTTGCAGAGGAGTGGAATGGAGTGGAATGGAAGGGAACGGAAAGGAATGTAGTGGAAAGGAATGGAATGGAGTGGATTGAAATTGAATGGAAAGGATTGGAGTGCAGTGGACTGGAGGGGAGTGGAATAAAATGGAGTATAGTGCAGTGGAATGGAGTGGACTGGAGTGGAGATGAGTGGAGTGGACTGGAATGGAATGGAGTGGAGTGGAATGGTGTGGAGTGGGGTGGAAAGGAATGGAACAGAATGGAATGGAGAGGAATGGAGTGGCATGTAGTGGAGTGGAGTGAAGTGGAAAGGAATGGCATGGAATGGAGTGGAGTGGAATGGAGGGGTATGGAATGGAATGGAATGGAATTGAGTGGAATGGAGTGGAATGGAGTGGAGTGGAGAGGAATGGAATGGAGTGGAAAGGTCTGAAAGGAGTGGAATGGAGTGGAGTGGAATGCAATGGAGTAGATTGGAATGAAGTGGAAAGGAATAGAATGGAGAGAAGTAGAGTAGAATGGAGTGGATTGGAATGGAGGGGAGCAGAGTGGAGTTAACAGCGGTGGATTGGAATACAGTGGATGGGGTAGAGTGGAAGGGAGTGGAATTATATGGAATGGAATGGATTGGAGTGGAGTGGAAGGGAGTGGAGTGGAGTTGAAAGTAGAGGAATCGAAAGAAGTGGAAAGGAGTGGAGTAGAGTGGATTAGAGTGGATTGGAATGGAATGGAGTGGAGTGGAATGGTGTGGAAACGAATGGAAGGGAGGGGAGTGGAATGGAACGAAATGGAATGGAATGTAGTGGAATGGAGAGGAGTGGAGTGGACTGGAGTGGAATGTAATCGAATGGAGTGTACTGGAGTGGAATGTATTTGAGAGGCGGGTAATGGAGAGGAATTGAGTGGAGTGGAGTGGAGTGAAATACATCGGAATGGCACGGAATTGAATGGAATGGAGGGGAGTGGAATGCAGTGGAGTGGAGTCGATTGGAGTGGTGAGGAATAGAACGGAGTGGCATGGAATGGAGCACAGTGGAATGCAATGGAGTGGAGTGGATTGGAAAGGGGTGGAGTGGAGTGACGATGGGTGAAGTGGAATGTAATGGAGTGGAGTGCAGAGGAGTCTCATGGAATGGAATGGAATGGAACGCAATGGAAGCTGAGATTGTACCACTGCGCTCCAGGATGGGTGACACAGTGTGATACTCTCAAAAGAAAGGAATGGAATGGAATGCAGTGGAATGGAATGGAATGCAATGGGGTGCATTGGAGTGGAGTGGAGTGAAGTGAAGTGGATTGGAGTGGAATGGAGAGGAATGGAACGGAATGGAATGGAATGAAGTAGACTGGAGTGGGGTGGAGTTGAGTGCAATGGAATGGAGCGAAATGGAATCAGATGCAGAGAAATGGAGTAGAGAGGAGTGCAGTAGAGTGGAAAGGAGTGCAATGGAGTGGAATGGAATCGGAAGTAACGGAAAGTAGTGGAGTGGATGGAACGGAAAGGAAAGGAGTGGAGCGGAGTGGAATGGAACGGAGCGGGAGGTGGGTTGGGGCCACTGCACTCCAGGCTGGCTGGCTGACTGAGGTATTCTCGCAATAAAGGAATGGAATGGAATGCCGTAGAGTGGAATGGAACGGAGTGGAGTGGAGTGGAATGGAGTGAGTTGGAGCAGAGTGGAATGAAGAATGCAATGGGATGGAAGGGAATTGAATGAAATGCAGTGGAGTGCAGTGGAGTGCATTGCAGTGGAATGGAGCAGAATGGAATGGAAAGGAGTGGAATGGACAGGAGTGGAGTGCACTGGAGAGGAGAGGATAGGAATGCAGTGGAATGGAATTGGATGTAATGGAACGTAGAGGAGTGGAGTGGAATGGAGTGGGCCAGAGTGGAATGGAATGGAATGCAATGGAAAGGAATGGAGTGGAATAGAATGGAATGGAATGGAATGGAATGGAGTGGGATGACTTGTAGTGGGGTGGAGTGAAATGGAGTATAATGGAATGGAGTGGAGTGGAGTGGAATGTGATAGAATGGAGAGGAGGGGAATGGAGCAGAATGGAATGGAGTGCAGCGGAATGGAGTGGAGTGGAATGGAATCAAATGGAGTGGAATGGAACAGAGTGGAATGGAATGGAGTGCAATAGACTAGAATTGAGTGTAGTGTAGTGGAATTTAGTGGAATGGACTGGAATGGAGTGGAATGGAATGGAATTGAGGGGAATGGAATGGAATGGAAAGGAATGGAAAGCAATGGAAAGGAATAGAATTGAATGCAACGGAATTAAAAGAATGCAATGGAATGCAATGGAATAGAATGCAATGGAATGTATAGTTGACATGTAATATGAGCTGAGATTGTGACACTGCACTCCAGCCAGGGTGACATGGTGATATCCTGTCGTAAGAAGTGAATGGAATGCAATGGAGTGAAATGGAATGGAATGAAATGGAATGGAGCGGAATGGAAGGGAATGGAGTGGAATGAAATAGAATGCAGTGGACTGTAATGGCATGGAGTGGAAAGAAGTAGAGTGGAATGGAGTGGAATGGAATGGACTGGCATAGAATGGAGTGGAATTGAATGCAATGGAGTGGATTGGAAAGGAATGCAAAGGAGTAGAGTGGAGTAGAGTGGTGTGGAGTGGAGTGGAATGGAGCTGAATGTACTTCAATGGAGTACAATGGAATGGAACGGAGTGGAATGGAATGGAATGATATGAGGTGGATTGGAGTGGAATGTAGTGGAGTGGAATGGAATGGAATAGAATGGAATGGAGTAGAGTGTAATGGAATGCAGTGGCGATAAGTGGAGTGGAATGGAATGCATTGGAGTAGAGTGGAGTGGAATGGAATGGAATGGAGTGGAGTGGAGGGGAGTGGAGTGGAATGGAATTGAGTGAAGTGGAGTGCAGTTGAATGGAATATCGTGGTGTGGAGTGGAGTGGAAGTGAATGGAGTGAATAGGAGTGGAATGGAGTGGAAGGTAACGGAGTGGAATGGAGTCGAATGGAGTGGAATGGAGTAGAGTGGATTAGAGTGGAATGGTGTCGAACGGACTGGAATGGAATGGAATGGAGTGGAATGGAATTGAATCAAATGGAATGGAGTGGAGTGGAGTGGAGTGGAATGAAATGAAATGGAAGGGAGTGGAGAGAAACGCAGTTGATTGGAGTGGAGTGGAGTGGAAAGGAATGGAAAGGAGTGGGATGGAGACGTATGGATTGGAGTGGAATGGAGTGGAATGGAATGAAGTGGAAAGGAGTGGAACGGAGTGAAATTGAATTTAGTGGACTGGAGTGGAATGGAGTTAAATGGAATGGAATGGAATGGAGTGGAATGGAATGGAATGGAGTGGAGTGGAATGGAATAGAATGGCATGGAATGGAATAGAATGGGATGGAGTGGAGTGGAGAGGAGTGGAATGGATTGGAGTGAAGTGGAGTGGAATGGAATTGAGTGGAGCGGAGAGGAAAGGAATGGAATGGAGTGGAGTGGAATGGCATGGAATGGAGTGGAATGGAATGGATAGTAGTGGAGTGGAGTGGAGTGGATTGGAGTGGAGTGGAAGGGAATGGAGTGCAGTGTAATGGACTGGAATGGAGCAGAGCAGAATGGAGTGGACTGGACTGGAGTGGAATGGAATGGGATGGCATGGAATGGGAGCTGAGATTTTACCAATGTGCTCTAGGCAGGGTGACTGGGTGTCATACTCTCAAAAGAAAGGAATGGAATGGAACGCAGTGGAATGGAATGGAACAGAGTGGACATTAGTGGAGTGGAATGTGGAGGAATGGAATGAAATGGAACGTAATGGCATGAAATGGAGTGGTGTGGGGTGGAATGGATTATAGTGGAATGGGGTGGAAAGGAATGGGATGGAGTGGAATGAAGTGGAGTGCAGTGGAGTGGAACGGAGTTGAATGGCATAGAATTGAGTGGACAGTAGTGGAATGTTTTGGAATGCAATGGAATCCATTGTAATAGAATGGAATACAACGGAAAGTTGACATGGAGTGTGAGCTGAGATTGTGCCACTGCACTCCAGACTGGGTGACACGTTATATCCTGTGGATAGAAAGGAATGGAATGCAATAGAGTGAAATGGAATGGAGTGGAATGGAATTGAATGGAATGGAGTGGAGTGGAGTGGAGTCGAATGGAGACGAATGGAATGGGACGGAGTGGAATGGAACGGAGTGGAGTGGAGTATCGTGGAGTGAAATAGAATGGAATGCACTGGGTTGGAATGGAATGCAATGGACTGCTGAAAGGAAATGTGAGCTGTTATTGTTCCACTGCACTCCAGCCTTTGTGACGGAATGAAATCCTGTGGAAAAAAAGGAATGGAATGGAATGGAATGGAATGGAATGGAATGGAATGGAATGGAATGGAGTGGAGTGGAGTGTTGTGGAGAGGAGTGTAGTGGAGTGGAGTGAAATGGAGTGGAGTGTCGTGGAGGAGAGTGGAATTTAGTGGAATGGAATGGAGAGGAAAGGAACGGAGTGGAGTGGAATGGAACGGAGTGGAGTGGAATGGAATCCAATGGAATGAAATGGAATTGAATCGAATGGAATGAAGAAATATGTGCAGTGATTTGGCCACTGCGCTGGAGCCTGTGTGAGAGAGGGAGATCCTGTCGATAAAACAGTGTGGAATGGAAGGGATTGGAATGGAATGGAATGGAACGTATTGGAGTGGAGTGGAGTGGAATTGAGTGGAGTGGAGTGCACTGGAATGGAATGGAATGCAATGGAATGTAATGGAATGATGAAATGATATGTGAGCTGAGATTGTGCCACTGCACTCCACGCTGGGTGACAGAGTGAGATACTCTTGAAAGAAAGAAATGGAATGGAAAGAATTTTTAATTGGGTGGATTCGAGTGGACTGAAGTAGAGTGCAGTGGAATAGAGAGGAATGGAATGGAATGGAATCGGATGTAAAGGAATGGAATGATGTGGAGTGGAGTGGTGAGGAGTGTAGTGCTGTGGAATGGAGCAGAAAGTAACGGGATGGTGTGGAGTGGAGTGCAGTGCAGTGGAGTGGAGAGGAGTGCAATGGCGTGGAATGGAATCGGATGTAAAGGAACGTACTGGAGTGGAGCGGAGTGGAAAGGAGTGGAATGGAATGGAATTGAATGTAATGGAAAGCAAAGGAATGGAATGGGATGCAATGGAATTTAATGCAATAGAATGCAGTTCAATAGAGAGTTGACATGTAATGTGAGCTGAGATTGTGCCTAAGCTCTCCAGGCTGTTTGACACAGTGATATCGTGTGGAAAGAATGGAATGGAATGCAGTGGTGTGAAATGGAATGGAATGTAGTGGACAGGAGTAGAATGGAGTGGAGTGAAGAGGAACAGAGTGGAATGGAATGGGATGCAGTGGAATGGAATGCAGTGGAGTGGAGTGAAATAGAAAGAAATGGAATGGGATGGAATGGAATGCAATGGAATGGAGAAGAGAAATGTGAGCTGAGATTGTGTGACTACACTCCAGCCTTAGTGACCGAGAGAGATTCTGTGGAAGGAAAGAACTGATTTCAAAGGAGTGGAATGGAAGGGAATGTAGTACAGTGGAGTAGAGTGGAATGGAGTGAAACAGAATAGAATGGAGTGGAAGGCAATGGAATGGAATGGAATGGAGTGGAGTGGAATAGAGAGGAGTGCACTGCAATGGAGTGGAGTGGAGTGGAAGGGAGTGGAATGCAATGGAATGTAGTGGAGTGCAGTGGAGTGGAATGGAATGGAGTGGACAGGAGTGGAAGGAGTAGAGTGGACTGGAATGGAATAGAATGGAACAGAATGCAGTGGAGTGGAGGGGAGTGGAGGTGAGTGGAGTGGCATGGAGTGGAATGGAATGGAATGGAGTGAAATGGAATCCAATGGATTGGAATGGAGTGGAGTGGAGTGGAGTGGAATGGAGAGGAGTCGAATGGAATGGAAGGGAATGCAGCGGAACGCAGTGGTGTGGATTGGAATGCAGTGAAATGGAGTACTATGGAATCTAAAGGAGTGGAGTGGAGTCTAGTGGAGTGGAATGGAATGGAACAAAATGGAATGGAATGGCACGGAATGGAGTGGAGTAGAGTGGAGTGGGAAGGAAGGGAGATGAGTGGAATGGAGAGGAATGGAATGCAGTGGAGTGGATTGGATTGGAATGAACTGGAATGGAGAGGAATGGAATGAAGTGGAACGGAATGGACTGCAATGGAATTGAATGGAGTGAAGTGGAAAGTAGTGGAGTGGAGTGGAATGGAGTGGAAATGAATGGAATGGAGTGGAATGGAAGGGAATGGAGACAAGTGGATAGGAATTGACTGAAGCAGATTGGAGTGGAGTGGAGTGGAGTGGCATGGAATGGAATGAAGTGGATGGGAATGCAATGGAGTGGAATGAAATGGAATAAAATGGAATGGAGTGGAATGGAGAGGAATGGAGTGGAGTGGAGTGGAATGGAGGGGAGTAAGAGGAAGAGAATGGAATGGAATCGAAAGGAGGGAAGTGCAATTGTGTGGAGTGGAGTGGAGATGAAAGAAGTGGAGTGATGTGGAGTCGAGAGGAAAGGAATGGAATAGAATGGAATGGAGTTAAGTGGAGTGGAATGGAGTGGAAGGTAATGGAGTGGAATGAAAAGGAGTGGATTGGAATGGAGTGGAATGGAATGGAGTGGAACGGAGTGGAGTAGAATGGAGTGGGTTGCAGAGGAGTGGAATGGAGTGGAATGGAAGGGAACGGAAAGGAATGTAGTGGAAAGGAATGGAATGGAGTGGATTGAAATTGAATGGAAAGGATTGGAGTGCAGTGGACTGGAGGGGAGTGGAATAAAATTGAGTATAGTGCAGTGGAATGGAGTGGACTGGAGTGGAGATGAGTGGAGTGGACTGGAATGGAATGGAGTGGAGTGGAATGGTGTGGAGTGGGGTGGAAAGGAATGGAACAGAATGGAATGGAGAGGAATGGAGTGGCATGTAGTGGAGTGGAGTGAAGTGGAAAGGAATGGCATGGAATGGAGTAGAGTGGAATGGAGGGGTATGGAATGGAATGGAATGGAATTGAGTGGAATGGAGTGGAATGGAGTGGAGTGGAGAGGAATGGAATGGAGTGGAAAGGTCTGAAAGGAGTGGAATGGAGTGGAGTGGAATGCAATGGAGTAGATTGGAATGAAGTGGAAAGGAATAGAATGGAGAGAAGTAGAGTAGAATGGAGTGGATTGGAATGGAGGGGAGCAGAGTGGAGTTAACAGCGGTGGATTGGAATACAGTGGATGGGGTAGAGTGGAAGGGAGTGGAATTATATGGAATGGAATGGATTGGAGTGGAGTGGAAGGGAGTGGAGTGGAGTTGAAAGTAGAGGAATCGAAAGAAGTGGAAAGGAGTGGAGTAGAGTGGATTAGAGTGGATTGGAATGGAATGGAGTGGAGTGGAATGGTGTGGAAACGAATGGAAGGGAGGGGAGTGGAATGGAACGAAATGGAATGGAATGTAGTGGAATGGAGAGGAGTGGAGTGGACTGGAGTGGAATGTAATCGAATGGAGTGTACTGGAGTGGAATGTATTTGAGAGGCGGGTAATGGAGAGGAATTGAGTGGAGTGGAGTGGAGTGAAATACATCGGAATGGCACGGAATTGAATGGAATGGAGGGGAGTGGAATGCAGTGGAGTGGAGTCGATTGGAGTGGTGAGGAATAGAACGGAGTGGCATGGAATGGAGCACAGTGGAATGCAATGGAGTGGAGTGGATTGGAAAGGGGTGGAGTGGAGTGACGATGGGTGAAGTGGAATGTAATGGAGTGGAGTGCAGAGGAGTCTCATGGAATGGAATGGAATGGAACGCAATGGAAGCTGAGATTGTACCACTGCGCTCCAGGATGGGTGACACAGTGTGATACTCTCAAAAGAAAGGAATGGAATGGAATGCAGTGGAATGGAATGGAATGCAATGGGGTGCATTGGAGTGGAGTGGAGTGAAGTGAAGTGGATTGGAGTGGAATGGAGAGGAATGGAACGGAATGGAATGGAATGAAGTAGACTGGAGTGGGGTGGAGTTGAGTGCAATGGAATGGAGCGAAATGGAATCAGATGCAGAGAAATGGAGTAGAGAGGAGTGCAGTAGAGTGGAAAGGAGTGCAATGGAGTGGAATGGAATCGGAAGTAACGGAAAGTAGTGGAGTGGATGGAACGGAAAGGAAAGGAGTGGAGCGGAGTGGAATGGAACGGAGCGGGAGGTGGGTTGGGGCCACTGCACTCCAGGCTGGCTGGCTGACTGAGGTATTCTCGCAATAAAGGAATGGAATGGAATGCCGTAGAGTGGAATGGAACGGAGTGGAGTGGAGTGGAATGGAGTGAGTTGGAGCAGAGTGGAATGAAGAATGCAATGGGATGGAAGGGAATTGAATGAAATGCAGTGGAGTGCAGTGGAGTGCATTGCAGTGGAATGGAGCAGAATGGAATGGAAAGGAGTGGAATGGACAGGAGTGGAGTGCACTGGAGAGGAGAGGATAGGAATGCAGTGGAATGGAATTGGATGTAATGGAACGTAGAGGAGTGGAGTGGAATGGAGTGGGCCAGAGTGGAATGGAATGGAATGCAATGGAAAGGAATGGAGTGGAATAGAATGGAATGGAATGGAATGGAATGGAGTGGGATGACTTGTAGTGGGGTGGAGTGAAATGGAGTATAATGGAATGGAGTGGAGTGGAGTGGAATGTGATAGAATGGAGAGGAGGGGAATGGAGCAGAATGGAATGGAGTGCAGCGGAATGGAGTGGAGTGGAATGGAATCAAATGGAGTGGAATGGAACAGAGTGGAATGGAATGGAGTGCAATAGACTAGAATTGAGTGTAGTGTAGTGGAATTTAGTGGAATGGACTGGAATGGAGTGGAATGGAATGGAATTGAGGGGAATGGAATGGAATGGAAAGGAATGGAAAGCAATGGAAAGGAATAGAATTGAATGCAACGGAATTAAAAGAATGCAATGGAATGCAATGGAATAGAATGCAATGGAATGTATAGTTGACATGTAATATGAGCTGAGATTGTGACACTGCACTCCAGCCAGGGTGACATGGTGATATCCTGTCGTAAGAAGTGAATGGAATGCAATGGAGTGAAATGGAATGGAATGAAATGGAATGGAGCGGAATGGAAGGGAATGGAGTGGAATGAAATAGAATGCAGTGGACTGTAATGGCATGGAGTGGAAAGAAGTAGAGTGGAATGGAGTGGAATGGAATGGACTGGCATAGAATGGAGTGGAATTGAATGCAATGGAGTGGATTGGAAAGGAATGCAAAGGAGTAGAGTGGAGTAGAGTGGTGTGGAGTGGAGTGGAATGGAGCTGAATGTACTTCAATGGAGTACAATGGAATGGAACGGAGTGGAATGGAATGGAATGATATGAGGTGGATTGGAGTGCAATGTAGTGGAGTGGAATGGAATGGAATAGAATGGAATGGAGTAGAGTGTAATGGAATGCAGTGGCGATAAGTGGAGTGGAATGGAATGCATTGGAGTAGAGTGGAGTGGAATGGAATGGAATGGAGTGGAGTGGAGGGGAGTGGAGTGGAATGGAATTGAGTGAAGTGGAGTGCAGTTGAATGGAATATCGTGGTGTGGAGTGGAGTGGAAGTGAATGGAGTGAATAGGAGTGGAATGGAGTGGAAGGTAACGGAGTGGAATGGAGTCGAATGGAGTGGAATGGAGTAGAGTGGATTAGAGTGGAATGGTGTCGAACGGACTGGAATGGAATGGAATGGAGTGGAATGGAATTGAATCAAATGGAATGGAGTGGAGTGGAGTGGAGTGGAATGAAATGAAATGGAAGGGAGTGGAGAGAAACGCAGTTGATTGGAGTGGAGTGGAGTGGAAAGGAATGGAAAGGAGTGGGATGGAGACGTATGGATTGGAGTGGAATGGAGTGGAATGGAATGAAGTGGAAAGGAGTGGAACGGAGTGAAATTGAATTTAGTGGACTGGAGTGGAATGGAGTTAAATGGAATGGAATGGAATGGAGTGGAATGGAATGGAATGGAGTGGAGTGGAATGGAATAGAATGGCATGGAATGGAATAGAATGGGATGGAGTGGAGTGGAGAGGAGTGGAATGGATTGGAGTGAAGTGGAGTGGAATGGAATTGAGTGGAGCGGAGAGGAAAGGAATGGAATGGAGTGGAGTGGAATGGCATGGAATGGAGTGGAATGGAATGGATAGTAGTGGAGTGGAGTGGAGTGGATTGGAGTGGAGTGGAAGGGAATGGAGTGCAGTGTAATGGACTGGAATGGAGCAGAGCAGAATGGAGTGGACTGGACTGGAGTGGAATGGAATGGGATGGCATGGAATGGGAGCTGAGATTTTACCAATGTGCTCTAGGCAGGGTGACTGGGTGTCATACTCTCAAAAGAAAGGAATGGAATGGAACGCAGTGGAATGGAATGGAACAGAGTGGACATTAGTGGAGTGGAATGTGGAGGAATGGAATGAAATGGAACGTAATGGCATGAAATGGAGTGGTGTGGGGTGGAATGGATTATAGTGGAATGGGGTGGAAAGGAATGGGATGGAGTGGAATGAAGTGGAGTGCAGTGGAGTGGAACGGAGTTGAATGGCATAGAATTGAGTGGACAGTAGTGGAATGTTTTGGAATGCAATGGAATCCATTGTAATAGAATGGAATACAACGGAAAGTTGACATGGAGTGTGAGCTGAGATTGTGCCACTGCACTCCAGACTGGGTGACACGTTATATCCTGTGGATAGAAAGGAATGGAATGCAATAGAGTGAAATGGAATGGAGTGGAATGGAATTGAATGGAATGGAGTGGAGTGGAGTGGAGTCGAATGGAGACGAATGGAATGGGACGGAGTGGAATGGAACGGAGTGGAGTGGAGTATCGTGGAGTGAAATAGAATGGAATGCACTGGGTTGGAATGGAATGCAATGGACTGCTGAAAGGAAATGTGAGCTGTTATTGTTCCACTGCACTCCAGCCTTTGTGACGGAATGAAATCCTGTGGAAAAAAAGGAATGGAATGGAATGGAATGGAATGGAATGGAATGGAATGGAATGGAATGGAGTGGAGTGGAGTGGTGTGGAGAGGAGTGTAGTGGAGTGGAGTGAAATGGAGTGGAGTGTCGTGGAGGAGAGTGGAATGGAGTGGAATGGAATGGAGAGGAAAGGAACGGAGTGGAGTGGAATGGAACGGAGTGGAGTGGAATGGAATCCAATGGAATGAAATGGAATTGAATCGAATGGAATGAAGAAATATGTGCAGTGATTTGGCCACTGCGCTGGAGCCTGTGTGAGAGAGGGAGATCCTGTCGATAAAACAGTGTGGAATGGAAGGGATTGGAATGGAATGGAATGGAACGTATTGGAGTGGAGTGGAGTGGAATTGAGTGGAGTGGAGTGCACTGGAATGGAATGGAATGCAATGGAATGTAATGGAATGATGAAATGATATGTGAGCTGAGATTGTGCCACTGCACTCCACGCTGGGTGACAGAGTGAGATACTCTTGAAAGAAAGAAATGGAATGGAAAGAATTTTTAATTGGGTGGATTCGAGTGGACTGAAGTAGAGTGCAGTGGAATAGAGAGGAATGGAATGGAATGGAATCGGATGTAAAGGAATGGAATGATGTGGAGTGGAGTGGTGAGGAGTGTAGTGCTGTGGAATGGAGCAGAAAGTAACGGGATGGTGTGGAGTGGAGTGCAGTGCAGTGGAGTGGAGAGGAGTGCAATGGCGTGGAATGGAATCGGATGTAAAGGAACGTACTGGAGTGGAGCGGAGTGGAAAGGAGTGGAATGGAATGGAATTGAATGTAATGGAAAGCAAAGGAATGGAATGGGATGCAATGGAATTTAATGCAATAGAATGCAGTTCAATAGAGAGTTGACATGTAATGTGAGCTGAGATTGTGCCTAAGCTCTCCAGGCTGTTTGACACAGTGATATCGTGTGGAAAGAATGGAATGGAATGCAGTGGTGTGAAATGGAATGGAATGTAGTGGACAGGAGTAGAATGGAGTGGAGTGAAGAGGAACAGAGTGGAATGGAATGGGATGCAGTGGAATGGAATGCAGTGGAGTGGAGTGAAATAGAAAGAAATGGAATGGGATGGAATGGAATGCAATGGAATGGAGAAGAGAAATGTGAGCTGAGATTGTGTGACTACACTCCAGCCTTAGTGACCGAGAGAGATTCTGTGGAAGGAAAGAACTGATTTCAAAGGAGTGGAATGGAAGGGAATGTAGTACAGTGGAGTAGAGTGGAATGGAGTGAAACAGAATAGAATGGAGTGGAAGGCAATGGAATGGAATGGAATGGAGTGGAGTGGAATAGAGAGGAGTGCACTGCAATGGAGTGGAGTGGAGTGGAAGGGAGTGGAATGCAATGGAATGTAGTGGAGTGCAGTGGAGTGGAATGGAATGGAGTGGACAGGAGTGGAAGGAGTAGAGTGGACTGGAATGGAATAGAATGGAACAGAATGCAGTGGAGTGGAGGGGAGTGGAGGTGAGTGGAGTGGCATGGAGTGGAATGGAATGGAATGGAGTGAAATGGAATCCAATGGATTGGAATGGAGTGGAGTGGAGTGGAGTGGAATGGAGAGGAGTCGAATGGAATGGAAGGGAATGCAGCGGAACGCAGTGGTGTGGATTGGAATGCAGTGAAATGGAGTACTATGGAATCTAAAGGAGTGGAGTGGAGTCTAGTGGAGTGGAATGGAATGGAACAAAATGGAATGGAATGGCACGGAATGGAGTGGAGTAGAGTGGAGTGGGAAGGAAGGGAGATGAGTGGAATGGAGAGGAATGGAATGCAGTGGAGTGGATTGGATTGGAATGAACTGGAATGGAGAGGAATGGAATGAAGTGGAACGGAATGGACTGCAATGGAATTGAATGGAGTGAAGTGGAAAGTAGTGGAGTGGAGTGGAATGGAGTGGAAATGAATGGAATGGAGTGGAATGGAAGGGAATGGAGACAAGTGGATAGGAATTGACTGAAGCAGATTGGAGTGGAGTGGAGTGGAGTGGCATGGAATGGAATGAAGTGGATGGGAATGCAATGGAGTGGAATGAAATGGAATAAAATGGAATGGAGTGGAATGGAGAGGAATGGAGTGGAGTGGAGTGGAATGGAGGGGAGTAAGAGGAAGAGAATGGAATGGAATCGAAAGGAGGGAAGTGCAATTGTGTGGAGTGGAGTGGAGATGAAAGAAGTGGAGTGATGTGGAGTCGAGAGGAAAGGAATGGAATAGAATGGAATGGAGTTAAGTGGAGTGGAATGGAGTGGAAGGTAATGGAGTGGAATGAAAAGGAGTGGATTGGAATGGAGTGGAATGGAATGGAGTGGAACGGAGTGGAGTAGAATGGAGTGGGTTGCAGAGGAGTGGAATGGAGTGGAATGGAAGGGAACGGAAAGGAATGTAGTGGAAAGGAATGGAATGGAGTGGATTGAAATTGAATGGAAAGGATTGGAGTGCAGTGGACTGGAGGGGAGTGGAATAAAATTGAGTATAGTGCAGTGGAATGGAGTGGACTGGAGTGGAGATGAGTGGAGTGGACTGGAATGGAATGGAGTGGAGTGGAATGGTGTGGAGTGGGGTGGAAAGGAATGGAACAGAATGGAATGGAGAGGAATGGAGTGGCATGTAGTGGAGTGGAGTGAAGTGGAAAGGAATGGCATGGAATGGAGTAGAGTGGAATGGAGGGGTATGGAATGGAATGGAATGGAATTGAGTGGAATGGAGTGGAATGGAGTGGAGTGGAGAGGAATGGAATGGAGTGGAAAGGTCTGAAAGGAGTGGAATGGAGTGGAGTGGAATGCAATGGAGTAGATTGGAATGAAGTGGAAAGGAATAGAATGGAGAGAAGTAGAGTAGAATGGAGTGGATTGGAATGGAGGGGAGCAGAGTGGAGTTAACAGCGGTGGATTGGAATACAGTGGATGGGGTAGAGTGGAAGGGAGTGGAATTATATGGAATGGAATGGATTGGAGTGGAGTGGAAGGGAGTGGAGTGGAGTTGAAAGTAGAGGAATCGAAAGAAGTGGAAAGGAGTGGAGTAGAGTGGATTAGAGTGGATTGGAATGGAATGGAGTGGAGTGGAATGGTGTGGAAACGAATGGAAGGGAGGGGAGTGGAATGGAACGAAATGGAATGGAATGTAGTGGAATGGAGAGGAGTGGAGTGGACTGGAGTGGAATGTAATCGAATGGAGTGTACTGGAGTGGAATGTATTTGAGAGGCGGGTAATGGAGAGGAATTGAGTGGAGTGGAGTGGAGTGAAATACATCGGAATGGCACGGAATTGAATGGAATGGAGGGGAGTGGAATGCAGTGGAGTGGAGTCGATTGGAGTGGTGAGGAATAGAACGGAGTGGCATGGAATGGAGCACAGTGGAATGCAATGGAGTGGAGTGGATTGGAAAGGGGTGGAGTGGAGTGACGATGGGTGAAGTGGAATGTAATGGAGTGGAGTGCAGAGGAGTCTCATGGAATGGAATGGAATGGAACGCAATGGAAGCTGAGATTGTACCACTGCGCTCCAGGATGGGTGACACAGTGTGATACTCTCAAAAGAAAGGAATGGAATGGAATGCAGTGGAATGGAATGGAATGCAATGGGGTGCATTGGAGTGGAGTGGAGTGAAGTGAAGTGGATTGGAGTGGAATGGAGAGGAATGGAACGGAATGGAATGGAATGAAGTAGACTGGAGTGGGGTGGAGTTGAGTGCAATGGAATGGAGCGAAATGGAATCAGATGCAGAGAAATGGAGTAGAGAGGAGTGCAGTAGAGTGGAAAGGAGTGCAATGGAGTGGAATGGAATCGGAAGTAACGGAAAGTAGTGGAGTGGATGGAACGGAAAGGAAAGGAGTGGAGCGGAGTGGAATGGAACGGAGCGGGAGGTGGGTTGGGGCCACTGCACTCCAGGCTGGCTGGCTGACTGAGGTATTCTCGCAATAAAGGAATGGAATGGAATGCCGTAGAGTGGAATGGAACGGAGTGGAGTGGAGTGGAATGGAGTGAGTTGGAGCAGAGTGGAATGAAGAATGCAATGGGATGGAAGGGAATTGAATGAAATGCAGTGGAGTGCAGTGGAGTGCATTGCAGTGGAATGGAGCAGAATGGAATGGAAAGGAGTGGAATGGACAGGAGTGGAGTGCACTGGAGAGGAGAGGATAGGAATGCAGTGGAATGGAATTGGATGTAATGGAACGTAGAGGAGTGGAGTGGAATGGAGTGGGCCAGAGTGGAATGGAATGGAATGCAATGGAAAGGAATGGAGTGGAATAGAATGGAATGGAATGGAATGGAATGGAGTGGGATGACTTGTAGTGGGGTGGAGTGAAATGGAGTATAATGGAATGGAGTGGAGTGGAGTGGAATGTGATAGAATGGAGAGGAGGGGAATGGAGCAGAATGGAATGGAGTGCAGCGGAATGGAGTGGAGTGGAATGGAATCAAATGGAGTGGAATGGAACAGAGTGGAATGGAATGGAGTGCAATAGACTAGAATTGAGTGTAGTGTAGTGGAATTTAGTGGAATGGACTGGAATGGAGTGGAATGGAATGGAATTGAGGGGAATGGAATGGAATGGAAAGGAATGGAAAGCAATGGAAAGGAATAGAATTGAATGCAACGGAATTAAAAGAATGCAATGGAATGCAATGGAATAGAATGCAATGGAATGTATAGTTGACATGTAATATGAGCTGAGATTGTGACACTGCACTCCAGCCAGGGTGACATGGTGATATCCTGTCGTAAGAAGTGAATGGAATGCAATGGAGTGAAATGGAATGGAATGAAATGGAATGGAGCGGAATGGAAGGGAATGGAGTGGAATGAAATAGAATGCAGTGGACTGTAATGGCATGGAGTGGAAAGAAGTAGAGTGGAATGGAGTGGAATGGAATGGACTGGCATAGAATGGAGTGGAATTGAATGCAATGGAGTGGATTGGAAAGGAATGCAAAGGAGTAGAGTGGAGTAGAGTGGTGTGGAGTGGAGTGGAATGGAGCTGAATGTACTTCAATGGAGTACAATGGAATGGAACGGAGTGGAATGGAATGGAATGATATGAGGTGGATTGGAGTGCAATGTAGTGGAGTGGAATGGAATGGAATAGAATGGAATGGAGTAGAGTGTAATGGAATGCAGTGGCGATAAGTGGAGTGGAATGGAATGCATTGGAGTAGAGTGGAGTGGAATGGAATGGAATGGAGTGGAGTGGAGGGGAGTGGAGTGGAATGGAATTGAGTGAAGTGGAGTGCAGTTGAATGGAATATCGTGGTGTGGAGTGGAGTGGAAGTGAATGGAGTGAATAGGAGTGGAATGGAGTGGAAGGTAACGGAGTGGAATGGAGTCGAATGGAGTGGAATGGAGTAGAGTGGATTAGAGTGGAATGGTGTCGAACGGACTGGAATGGAATGGAATGGAGTGGAATGGAATTGAATCAAATGGAATGGAGTGGAGTGGAGTGGAGTGGAATGAAATGAAATGGAAGGGAGTGGAGAGAAACGCAGTTGATTGGAGTGGAGTGGAGTGGAAAGGAATGGAAAGGAGTGGGATGGAGACGTATGGATTGGAGTGGAATGGAGTGGAATGGAATGAAGTGGAAAGGAGTGGAACGGAGTGAAATTGAATTTAGTGGACTGGAGTGGAATGGAGTTAAATGGAATGGAATGGAATGGAGTGGAATGGAATGGAATGGAGTGGAGTGGAATGGAATAGAATGGCATGGAATGGAATAGAATGGGATGGAGTGGAGTGGAGAGGAGTGGAATGGATTGGAGTGAAGTGGAGTGGAATGGAATTGAGTGGAGCGGAGAGGAAAGGAATGGAATGGAGTGGAGTGGAATGGCATGGAATGGAGTGGAATGGAATGGATAGTAGTGGAGTGGAGTGGAGTGGATTGGAGTGGAGTGGAAGGGAATGGAGTGCAGTGTAATGGACTGGAATGGAGCAGAGCAGAATGGAGTGGACTGGACTGGAGTGGAATGGAATGGGATGGCATGGAATGGGAGCTGAGATTTTACCAATGTGCTCTAGGCAGGGTGACTGGGTGTCATACTCTCAAAAGAAAGGAATGGAATGGAACGCAGTGGAATGGAATGGAACAGAGTGGACATTAGTGGAGTGGAATGTGGAGGAATGGAATGAAATGGAACGTAATGGCATGAAATGGAGTGGTGTGGGGTGGAATGGATTATAGTGGAATGGGGTGGAAAGGAATGGGATGGAGTGGAATGAAGTGGAGTGCAGTGGAGTGGAACGGAGTTGAATGGCATAGAATTGAGTGGACAGTAGTGGAATGTTTTGGAATGCAATGGAATCCATTGTAATAGAATGGAATACAACGGAAAGTTGACATGGAGTGTGAGCTGAGATTGTGCCACTGCACTCCAGACTGGGTGACACGTTATATCCTGTGGATAGAAAGGAATGGAATGCAATAGAGTGAAATGGAATGGAGTGGAATGGAATTGAATGGAATGGAGTGGAGTGGAGTGGAGTCGAATGGAGACGAATGGAATGGGACGGAGTGGAATGGAACGGAGTGGAGTGGAGTATCGTGGAGTGAAATAGAATGGAATGCACTGGGTTGGAATGGAATGCAATGGACTGCTGAAAGGAAATGTGAGCTGTTATTGTTCCACTGCACTCCAGCCTTTGTGACGGAATGAAATCCTGTGGAAAAAAAGGAATGGAATGGAATGGAATGGAATGGAATGGAATGGAATGGAATGGAATGGAGTGGAGTGGAGTGGTGTGGAGAGGAGTGTAGTGGAGTGGAGTGAAATGGAGTGGAGTGTCGTGGAGGAGAGTGGAATGGAGTGGAATGGAATGGAGAGGAAAGGAACGGAGTGGAGTGGAATGGAACGGAGTGGAGTGGAATGGAATCCAATGGAATGAAATGGAATTGAATCGAATGGAATGAAGAAATATGTGCAGTGATTTGGCCACTGCGCTGGAGCCTGTGTGAGAGAGGGAGATCCTGTCGATAAAACAGTGTGGAATGGAAGGGATTGGAATGGAATGGAATGGAACGTATTGGAGTGGAGTGGAGTGGAATTGAGTGGAGTGGAGTGCACTGGAATGGAATGGAATGCAATGGAATGTAATGGAATGATGAAATGATATGTGAGCTGAGATTGTGCCACTGCACTCCACGCTGGGTGACAGAGTGAGATACTCTTGAAAGAAAGAAATGGAATGGAAAGAATTTTTAATTGGGTGGATTCGAGTGGACTGAAGTAGAGTGCAGTGGAATAGAGAGGAATGGAATGGAATGGAATCGGATGTAAAGGAATGGAATGATGTGGAGTGGAGTGGTGAGGAGTGTAGTGCTGTGGAATGGAGCAGAAAGTAACGGGATGGTGTGGAGTGGAGTGCAGTGCAGTGGAGTGGAGAGGAGTGCAATGGCGTGGAATGGAATCGGATGTAAAGGAACGTACTGGAGTGGAGCGGAGTGGAAAGGAGTGGAATGGAATGGAATTGAATGTAATGGAAAGCAAAGGAATGGAATGGGATGCAATGGAATTTAATGCAATAGAATGCAGTTCAATAGAGAGTTGACATGTAATGTGAGCTGAGATTGTGCCTAAGCTCTCCAGGCTGTTTGACACAGTGATATCGTGTGGAAAGAATGGAATGGAATGCAGTGGTGTGAAATGGAATGGAATGTAGTGGACAGGAGTAGAATGGAGTGGAGTGAAGAGGAACAGAGTGGAATGGAATGGGATGCAGTGGAATGGAATGCAGTGGAGTGGAGTGAAATAGAAAGAAATGGAATGGGATGGAATGGAATGCAATGGAATGGAGAAGAGAAATGTGAGCTGAGATTGTGTGACTACACTCCAGCCTTAGTGACCGAGAGAGATTCTGTGGAAGGAAAGAACTGATTTCAAAGGAGTGGAATGGAAGGGAATGTAGTACAGTGGAGTAGAGTGGAATGGAGTGAAACAGAATAGAATGGAGTGGAAGGCAATGGAATGGAATGGAATGGAGTGGAGTGGAATAGAGAGGAGTGCACTGCAATGGAGTGGAGTGGAGTGGAAGGGAGTGGAATGCAATGGAATGTAGTGGAGTGCAGTGGAGTGGAATGGAATGGAGTGGACAGGAGTGGAAGGAGTAGAGTGGACTGGAATGGAATAGAATGGAACAGAATGCAGTGGAGTGGAGGGGAGTGGAGGTGAGTGGAGTGGCATGGAGTGGAATGGAATGGAATGGAGTGAAATGGAATCCAATGGATTGGAATGGAGTGGAGTGGAGTGGAGTGGAATGGAGAGGAGTCGAATGGAATGGAAGGGAATGCAGCGGAACGCAGTGGTGTGGATTGGAATGCAGTGAAATGGAGTACTATGGAATCTAAAGGAGTGGAGTGGAGTCTAGTGGAGTGGAATGGAATGGAACAAAATGGAATGGAATGGCACGGAATGGAGTGGAGTAGAGTGGAGTGGGAAGGAAGGGAGATGAGTGGAATGGAGAGGAATGGAATGCAGTGGAGTGGATTGGATTGGAATGAACTGGAATGGAGAGGAATGGAATGAAGTGGAACGGAATGGACTGCAATGGAATTGAATGGAGTGAAGTGGAAAGTAGTGGAGTGGAGTGGAATGGAGTGGAAATGAATGGAATGGAGTGGAATGGAAGGGAATGGAGACAAGTGGATAGGAATTGACTGAAGCAGATTGGAGTGGAGTGGAGTGGAGTGGCATGGAATGGAATGAAGTGGATGGGAATGCAATGGAGTGGAATGAAATGGAATAAAATGGAATGGAGTGGAATGGAGAGGAATGGAGTGGAGTGGAGTGGAATGGAGGGGAGTAAGAGGAAGAGAATGGAATGGAATCGAAAGGAGGGAAGTGCAATTGTGTGGAGTGGAGTGGAGATGAAAGAAGTGGAGTGATGTGGAGTCGAGAGGAAAGGAATGGAATAGAATGGAATGGAGTTAAGTGGAGTGGAATGGAGTGGAAGGTAATGGAGTGGAATGAAAAGGAGTGGATTGGAATGGAGTGGAATGGAATGGAGTGGAACGGAGTGGAGTAGAATGGAGTGGGTTGCAGAGGAGTGGAATGGAGTGGAATGGAAGGGAACGGAAAGGAATGTAGTGGAAAGGAATGGAATGGAGTGGATTGAAATTGAATGGAAAGGATTGGAGTGCAGTGGACTGGAGGGGAGTGGAATAAAATGGAGTATAGTGCAGTGGAATGGAGTGGACTGGAGTGGAGATGAGTGGAGTGGACTGGAATGGAATGGAGTGGAGTGGAATGGTGTGGAGTGGGGTGGAAAGGAATGGAACAGAATGGAATGGAGAGGAATGGAGTGGCATGTAGTGGAGTGGAGTGAAGTGGAAAGGAATGGCATGGAATGGAGTAGAGTGGAATGGAGGGGTATGGAATGGAATGGAATGGAATTGAGTGGAATGGAGTGGAATGGAGTGGAGTGGAGAGGAATGGAATGGAGTGGAAAGGTCTGAAAGGAGTGGAATGGAGTGGAGTGGAATGCAATGGAGTAGATTGGAATGAAGTGGAAAGGAATAGAATGGAGAGAAGTAGAGTAGAATGGAGTGGATTGGAATGGAGGGGAGCAGAGTGGAGTTAACAGCAGTGGATTGGAATACAGTGGATGGGGTAGAGTGGAAGGGAGTGGAATTATATGGAATGGAATGGATTGGAGTGGAGTGGAAGGGAGTGGAGTGGAGTTGAAAGTAGAGGAATCGAAAGAAGTGGAAAGGAGTGGAGTAGAGTGGATTAGAGTGGATTGGAATGGAATGGAGTGGAGTGGAATGGTGTGGAAACGAATGGAAGGGAGGGGAGTGGAATGGAACGAAATGGAATGGAATGTAGTGGAATGGAGAGGAGTGGAGTGGACTGGAGTGGAATGTAATCGAATGGAGTGTACTGGAGTGGAATGTATTTGAGAGGCGGGTAATGGAGAGGAATTGAGTGGAGTGGAGTGGAGTGAAATACATCGGAATGGCACGGAATTGAATGGAATGGAGGGGAGTGGAATGCAGTGGAGTGGAGTCGATTGGAGTGGTGAGGAATAGAACGGAGTGGCATGGAATGGAGCACAGTGGAATGCAATGGAGTGGAGTGGATTGGAAAGGGGTGGAGTGGAGTGACGATGGGTGAAGTGGAATGTAATGGAGTGGAGTGCAGAGGAGTCTCATGGAATGGAATGGAATGGAACGCAATGGAAGCTGAGATTGTACCACTGCGCTCCAGGATGGGTGACACAGTGTGATACTCTCAAAAGAAAGGAATGGAATGGAATGCAGTGGAATGGAATGGAATGCAATGGGGTGCATTGGAGTGGAGTGGAGTGAAGTGAAGTGGATTGGAGTGGAATGGAGAGGAATGGAACGGAATGGAATGGAATGAAGTAGACTGGAGTGGGGTGGAGTTGAGTGCAATGGAATGGAGCGAAATGGAATCAGATGCAGAGAAATGGAGTAGAGAGGAGTGCAGTAGAGTGGAAAGGAGTGCAATGGAGTGGAATGGAATCGGAAGTAACGGAAAGTAGTGGAGTGGATGGAACGGAAAGGAAAGGAGTGGAGCGGAGTGGAATGGAACGGAGCGGGAGGTGGGTTGGGGCCACTGCACTCCAGGCTGGCTGGCTGACTGAGGTATTCTCGCAATAAAGGAATGGAATGGAATGCCGTAGAGTGGAATGGAACGGAGTGGAGTGGAGTGGAATGGAGTGAGTTGGAGCAGAGTGGAATGAAGAATGCAATGGGATGGAAGGGAATTGAATGAAATGCAGTGGAGTGCAGTGGAGTGCATTGCAGTGGAATGGAGCAGAATGGAATGGAAAGGAGTGGAATGGACAGGAGTGGAGTGCACTGGAGAGGAGAGGATAGGAATGCAGTGGAATGGAATTGGATGTAATGGAACGTAGAGGAGTGGAGTGGAATGGAGTGGGCCAGAGTGGAATGGAATGGAATGCAATGGAAAGGAATGGAGTGGAATAGAATGGAATGGAATGGAATGGAATGGAGTGGGATGACTTGTAGTGGGGTGGAGTGAAATGGAGTATAATGGAATGGAGTGGAGTGGAGTGGAATGTGATAGAATGGAGAGGAGGGGAATGGAGCAGAATGGAATGGAGTGCAGCGGAATGGAGTGGAGTGGAATGGAATCAAATGGAGTGGAATGGAACAGAGTGGAATGGAATGGAGTGCAATAGACTAGAATTGAGTGTAGTGTAGTGGAATTTAGTGGAATGGACTGGAATGGAGTGGAATGGAATGGAATTGAGGGGAATGGAATGGAATGGAAAGGAATGGAAAGCAATGGAAAGGAATAGAATTGAATGCAACGGAATTAAAAGAATGCAATGGAATGCAATGGAATAGAATGCAATGGAATGTATAGTTGACATGTAATATGAGCTGAGATTGTGACACTGCACTCCAGCCAGGGTGACATGGTGATATCCTGTCGTAAGAAGTGAATGGAATGCAATGGAGTGAAATGGAATGGAATGAAATGGAATGGAGCGGAATGGAAGGGAATGGAGTGGAATGAAATAGAATGCAGTGGACTGTAATGGCATGGAGTGGAAAGAAGTAGAGTGGAATGGAGTGGAATGGAATGGACTGGCATAGAATGGAGTGGAATTGAATGCAATGGAGTGGATTGGAAAGGAATGCAAAGGAGTAGAGTGGAGTAGAGTGGTGTGGAGTGGAGTGGAATGGAGCTGAATGTACTTCAATGGAGTACAATGGAATGGAACGGAGTGGAATGGAATGGAATGATATGAGGTGGATTGGAGTGCAATGTAGTGGAGTGGAATGGAATGGAATAGAATGGAATGGAGTAGAGTGTAATGGAATGCAGTGGCGATAAGTGGAGTGGAATGGAATGCATTGGAGTAGAGTGGAGTGGAATGGAATGGAATGGAGTGGAGTGGAGGGGAGTGGAGTGGAATGGAATTGAGTGAAGTGGAGTGCAGTTGAATGGAATATCGTGGTGTGGAGTGGAGTGGAAGTGAATGGAGTGAATAGGAGTGGAATGGAGTGGAAGGTAACGGAGTGGAATGGAGTCGAATGGAGTGGAATGGAGTAGAGTGGATTAGAGTGGAATGGTGTCGAACGGACTGGAATGGAATGGAATGGAGTGGAATGGAATTGAATCAAATGGAATGGAGTGGAGTGGAGTGGAGTGGAATGAAATGAAATGGAAGGGAGTGGAGAGAAACGCAGTTGATTGGAGTGGAGTGGAGTGGAAAGGAATGGAAAGGAGTGGGATGGAGACGTATGGATTGGAGTGGAATGGAGTGGAATGGAATGAAGTGGAAAGGAGTGGAACGGAGTGAAATTGAATTTAGTGGACTGGAGTGGAATGGAGTTAAATGGAATGGAATGGAATGGAGTGGAATGGAATGGAATGGAGTGGAGTGGAATGGAATAGAATGGCATGGAATGGAATAGAATGGGATGGAGTGGAGTGGAGAGGAGTGGAATGGATTGGAGTGAAGTGGAGTGGAATGGAATTGAGTGGAGCGGAGAGGAAAGGAATGGAATGGAGTGGAGTGGAATGGCATGGAATGGAGTGGAATGGAATGGATAGTAGTGGAGTGGAGTGGAGTGGATTGGAGTGGAGTGGAAGGGAATGGAGTGCAGTGTAATGGACTGGAATGGAGCAGAGCAGAATGGAGTGGACTGGACTGGAGTGGAATGGAATGGGATGGCATGGAATGGGAGCTGAGATTATACCAATGTGCTCTAGGCAGGGTGACTGGGTGTCATACTCTCAAAAGAAAGGAATGGAATGGAACGCAGTGGAATGGAATGGAACAGAGTGGACATTAGTGGAGTGGAATGTGGAGGAATGGAATGAAATGGAACGTAATGGTATGAAATGGAGTGGTGTGGGGTGGAATGGATTATAGTGGAATGGGGTGGAAAGGAATGGGATGGAGTGGAATGAAGTGGAGTGCAGTGGAGTGGAACGGAGTTGAATGGCATAGAATTGAGTGGACAGTAGTGGAATGTTTTGGAATGCAATGGAATCCATTGTAATAGAATGGAATACAACGGAAAGTTGACATGGAGTGTGAGCTGAGATTGTGCCACTGCACTCCAGACTGGGTGACACGTTATATCCTGTGGATAGAAAGGAATGGAATGCAATAGAGTGAAATGGAATGGAGTGGAATGGAATTGAATGGAATGGAGTGGAGTGGAGTGGAGTCGAATGGAGACGAATGGAATGGGACGGAGTGGAATGGAACGGAGTGGAGTGGAGTATCGTGGAGTGAAATAGAATGGAATGCACTGGGTTGGAATGGAATGCAATGGACTGCTGAAAGGAAATGTGAGCTGTTATTGTTCCACTGCACTCCAGCCTTTGTGACGGAATGAAATCCTGTGGAAAAAAAGGAATGGAATGGAATGGAATGGAATGGAATGGAATGGAATGGAATGGAATGGAGTGGAGTGGAGTGGTGTGGAGAGGAGTGTAGTGGAGTGGAGTGAAATGGAGTGGAGTGTCGTGGAGGAGAGTGGAATGGAGTGGAATGGAATGGAGAGGAAAGGAACGGAGTGGAGTGGAATGGAACGGAGTGGAGTGGAATGGAATCCAATGGAATGAAATGGAATTGAATCGAATGGAATGAAGAAATATGTGCAGTGATTTGGCCACTGCGCTGGAGCCTGTGTGAGAGAGGGAGATCCTGTCGATAAAACAGTGTGGAATGGAAGGGATTGGAATGGAATGGAATGGAACGTATTGGAGTGGAGTGGAGTGGAATTGAGTGGAGTGGAGTGCACTGGAATGGAATGGAATGCAATGGAATGTAATGGAATGATGAAATGATATGTGAGCTGAGATTGTGCCACTGCACTCCACGCTGGGTGACAGAGTGAGATACTCTTGAAAGAAAGAAATGGAATGGAAAGAATTTTTAATTGGGTGGATTCGAGTGGACTGAAGTAGAGTGCAGTGGAATAGAGAGGAATGGAATGGAATGGAATCGGATGTAAAGGAATGGAATGATGTGGAGTGGAGTGGTGAGGAGTGTAGTGCTGTGGAATGGAGCAGAAAGTAACGGGATGGTGTGGAGTGGAGTGCAGTGCAGTGGAGTGGAGAGGAGTGCAATGGCGTGGAATGGAATCGGATGTAAAGGAACGTACTGGAGTGGAGCGGAGTGGAAAGGAGTGGAATGGAATGGAATTGAATGTAATGGAAAGCAAAGGAATGGAATGGGATGCAATGGAATTTAATGCAATAGAATGCAGTTCAATAGAGAGTTGACATGTAATGTGAGCTGAGATTGTGCCTAAGCTCTCCAGGCTGTTTGACACAGTGATATCGTGTGGAAAGAATGGAATGGAATGCAGTGGTGTGAAATGGAATGGAATGTAGTGGACAGGAGTAGAATGGAGTGGAGTGAAGAGGAACAGAGTGGAATGGAATGGGATGCAGTGGAATGGAATGCAGTGGAGTGGAGTGAAATAGAAAGAAATGGAATGGGATGGAATGGAATGCAATGGAATGGAGAAGAGAAATGTGAGCTGAGATTGTGTGACTACACTCCAGCCTTAGTGACCGAGAGAGATTCTGTGGAAGGAAAGAACTGATTTCAAAGGAGTGGAATGGAAGGGAATGTAGTACAGTGGAGTAGAGTGGAATGGAGTGAAACAGAATAGAATGGAGTGGAAGGCAATGGAATGGAATGGAATGGAGTGGAGTGGAATAGAGAGGAGTGCACTGCAATGGAGTGGAGTGGAGTGGAAGGGAGTGGAATGCAATGGAATGTAGTGGAGTGCAGTGGAGTGGAATGGAATGGAGTGGACAGGAGTGGAAGGAGTAGAGTGGACTGGAATGGAATAGAATGGAACAGAATGCAGTGGAGTGGAGGGGAGTGGAGGTGAGTGGAGTGGCATGGAGTGGAATGGAATGGAATGGAGTGAAATGGAATCCAATGGATTGGAATGGAGTGGAGTGGAGTGGAGTGGAATGGAGAGGAGTCGAATGGAATGGAAGGGAATGCAGCGGAACGCAGTGGTGTGGATTGGAATGCAGTGAAATGGAGTACTATGGAATCTAAAGGAGTGGAGTGGAGTCTAGTGGAGTGGAATGGAATGGAACAAAATGGAATGGAATGGCACGGAATGGAGTGGAGTAGAGTGGAGTGGGAAGGAAGGGAGATGAGTGGAATGGAGAGGAATGGAATGCAGTGGAGTGGATTGGATTGGAATGAACTGGAATGGAGAGGAATGGAATGAAGTGGAACGGAATGGACTGCAATGGAATTGAATGGAGTGAAGTGGAAAGTAGTGGAGTGGAGTGGAATGGAGTGGAAATGAATGGAATGGAGTGGAATGGAAGGGAATGGAGACAAGTGGATAGGAATTGACTGAAGCAGATTGGAGTGGAGTGGAGTGGAGTGGCATGGAATGGAATGAAGTGGATGGGAATGCAATGGAGTGGAATGAAATGGAATAAAATGGAATGGAGTGGAATGGAGAGGAATGGAGTGGAGTGGAGTGGAATGGAGGGGAGTAAGAGGAAGAGAATGGAATGGAATCGAAAGGAGGGAAGTGCAATTGTGTGGAGTGGAGTGGAGATGAAAGAAGTGGAGTGATGTGGAGTCGAGAGGAAAGGAATGGAATGGAATGGAATGGAGTTAAGTGGAGTGGAATGGAGTGGAAGGTAATGGAGTGGAATGAAAAGGAGTGGATTGGAATGGAGTGGAATGGAATGGAGTGGAACGGAGTGGAGTAGAATGGAGTGGGTTGCAGAGGAGTGGAATGGAGTGGAATGGAAGGGAACGGAAAGGAATGTAGTGGAAAGGAATGGAATGGAGTGGATTGAAATTGAATGGAAAGGATTGGAGTGCAGTGGACTGGAGGGGAGTGGAATAAAATGGAGTATAGTGCAGTGGAATGGAGTGGACTGGAGTGGAGATGAGTGGAGTGGACTGGAATGGAATGGAGTGGAGTGGAATGGTGTGGAGTGGGGTGGAAAGGAATGGAACAGAATGGAATGGAGAGGAATGGAGTGGCATGTAGTGGAGTGGAGTGAAGTGGAAAGGAATGGCATGGAATGGAGTAGAGTGGAATGGAGGGGTATGGAATGGAATGGAATGGAATTGAGTGGAATGGAGTGGAATGGAGTGGAGTGGAGAGGAATGGAATGGAGTGGAAAGGTCTGAAAGGAGTGGAATGGAGTGGAGTGGAATGCAATGGAGTAGATTGGAATGAAGTGGAAAGGAATAGAATGGAGAGAAGTAGAGTAGAATGGAGTGGATTGGAATGGAGGGGAGCAGAGTGGAGTTAACAGCGGTGGATTGGAATACAGTGGATGGGGTAGAGTGGAAGGGAGTGGAATTATATGGAATGGAATGGATTGGAGTGGAGTGGAAGGGAGTGGAGTGGAGTTGAAAGTAGAGGAATCGAAAGAAGTGGAAAGGAGTGGAGTAGAGTGGATTAGAGTGGATTGGAATGGAATGGAGTGGAGTGGAATGGTGTGGAAACGAATGGAAGGGAGGGGAGTGGAATGGAACGAAATGGAATGGAATGTAGTGGAATGGAGAGGAGTGGAGTGGACTGGAGTGGAATGTAATCGAATGGAGTGTACTGGAGTGGAATGTATTTGAGAGGCGGGTAATGGAGAGGAATTGAGTGGAGTGGAGTGGAGTGAAATACATCGGAATGGCACGGAATTGAATGGAATGGAGGGGAGTGGAATGCAGTGGAGTGGAGTCGATTGGAGTGGTGAGGAATAGAACGGAGTGGCATGGAATGGAGCACAGTGGAATGCAATGGAGTGGAGTGGATTGGAAAGGGGTGGAGTGGAGTGACGATGGGTGAAGTGGAATGTAATGGAGTGGAGTGCAGAGGAGTCTCATGGAATGGAATGGAGTGGAACGCAATGGAAGCTGAGATTGTACCACTGCGCTCCAGGATGGGTGACACAGTGTGATACTCTCAAAAGAAAGGAATGGAATGGAATGCAGTGGAATGGAATGGAATGCAATGGGGTGCATTGGAGTGGAGTGGAGTGAAGTGAAGTGGATTGGAGTGGAATGGAGAGGAATGGAACGGAATGGAATGGAATGAAGTAGACTGGAGTGGGGTGGAGTTGAGTGCAATGGAATGGAGCGAAATGGAATCAGATGCAGAGAAATGGAGTAGAGAGGAGTGCAGTAGAGTGGAAAGGAGTGCAATGGAGTGGAATGGAATCGGAAGTAACGGAAAGTAGTGGAGTGGATGGAACGGAAAGGAAAGGAGTGGAGCGGAGTGGAATGGAACGGAGCGGGAGGTGGGTTGGGGCCACTGCACTCCAGGCTGGCTGGCTGACTGAGGTATTCTCGCAATAAAGGAATGGAATGGAATGCCGTAGAGTGGAATGGAACGGAGTGGAGTGGAGTGGAATGGAGTGAGTTGGAGCAGAGTGGAATGAAGAATGCAATGGGATGGAAGGGAATTGAATGAAATGCAGTGGAGTGCAGTGGAGTGCATTGCAGTGGAATGGAGCAGAATGGAATGGAAAGGAGTGGAATGGACAGGAGTGGAGTGCACTGGAGAGGAGAGGATAGGAATGCAGTGGAATGGAATTGGATGTAATGGAACGTAGAGGAGTGGAGTGGAATGGAGTGGGCCAGAGTGGAATGGAATGGAATGCAATGGAAAGGAATGGAGTGGAATAGAATGGAATGGAATGGAATGGAATGGAGTGGGATGACTTGTAGTGGGGTGGAGTGAAATGGAGTATAATGGAATGGAGTGGAGTGGAGTGGAATGTGATAGAATGGAGAGGAGGGGAATGGAGCAGAATGGAATGGAGTGCAGCGGAATGGAGTGGAGTGGAATGGAATCAAATGGAGTGGAATGGAACAGAGTGGAATGGAATGGAGTGCAATAGACTAGAATTGAGTGTAGTGTAGTGGAATTTAGTGGAATGGACTGGAATGGAGTGGAATGGAATGGAATTGAGGGGAATGGAATGGAATGGAAAGGAATGGAAAGCAATGGAAAGGAATAGAATTGAATGCAACGGAATTAAAAGAATGCAATGGAATGCAATGGAATAGAATGCAATGGAATGTATAGTTGACATGTAATATGAGCTGAGATTGTGACACTGCACTCCAGCCAGGGTGACATGGTGATATCCTGTCGTAAGAAGTGAATGGAATGCAATGGAGTGAAATGGAATGGAATGAAATGGAATGGAGCGGAATGGAAGGGAATGGAGTGGAATGAAATAGAATGCAGTGGACTGTAATGGCATGGAGTGGAAAGAAGTAGAGTGGAATGGAGTGGAATGGAATGGACTGGCATAGAATGGAGTGGAATTGAATGCAATGGAGTGGATTGGAAAGGAATGCAAAGGAGTAGAGTGGAGTAGAGTGGTGTGGAGTGGAGTGGAATGGAGCTGAATGTACTTCAATGGAGTACAATGGAATGGAACGGAGTGGAATGGAATGGAATGATATGAGGTGGATTGGAGTGCAATGTAGTGGAGTGGAATGGAATGGAATAGAATGGAATGGAGTAGAGTGTAATGGAATGCAGTGGCGATAAGTGGAGTGGAATGGAATGCATTGGAGTAGAGTGGAGTGGAATGGAATGGAATGGAGTGGAGTGGAGGGGAGTGGAGTGGAATGGAATTGAGTGAAGTGGAGTGCAGTTGAATGGAATATCGTGGTGTGGAGTGGAGTGGAAGTGAATGGAGTGAATAGGAGTGGAATGGAGTGGAAGGTAACGGAGTGGAATGGAGTCGAATGGAGTGGAATGGAGTAGAGTGGATTAGAGTGGAATGGTGTCGAACGGACTGGAATGGAATGGAATGGAGTGGAATGGAATTGAATCAAATGGAATGGAGTGGAGTGGAGTGGAGTGGAATGAAATGAAATGGAAGGGAGTGGAGAGAAACGCAGTTGATTGGAGTGGAGTGGAGTGGAAAGGAATGGAAAGGAGTGGGATGGAGACGTATGGATTGGAGTGGAATGGAGTGGAATGGAATGAAGTGGAAAGGAGTGGAACGGAGTGAAATTGAATTTAGTGGACTGGAGTGGAATGGAGTTAAATGGAATGGAATGGAATGGAGTGGAATGGAATGGAATGGAGTGGAGTGGAATGGAATAGAATGGCATGGAATGGAATAGAATGGGATGGAGTGGAGTGGAGAGGAGTGGAATGGATTGGAGTGAAGTGGAGTGGAATGGAATTGAGTGGAGCGGAGAGGAAAGGAATGGAATGGAGTGGAGTGGAATGGCATGGAATGGAGTGGAATGGAATGGATAGTAGTGGAGTGGAGTGGAGTGGATTGGAGTGGAGTGGAAGGGAATGGAGTGCAGTGTAATGGACTGGAATGGAGCAGAGCAGAATGGAGTGGACTAGACTGGAGTGGAATGGAATGGGATGGCATGGAATGGGAGCTGAGATTTTACCAATGTGCTCTAGGCAGGGTGACTGGGTGTCATACTCTCAAAAGAAAGGAATGGAATGGAACGCAGTGGAATGGAATGGAACAGAGTGGACATTAGTGGAGTGGAATGTGGAGGAATGGAATGAAATGGAACGTAATGGCATGAAATGGAGTGGTGTGGGGTGGAATGGATTATAGTGGAATGGGGTGGAAAGGAATGGGATGGAGTGGAATGAAGTGGAGTGCAGTGGAGTGGAACGGAGTTGAATGGCATAGAATTGAGTGGACAGTAGTGGAATGTTTTGGAATGCAATGGAATCCATTGTAATAGAATGGAATACAACGGAAAGTTGACATGGAGTGTGAGCTGAGATTGTGCCACTGCACTCCAGACTGGGTGACACGTTATATCCTGTGGATAGAAAGGAATGGAATGCAATAGAGTGAAATGGAATGGAGTGGAATGGAATTGAATGGAATGGAGTGGAGTGGAGTGGAGTCGAATGGAGACGAATGGAATGGGACGGAGTGGAATGGAACGGAGTGGAGTGGAGTATCGTGGAGTGAAATAGAATGGAATGCACTGGGTTGGAATGGAATGCAATGGACTGCTGAAAGGAAATGTGAGCTGTTATTGTTCCACTGCACTCCAGCCTTTGTGACGGAATGAAATCCTGTGGAAAAAAAGGAATGGAATGGAATGGAATGGAATGGAATGGAATGGAATGGAATGGAATGGAGTGGAGTGGAGTGGTGTGGAGAGGAGTGTAGTGGAGTGGAGTGAAATGGAGTGGAGTGTCGTGGAGGAGAGTGGAATGGAGTGGAATGGAATGGAGAGGAAAGGAACGGAGTGGAGTGGAATGGAACGGAGTGGAGTGGAATGGAATCCAATGGAATGAAATGGAATTGAATCGAATGGAATGAAGAAATATGTGCAGTGATTTGGCCACTGCGCTGGAGCCTGTGTGAGAGAGGGAGATCCTGTCGATAAAACAGTGTGGAATGGAAGGGATTGGAATGGAATGGAATGGAACGTATTGGAGTGGAGTGGAGTGGAATTGAGTGGAGTGGAGTGCACTGGAATGGAATGGAATGCAATGGAATGTAATGGAATGATGAAATGATATGTGAGCTGAGATTGTGCCACTGCACTCCACGCTGGGTGACAGAGTGAGATACTCTTGAAAGAAAGAAATGGAATGGAAAGAATTTTTAATTGGGTGGATTCGAGTGGACTGAAGTAGAGTGCAGTGGAATAGAGAGGAATGGAATGGAATGGAATCGGATGTAAAGGAATGGAATGAAGTGGAGTGGAGTGGTGAGGAGTGTAGTGCTGTGGAATGGAGCAGAAAGTAACGGGATGGTGTGGAGTGGAGTGCAGTGCAGTGGAGTGGAGAGGAGTGCAATGGCGTGGAATGGAATCGGATGTAAAGGAACGTACTGGAGTGGAGCGGAGTGGAAAGGAGTGGAATGGAATGGAATTGAATGTAATGGAAAGCAAAGGAATGGAATGGGATGCAATGGAATTTAATGCAATAGAATGCAGTTCAATAGAGAGTTGACATGTAATGTGAGCTGAGATTGTGCCTAAGCTCTCCAGGCTGTTTGACACAGTGATATCGTGTGGAAAGAATGGAATGGAATGCAGTGGTGTGAAATGGAATGGAATGTAGTGGACAGGAGTAGAATGGAGTGGAGTGAAGAGGAACAGAGTGGAATGGAATGGGATGCAGTGGAATGGAATGCAGTGGAGTGGAGTGAAATAGAAAGAAATGGAATGGGATGGAATGGAATGCAATGGAATGGAGAAGAGAAATGTGAGCTGAGATTGTGTGACTACACTCCAGCCTTAGTGACCGAGAGAGATTCTGTGGAAGGAAAGAACTGATTTCAAAGGAGTGGAATGGAAGGGAATGTAGTACAGTGGAGTAGAGTGGAATGGAGTGAAACAGAATAGAATGGAGTGGAAGGCAATGGAATGGAATGGAATGGAGTGGAGTGGAATAGAGAGGAGTGCACTGCAATGGAGTGGAGTGGAGTGGAAGGGAGTGGAATGCAATGGAATGTAGTGGAGTGCAGTGGAGTGGAATGGAATGGAGTGGACAGGAGTGGAAGGAGTAGAGTGGACTGGAATGGAATAGAATGGAACAGAATGCAGTGGAGTGGAGGGGAGTGGAGGTGAGTGGAGTGGCATGGAGTGGAATGGAATGGAATGGAGTGAAATGGAATCCAATGGATTGGAATGGAGTGGAGTGGAGTGGAGTGGAATGGAGAGGAGTCGAATGGAATGGAAGGGAATGCAGCGGAACGCAGTGGTGTGGATTGGAATGCAGTGAAATGGAGTACTATGGAATCTAAAGGAGTGGAGTGGAGTCTAGTGGAGTGGAATGGAATGGAACAAAATGGAATGGAATGGCACGGAATGGAGTGGAGTAGAGTGGAGTGGGAAGGAAGGGAGATGAGTGGAATGGAGAGGAATGGAATGCAGTGGAGTGGATTGGATTGGAATGAACTGGAATGGAGAGGAATGGAATGAAGTGGAACGGAATGGACTGCAATGGAATTGAATGGAGTGAAGTGGAAAGTAGTGGAGTGGAGTGGAATGGAGTGGAAATGAATGGAATGGAGTGGAATGGAAGGGAATGGAGACAAGTGGATAGGAATTGACTGAAGCAGATTGGAGTGGAGTGGAGTGGAGTGGCATGGAATGGAATGAAGTGGATGGGAATGCAATGGAGTGGAATGAAATGGAATAAAATGGAATGGAGTGGAATGGAGAGGAATGGAGTGGAGTGGAGTGGAATGGAGGGGAGTAAGAGGAAGAGAATGGAATGGAATCGAAAGGAGGGAAGTGCAATTGTGTGGAGTGGAGTGGAGATGAAAGAAGTGGAGTGATGTGGAGTCGAGAGGAAAGGAATGGAATAGAATGGAATGGAGTTAAGTGGAGTGGAATGGAGTGGAAGGTAATGGAGTGGAATGAAAAGGAGTGGATTGGAATGGAGTGGAATGGAATGGAGTGGAACGGAGTGGAGTAGAATGGAGTGGGTTGCAGAGGAGTGGAATGGAGTGGAATGGAAGGGAACGGAAAGGAATGTAGTGGAAAGGAATGGAATGGAGTGGATTGAAATTGAATGGAAAGGATTGGAGTGCAGTGGACTGGAGGGGAGTGGAATAAAATTGAGTATAGTGCAGTGGAATGGAGTGGACTGGAGTGGAGATGAGTGGAGTGGACTGGAATGGAATGGAGTGGAGTGGAATGGTGTGGAGTGGGGTGGAAAGGAATGGAACAGAATGGAATGGAGAGGAATGGAGTGGCATGTAGTGGAGTGGAGTGAAGTGGAAAGGAATGGCATGGAATGGAGTAGAGTGGAATGGAGGGGTATGGAATGGAATGGAATGGAATTGAGTGGAATGGAGTGGAATGGAGTGGAGTGGAGAGGAATGGAATGGAGTGGAAAGGTCTGAAAGGAGTGGAATGGAGTGGAGTGGAATGCAATGGAGTAGATTGGAATGAAGTGGAAAGGAATAGAATGGAGAGAAGTAGAGTAGAATGGAGTGGATTGGAATGGAGGGGAGCAGAGTGGAGTTAACAGCGGTGGATTGGAATACAGTGGATGGGGTAGAGTGGAAGGGAGTGGAATTATATGGAATGGAATGGATTGGAGTGGAGTGGAAGGGAGTGGAGTGGAGTTGAAAGTAGAGGAATCGAAAGAAGTGGAAAGGAGTGGAGTAGAGTGGATTAGAGTGGATTGGAATGGAATGGAGTGGAGTGGAATGGTGTGGAAACGAATGGAAGGGAGGGGAGTGGAATGGAACGAAATGGAATGGAATGTAGTGGAATGGAGAGGAGTGGAGTGGACTGGAGTGGAATGTAATCGAATGGAGTGTACTGGAGTGGAATGTATTTGAGAGGCGGGTAATGGAGAGGAATTGAGTGGAGTGGAGTGGAGTGAAATACATCGGAATGGCACGGAATTGAATGGAATGGAGGGGAGTGGAATGCAGTGGAGTGGAGTCGATTGGAGTGGTGAGGAATAGAACGGAGTGGCATGGAATGGAGCACAGTGGAATGCAATGGAGTGGAGTGGATTGGAAAGGGGTGGAGTGGAGTGACGATGGGTGAAGTGGAATGTAATGGAGTGGAGTGCAGAGGAGTCTCATGGAATGGAATGGAATGGAACGCAATGGAAGCTGAGATTGTACCACTGCGCTCCAGGATGGGTGACACAGTGTGATACTCTCAAAAGAAAGGAATGGAATGGAATGCAGTGGAATGGAATGGAATGCAATGGGGTGCATTGGAGTGGAGTGGAGTGAAGTGAAGTGGATTGGAGTGGAATGGAGAGGAATGGAACGGAATGGAATGGAATGAAGTAGACTGGAGTGGGGTGGAGTTGAGTGCAATGGAATGGAGCGAAATGGAATCAGATGCAGAGACATGGAGTAGAGAGGAGTGCAGTAGAGTGGAAAGGAGTGCAATGGAGTGGAATGGAATCGGAAGTAACGGAAAGTAGTGGAGTGGATGGAACGGAAAGGAAAGGAGTGGAGCGGAGTGGAATGGAACGGAGCGGGAGGTGGGTTGGGGCCACTGCACTCCAGGCTGGCTGGCTGACTGAGGTATTCTCGCAATAAAGGAATGGAATGGAATGCCGTAGAGTGGAATGGAACGGAGTGGAGTGGAGTGGAATGGAGTGAGTTGGAGCAGAGTGGAATGAAGAATGCAATGGGATGGAAGGGAATTGAATGAAATGCAGTGGAGTGCAGTGGATTGCATTGCAGTGGAATGGAGCAGAATGGAATGGAAAGGAGTGGAATGGACAGGAGTGGAGTGCACTGGAGAGGAGAGGATAGGAATGCAGTGGAATGGAATTGGATGTAATGGAACGTAGAGGAGTGGAGTGGAATGGAGTGGGCCAGAGTGGAATGGAATGGAATGCAATGGAAAGGAATGGAGTGGAATAGAATGGAATGGAATGGAATGGAATGGAGTGGGATGACTTGTAGTGGGGTGGAGTGAAATGGAGTATAATGGAATGGAGTGGAGTGGAGTGGAATGTGATAGAATGGAGAGGAGGGGAATGGAGCAGAATGGAATGGAGTGCAGCGGAATGGAGTGGAGTGGAATGGAATCAAATGGAGTGGAATGGAACAGAGTGGAATGGAATGGAGTGCAATAGACTAGAATTGAGTGTAGTGTAGTGGAATTTAGTGGAATGGACTGGAATGGAGTGGAATGGAATGGAATTGAGGGGAATGGAATGGAATGGAAAGGAATGGAAAGCAATGGAAAGGAATAGAATTGAATGCAACGGAATTAAAAGAATGCAATGGAATGCAATGGAATAGAATGCAATGGAATGTATAGTTGACATGTAATATGAGCTGAGATTGTGACACTGCACTCCAGCCAGGGTGACATGGTGATATCCTGTCGTAAGAAGTGAATGGAATGCAATGGAGTGAAATGGAATGGAATGAAATGGAATGGAGCGGAATGGAAGGGAATGGAGTGGAATGAAATAGAATGCAGTGGACTGTAATGGCATGGAGTGGAAAGAAGTAGAGTGGAATGGAGTGGAATGGAATGGACTGGCATAGAATGGAGTGGAATTGAATGCAATGGAGTGGATTGGAAAGGAATGCAAAGGAGTAGAGTGGAGTAGAGTGGTGTGGAGTGGAGTGGAATGGAGCTGAATGTACTTCAATGGAGTACAATGGAATGGAACGGAGTGGAATGGAATGGAATGATATGAGGTGGATTGGAGTGCAATGTAGTGGAGTGGAATGGAATGGAATAGAATGGAATGGAGTAGAGTGTAATGGAATGCAGTGGCGATAAGTGGAGTGGAATGGAATGCATTGGAGTAGAGTGGAGTGGAATGGAATGGAATGGAGTGGAGTGGAGGGGAGTGGAGTGGAATGGAATTGAGTGAAGTGGAGTGCAGTTGAATGGAATATCGTGGTGTGGAGTGGAGTGGAAGTGAATGGAGTGAATAGGAGTGGAATGGAGTGGAAGGTAACGGAGTGGAATGGAGTCGAATGGAGTGGAATGGAGTAGAGTGGATTAGAGTGGAATGGTGTCGAACGGACTGGAATGGAATGGAATGGAGTGGAATGGAATTGAATCAAATGGAATGGAGTGGAGTGGAGTGGAGTGGAATGAAATGAAATGGAAGGGAGTGGAGAGAAACGCAGTTGATTGGAGTGGAGTGGAGTGGAAAGGAATGGAAAGGAGTGGGATGGAGACGTATGGATTGGAGTGGAATGGAGTGGAATGGAATGAAGTGGAAAGGAGTGGAACGGAGTGAAATTGAATTTAGTGGACTGGAGTGGAATGGAGTTAAATGGAATGGAATGGAATGGAGTGGAATGGAATGGAATGGAGTGGAGTGGAATGGAATAGAATGGCATGGAATGGAATAGAATGGGATGGAGTGGAGTGGAGAGGAGTGGAATGGATTGGAGTGAAGTGGAGTGGAATGGAATTGAGTGGAGCGGAGAGGAAAGGAATGGAATGGAGTGGAGTGGAATGGCATGGAATGGAGTGGAATGGAATGGATAGTAGTGGAGTGGAGTGGAGTGGATTGGAGTGGAGTGGAAGGGAATGGAGTGCAGTGTAATGGACTGGAATGGAGCAGAGCAGAATGGAGTGGACTGGACTGGAGTGGAATGGAATGGGATGGCATGGAATGGGAGCTGAGATTATACCAATGTGCTCTAGGCAGGGTGACTGGGTGTCATACTCTCAAAAGAAAGGAATGGAATGGAATGCAGTGGAATGGAACGGAACAGAGTGGACATTAGTGGAGTGGAATGTGGAGGAATGGAATGAAATGGAACGTAATGGTATGAAATGGAGTGGTGTGGGGTGGAATGGATTATAGTGGAATGGGGTGGAAAGGAATGGGATGGAGTGGAATGAAGTGGAGTGCAGTGGAGTGGAACGGAGTTGAATGGCATAGAATTGAGTGGACAGTAGTGGAATGTTTTGGAATGCAATGGAATCCATTGTAATAGAATGGAATACAACGGAAAGTTGACATGGAGTGTGAGCTGAGATTGTGCCACTGCACTCCAGACTGGGTGACACGTTATATCCTGTGGATAGAAAGGAATGGAATGCAATAGAGTGAAATGGAATGGAGTGGAATGGAATTGAATGGAATGGAGTGGAGTGGAGTGGAGTCGAATGGAGACGAATGGAATGGGACGGAGTGGAATGGAACGGAGTGGAGTGGAGTATCGTGGAGTGAAATAGAATGGAATGCACTGGGTTGGAATGGAATGCAATGGACTGCTGAAAGGAAATGTGAGCTGTTATTGTTCCACTGCACTCCAGCCTTTGTGACGGAATGAAATCCTGTGGAAAAAAAGGAATGGAATGGAATGGAATGGAATGGAATGGAATGGAATGGAATGGAATGGAGTGGAGTGGAGTGGTGTGGAGAGGAGTGTAGTGGAGTGGAGTGAAATGGAGTGGAGTGTCGTGGAGGAGAGTGGAATGGAGTGGAATGGAATGGAGAGGAAAGGAACGGAGTGGAGTGGAATGGAACGGAGTGGAGTGGAATGGAATCCAATGGAATGAAATGGAATTGAATCGAATGGAATGAAGAAATATGTGCAGTGATTTGGCCACTGCGCTGGAGCCTGTGTGAGAGAGGGAGATCCTGTCGATAAAACAGTGTGGAATGGAAGGGATTGGAATGGAATGGAATGGAACGTATTGGAGTGGAGTGGAGTGGAATTGAGTGGAGTGGAGTGCACTGGAATGGAATGGAATGCAATGGAATGTAATGGAATGATGAAATGATATGTGAGCTGAGATTGTGCCACTGCACTCCACGCTGGGTGACAGAGTGAGATACTCTTGAAAGAAAGAAATGGAATGGAAAGAATTTTTAATTGGGTGGATTCGAGTGGACTGAAGTAGAGTGCAGTGGAATAGAGAGGAATGGAATGGAATGGAATCGGATGTAAAGGAATGGAATGATGTGGAGTGGAGTGGTGAGGAGTGTAGTGCTGTGGAATGGAGCAGAAAGTAACGGGATGGTGTGGAGTGGAGTGCAGTGCAGTGGAGTGGAGAGGAGTGCAATGGCGTGGAATGGAATCGGATGTAAAGGAACGTACTGGAGTGGAGCGGAGTGGAAAGGAGTGGAATGGAATGGAATTGAATGTAATGGAAAGCAAAGGAATGGAATGGGATGCAATGGAATTTAATGCAATAGAATGCAGTTCAATAGAGAGTTGACATGTAATGTGAGCTGAGATTGTGCCTAAGCTCTCCAGGCTGTTTGACACAGTGATATCGTGTGGAAAGAATGGAATGGAATGCAGTGGTGTGAAATGGAATGGAATGTAGTGGACAGGAGTAGAATGGAGTGGAGTGAAGAGGAACAGAGTGGAATGGAATGGGATGCAGTGGAATGGAATGCAGTGGAGTGGAGTGAAATAGAAAGAAATGGAATGGGATGGAATGGAATGCAATGGAATGGAGAAGAGAAATGTGAGCTGAGATTGTGTGACTACACTCCAGCCTTAGTGACCGAGAGAGATTCTGTGGAAGGAAAGAACTGATTTCAAAGGAGTGGAATGGAAGGGAATGTAGTACAGTGGAGTAGAGTGGAATGGAGTGAAACAGAATAGAATGGAGTGGAAGGCAATGGAATGGAATGGAATGGAGTGGAGTGGAATAGAGAGGAGTGCACTGCAATGGAGTGGAGTGGAGTGGAAGGGAGTGGAATGCAATGGAATGTAGTGGAGTGCAGTGGAGTGGAATGGAATGGAGTGGACAGGAGTGGAAGGAGTAGAGTGGACTGGAATGGAATAGAATGGAACAGAATGCAGTGGAGTGGAGGGGAGTGGAGGTGAGTGGAGTGGCATGGAGTGGAATGGAATGGAATGGAGTGAAATGGAATCCAATGGATTGGAATGGAGTGGAGTGGAGTGGAGTGGAATGGAGAGGAGTCGAATGGAATGGAAGGGAATGCAGCGGAACGCAGTGGTGTGGATTGGAATGCAGTGAAATGGAGTACTATGGAATCTAAAGGAGTGGAGTGGAGTCTAGTGGAGTGGAATGGAATGGAACAAAATGGAATGGAATGGCACGGAATGGAGTGGAGTAGAGTGGAGTGGGAAGGAAGGGAGATGAGTGGAATGGAGAGGAATGGAATGCAGTGGAGTGGATTGGATTGGAATGAACTGGAATGGAGAGGAATGGAATGAAGTGGAACGGAATGGACTGAAATGGAATTGAATGGAGTGAAGTGGAAAGTAGTGGAGTGGAGTGGAATGGAGTGGAAATGAATGGAATGGAGTGGAATGGAAGGGAATGGAGACAAGTGGATAGGAATTGACTGAAGCAGATTGGAGTGGAGTGGAGTGGAGTGGCATGGAATGGAATGAAGTGGATGGGAATGCAATGGAGTGGAATGAAATGGAATAAAACGGAATGGAGTGGAATGGAGAGGAATGGAGTGGAGTGGAGTGGAATGGAGGGGAGTAAGAGGAAGAGAATGGAATGGAATCGAAAGGAGGGAAGTGCAATTGTGTGGAGTGGAGTGGAGATGAAAGAAGTGGAGTGATGTGGAGTCGAGAGGAAAGGAATGGAATGGAATGGAATGGAGTTAAGTGGAGTGGAATGGAGTGGAAGGTAATGGAGTGGAATGAAAAGGAGTGGATTGGAATGGAGTGGAATGGAATGGAGTGGAACGGAGTGGAGTAGAATGGAGTGGGTTGCAGAGGAGTGGAATGGAGTGGAATGGAAGGGAACGGAAAGGAATGTAGTGGAAAGGAATGGAATGGAGTGGATTGAAATTGAATGGAAAGGATTGGAGTGCAGTGGACTGCAGGGGAGTGGAATAAAATGGAGTATAGTGCAGTGGAATGGAGTGGACTGGAGTGGAGATGAGTGGAGTGGACTGGAATGGAATGGAGTGGAGTGGAATGGTGTGGAGTGGGGTGGAAAGGAATGGAACAGAATGGAATGGAGAGGAATGGAGTGGCATGTAGTGGAGTGGAGTGAAGTGGAAAGGAATGGCATGGAATGGAGTAGAGTGGAATGGAGGGGTATGGAATGGAATGGAATGGAATTGAGTGGAATGGAGTGGAATGGAGTGGAGTGGAGAGGAATGGAATGGAGTGGAAAGGTCTGAAAGGAGTGGAATGGAGTGGAGTGGAATGCAATGGAGTAGATTGGAATGAAGTGGAAAGGAATAGAATGGAGAGAAGTAGAGTAGAATGGAGTGGATTGGAATGGAGGGGAGCAGAGTGGAGTTAACAGCAGTGGATTGGAATACAGTGGATGGGGTAGAGTGGAAGGGAGTGGAATTATATGGAATGGAATGGATTGGAGTGGAGTGGAAGGGAGTGGAGTGGAGTTGAAAGTAGAGGAATCGAAAGAAGTGGAAAGGAGTGGAGTAGAGTGGATTAGAGTGGATTGGAATGGAATGGAGTGGAGTGGAATGGTGTGGAAACGAATGGAAGGGAGGGGAGTGGAATGGAACGAAATGGAATGGAATGTAGTGGAATGGAGAGGAGTGGAGTGGACTGGAGTGGAATGTAATCGAATGGAGTGTACTGGAGTGGAATGTATTTGAGAGGCGGGTAATGGAGAGGAATTGAGTGGAGTGGAGTGGAGTGAAATACATCGGAATGGCACGGAATTGAATGGAATGGAGGGGAGTGGAATGCAGTGGAGTGGAGTCGATTGGAGTGGTGAGGAATAGAACGGAGTGGCATGGAATGGAGCACAGTGGAATGCAATGGAGTGGAGTGGATTGGAAAGGGGTGGAGTGGAGTGACGATGGGTGAAGTGGAATGTAATGGAGTGGAGTGCAGAGGAGTCTCATGGAATGGAATGGAGTGGAACGCAATGGAAGCTGAGATTGTACCACTGCGCTCCAGGATGGGTGACACAGTGTGATACTCTCAAAAGAAAGGAATGGAATGGAATGCAGTGGAATGGAATGGAATGCAATGGGGTGCATTGGAGTGGAGTGGAGTGAAGTGAAGTGGATTGGAGTGGAATGGAGAGGAATGGAACGGAATGGAATGGAATGAAGTAGACTGGAGTGGGGTGGAGTTGAGTGCAATGGAATGGAGCGAAATGGAATCAGATGCAGAGAAATGGAGTAGAGAGGAGTGCAGTAGAGTGGAAAGGAGTGCAATGGAGTGGAATGGAATCGGAAGTAACGGAAAGTAGTGGAGTGGATGGAACGGAAAGGAAAGGAGTGGAGCGGAGTGGAATGGAATGGAGCGGGAGGTGGGTTGGGGCCACTGCACTCCAGGCTGGCTGGCTGACTGAGGTATTCTCGCAATAAAGGAATGGAATGGAATGCCGTAGAGTGGAATGGAACGGAGTGGAGTGGAGTGGAATGGAGTGAGTTGGAGCAGAGTGGAATGAAGAATGCAATGGGATGGAAGGGAATTGAATGAAATGCAGTGGAGTGCAGTGGAGTGCATTGCAGTGGAATGGAGCAGAATGGAATGGAAAGGAGTGGAATGGACAGGAGTGGAGTGCACTGGAGAGGAGAGGATAGGAATGCAGTGGAATGGAATTGGATGTAATGGAACGTAGAGGAGTGGAGTGGAATGGAGTGGGCCAGAGTGGAATGGAATGGAATGCAATGGAAAGGAATGGAGTGGAATAGAATGGAATGGAATGGAATGGAATGGAGTGGGATGACTTGTAGTGGGGTGGAGTGAAATGGAGTATAATGGAATGGAGTGGAGTGGAGTGGAATGTGATAGAATGGAGAGGAGGGGAATGGAGCAGAATGGAATGGAGTGCAGCGGAATGGAGTGGAGTGGAATGGAATCAAATGGAGTGGAATGGAACAGAGTGGAATGGAATGGAGTGCAATAGACTAGAATTGAGTGTAGTGTAGTGGAATTTAGTGGAATGGACTGGAATGGAGTGGAATGGAATGGAATTGAGGGGAATGGAATGGAATGGAAAGGAATGGAAAGCAATGGAAAGGAATAGAATTGAATGCAACGGAATTAAAAGAATGCAATGGAATGCAATGGAATAGAATGCAATGGAATGTATAGTTGACATGTAATATGAGCTGAGATTGTGACACTGCACTCCAGCCAGGGTGACATGGTGATATCCTGTCGTAAGAAGTGAATGGAATGCAATGGAGTGAAATGGAATGGAATGAAATGGAATGGAGCGGAATGGAAGGGAATGGAGTGGAATGAAATAGAATGCAGTGGACTGTAATGGCATGGAGTGGAAAGAAGTAGAGTGGAATGGAGTGGAATGGAATGGACTGGCATAGAATGGAGTGGAATTGAATGCAATGGAGTGGATTGGAAAGGAATGCAAAGGAGTAGAGTGGAGTAGAGTGGTGTGGAGTGGAGTGGAATGGAGCTGAATGTACTTCAATGGAGTACAATGGAATGGAACGGAGTGGAATGGAATGGAATGATATGAGGTGGATTGGAGTGCAATGTAGTGGAGTGGAATGGAATGGAATAGAATGGAATGGAGTAGAGTGTAATGGAATGCAGTGGCGATAAGTGGAGTGGAATGGAATGCATTGGAGTAGAGTGGAGTGGAATGGAATGGAATGGAGTGGAGTGGAGGGGAGTGGAGTGGAATGGAATTGAGTGAAGTGGAGTGCAGTTGAATGGAATATCGTGGTGTGGAGTGGAGTGGAAGTGAATGGAGTGAATAGGAGTGGAATGGAGTGGAAGGTAACGGAGTGGAATGGAGTCGAATGGAGTGGAATGGAGTAGAGTGGATTAGAGTGGAATGGTGTCGAACGGACTGGAATGGAATGGAATGGAGTGGAATGGAATTGAATCAAATGGAATGGAGTGGAGTGGAGTGGAGTGGAATGAAATGAAATGGAAGGGAGTGGAGAGAAACGCAGTTGATTGGAGTGGAGTGGAGTGGAAAGGAATGGAAAGGAGTGGGATGGAGACGTATGGATTGGAGTGGAATGGAGTGGAATGGAATGAAGTGGAAAGGAGTGGAACGGAGTGAAATTGAATTTAGTGGACTGGAGTGGAATGGAGTTAAATGGAATGGAATGGAATGGAGTGGAATGGAATGGAATGGAGTGGAGTGGAATGGAATAGAATGGCATGGAATGGAATAGAATGGGATGGAGTGGAGTGGAGAGGAGTGGAATGGATTGGAGTGAAGTGGAGTGGAATGGAATTGAGTGGAGCGGAGAGGAAAGGAATGGAATGGAGTGGAGTGGAATGGCATGGAATGGAGTGGAATGGAATGGATAGTAGTGGAGTGGAGTGGAGTGGATTGGAGTGTAGTGGAAGGGAATGGAGTGCAGTGTAATGGACTGGAATGGAGCAGAGCAGAATGGAGTGGACTGGACTGGAGTGGAATGGAATGGGATGGCATGGAATGGGAGCTGAGATTTTACCAATGTGCTCTAGGCAGGGTGACTGGGTGTCATCCTCTCAAAAGAAAGGAATGGAATGGAACGCAGTGGAATGGAATGGAACAGAGTGGACATTAGTGGAGTGGAATGTGGAGGAATGGAATGAAATGGAACGTAATGGCATGAAATGGAGTGGTGTGGGGTGGAATGGATTATAGTGGAATGGGGTGGAAAGGAATGGGATGGAGTGGAATGAAGTGGAGTGCAGTGGAGTGGAACGGAGTTGAATGGCATAGAATTGAGTGGACAGTAGTGGAATGTTTTGGAATGCAATGGAATCCATTGTAATAGAATGGAATACAACGGAAAGTTGACATGGAGTGTGAGCTGAGATTGTGCCACTGCACTCCAGACTGGGTGACACGTTATATCCTGTGGATAGAAAGGAATGGAATGCAATAGAGTGAAATGGAATGGAGTGGAATGGAATTGAATGGAATGGAGTGGAGTGGAGTGGAGTCGAATGGAGACGAATGGATTGGGACGGAGTGGAATGGAACGGAGTGGAGTGGAGTATCGTGGAGTGAAATAGAATGGAATGCACTGGGTTGGAATGGAATGCAATGGACTGCTGAAAGGAAATGTGAGCTGTTATTGTTCCACTGCACTCCAGCCTTTGTGACGGAATGAAATCCTGTGGAAAAAAAGGAATGGAATGGAATGGAATGGAATGGAATGGAATGGAATGGAATGGCGTGGAGTGGAGTGTTGTGCAGAGGAGTGTAGTGGAGTGGAGTGAAATGGAGTGGAGTGTCGTGGAGAAGAGTGGAATGGAGTGGAATGGAATGGAGAGGAAAGGAACGGAGTGGAGTGGAATGGAACGGAGTGGAGTGGAATGGAATCCAATGGAATGAAATGGAATTGAATCGAGTGGAATGAAGAAATATGTGCAGTGATTTGGCCACTGCGCTGGAGCCTGTGTGAGAGAGGGAGATCCTGTCGATAAAACAGTGTGGAATGGAAGGGATTGGAATGGAATGGAATGGAACGTATTGGAGTGGAGTGGAGTGGAATTGAGTGGAGTGGAGTGCACTGGAATGGAATGGAATGCAATGGAATGTAATGGAATGATGAAATGATATGTGAGCTGAGATTGTGCCACTGCACTCCACGCTGGGTGACAGAGTGAGATACTCTTGAAAGAAAGAAATGGAATGGAAAGAATTTTTAATTGGGTGGATTCGAGTGGACTGAAGTAGAGTGCAGTGGAATAGAGAGGAATGGAATGGAATGGAATCGGATGTAAAGGAATGGAATGATGTGGAGTGGAGTGGTGAGGAGTGTAGTGCTGTGGAATGGAGCAGAAAGTAACGGGATGGTGTGGAGTGGAGTGCAGTGCAGTGGAGTGGAGAGGAGTGCAATGGCGTGGAATGGAATCGGATGTAAAGGAACGTACTGGAGTGGAGCGGAGTGGAAAGGAGTGGAATGGAATGGAATTGAATGTAATGGAAAGCAAAGGAATGGAATGGGATGCAATGGAATTTAATGCAATAGAATGCAGTTCAATAGAGAGTTGACATGTAATGTGAGCTGAGATTGTGCCTAAGCTCTCCAGGCTGTTTGACACAGTGATATCGTGTCGAAAGAATGGAATGGAATGCAGTGGTGTGAAATGGAATGGAATGTAGTGGACAGGAGTAGAATGGAGAGGAATGAAGAGGAACAGAGTGGAATGGAATGGGATGCGGTGGAATGGAATGCAGTGGAGTGGAATGAAATAGAAAGAAATGGAATGGGATGGAATGGAATGCAATGGAATGGAGAAGAGAAATGTGAGCTGAGATTGTGTGACTACACTCCAGCCTTAGTGACCGAGAGAGATTCTGTGGAAGGAAAGAACTGATTTCAAAGGAGTGGAATGGAAGGGAATGTAGTACAGTGGAGTAGAGTGGAATGGAGTGAAACAGAATAGAATGGAGTGGAAGGCAATGGAATGGAATGGAATGGAGTGGAGTGGAATAGAGAGGAGTGCACTGCAATGGAGTGGAGTGGAGTGGAAGGGAGTGGAATGCAATGGAATGTAGTGGAGTGCAGTGGAGTGGAATGGAATGGAGTGGACAGGAGTGGAAGGAGTAGAGTGGACTGGAATGGAATAGAATGGAACAGAATGCAGTGGAGTGGAGGGGAGTGGAGGTGAGTGGAGTGGCATGGAGTGGAATGGAATGGAATGGAGTGAAATGGAATCCAATGGATTGGAATGGAGTGGAGTGGAGTGGAGTGGAATGGAGAGGAGTCGAATGGAATGGAAGGGAATGCAACGGAACGCAGTGGTGTGGATTGGAATGCAGTGAAATGGAGTACTATGGAATCTAAAGGAGTGGAGTGGAGTCTAGTGGAGTGGAATGGAATGGAACAAAATGGAATGGAATGGCACGGAATGGAGTGGAGTAGAGTGGAGTGGGAAGGAAGGGAGATGAGTGGAATGGAGAGGAATGGAATGCAGTGGAGTGGATTGGATTGGAATGAACTGGAATGGAGAGGAATGGAATGAAGTGGAACGGAATGGACCGCAATGGAATTGAATGGAGTGAAGTGGAAAGTAGTGGAGTGGAGTGGAATGGAGTGGAAATGAATGGAATGGAGTGGAATGGAAGGGAATGGAGGCAAGTGGATAGGAATTGACTGAAGCAGATTGGAGTGGAGTGGAGTGGAGTGGCATGGAATGGAATGAAGTGGATGGGAATGCAATGGAGTGGAATGAAATGGAATAAAATGGAATGGAGTGGAATGGAGAGGAATGGAGTGGAAGTGGAGTGGAATGGAGGGGAGTAAGAGGAAGAGAATGGAACGGAATCGAAAGGAGGGAAGTGCAATTGTGTGGAGTGGAGTGGAGATGAAAGGAGTGGAGTGATGTGGAGTCGAGAGGAAAGGAATGGAATGGAATGGAATGGAGTTAAGTGGAGTGGAATGGAGTGGAAGGTAATGGAGTGGAATGAAAAGGAGTGGATTGGAATGGAGTGGAATGGAATGGAGTGGAACGGAGTGGAGTAGAATGGAGTGGGTTGCAGAGGAGTGGAATGGAGTGGAATGGAAGGGAACGGAAAGGAATGTAGTGGAAAGGAATGGAATGGAGTGGATTGAAATTGAATGGAAAGGATTGGAGTGCAGTGTACTGGAGGGGAGTGGAATAAAATGGAGTATAGTGCAGTGGAATGGAGTGGACTGGAGTGGAGATGAGTGGAGTGGACTGGAATGGAATGGAGTGGAGTGGAATGGTGTGGAGTGGGGTGGAAAGGAATGGAACAGAATGGAATGGAGAGGAATGGAGTGGCATGTAGTGGAGTGGAGTGAAGTGGAAAGGAATGGCATGGAATGGAGTAGAGTGGAATGGAGGGGTATGGAATGGAATGCAATGGAATTGAGTGGAATGGAGTGGAATGGAGTGGAGTGGAGAGGAATGGAATGGAGTGGAAAGGTCTGAAAGGAGTGGAATGGAGTGGAGTGGAATGCAATGGAGTAGATTGGAATGAAGTGGAAAGGAATAGAATGGAGAGAAGTAGAGTAGAATGGAGTGGATTGGAATGGAGGGGAGCAGAGTGGAGTTAACAGCGGTGGATTGGAATACAGTGGATGGGGTAGAGTGGAAGGGACTGGAATTATATGGAATGGAATGGATTGGAGTGGAGTGGAAGGGAGTGGAGTGGAGTTGAAAGTAGAGGAATCGAAAGAAGTGGAAAGGAGTGGAGTAGAGTGGATTAGAGTGGATTGGAATGGAATGGAGTGGAGTGGAATGGTGTGGAAACGAATGGAAGGGAGGGGAGTGGAATGGAACGAAATGGAATGGAATGTAGTGGAATGGAGAGGAGTGGAGTGGACTGGAGTGGAATGTAATCGAATGGAGTGTACTGGAGTGGAATGTATTTGAGAGGCGGGTAATGGAGAGGAGTGGAATGTATTTGAGAGGCGGGTAGTGGAGTGGAGTGGAGTGAAATACATCGGAATGGCACGGAATTGAATGGAATGGAGGGGAGTGGAATGCAGTGGAGTGGAGTCGATTGGAGTGGTGAGGAATAGAACGGAGTGGCATGGAATGGAGCACAGTGGAATGCAATGGAGTGGAGTGGATTGGAAAGGGGTGGAGTGGAGTGACGATGGGTGAAGTGGAATGTAATGGAGTGGAGTGCAGAGGAGTCTCATGGAATGGAATGGAATGGAACGCAATGGAAGCTGAGATTGTACCACTGCGCTCCAGGATGGGTGACACAGTGTGATACTCTCAAAAGAAAGGAATGGAATGGAATGCAGTGGAATGGAATGGAATGCAATGGGGTGCATTGGAGTGGAGTGGAGTGAAGTGAAGTGGATTGGAGTGGAATGGAGAGGAATGGAACGGAATGGAATGGAATGAAGTAGACTGGAGTGGGGTGGAGTTGAGTGCAATGGAATGGAGCGAAATGGAATCAGATGCAGAGAAATGGAGTAGAGAGGAGTGCAGTAGAGTGGAAAGGAGTGCAATGGAGTGGAATGGAATCGGAAGTAACGGAAAGTAGTGGAGTGGATGGAACGGAAAGGAAAGGAGTGGAGCGGAGTGGAATGGAACGGAGCGGGAGGTGGGTTGGGGCCACTGCACTCCAGGCTGGCTGGCTGACTGAGGTATTCTCGCAATAAAGGAATGGAATGGAATGCCGTAGAGTGGAATGGAACGGAGTGGAGTGGAGTGGAATGGAGTGAGTTGGAGCAGAGTGGAATGAAGAATGCAATGGGATGGAAGGGAATTGAATGAAATGCAGTGGAGTGCAGTGGAGTGCATTGCAGTGGAATGGAGCAGAATGGAATGGAAAGGAGTGGAATGGACAGGAGTGGAGTGCACTGGAGAGGAGAGGATAGGAATGCAGTGGAATGGAATTGGATGTAATGGAACGTAGAGGAGTGGAGTGGAATGGAGTGGGCCAGAGTGGAATGGAATGGAATGCAATGGAAAGGAATGGAGTGGAATAGAATGGAATGGAATGGAATGGAATGGAGTGGGATGACTTGTAGTGGGGTGGAGTGAAATGGAGTATAATGGAATGGAGTGGAGTGGAGTGGAATGTGATAGAATAGAGAGGAGGGGAATGGAGCAGAATGGAATGGAGTGCAGCGGAATGGAGTGGAGTGGAATGGAATCAAATGGAGTGGAATGGAACAGAGTGGAATGGAATGGAGTGCAATAGACTAGAATTGAGTGTAGTGTAGTGGAATTTAGTGGAATGGACTGGAATGGAGTGGAATGGAATGGAATTGAGGGGAATGGAATGGAATGGAAAGGAATGGAAAGCAATGGAAAGGAATAGAATTGAATGCAACGGAATTAAAAGAATGCAATGGAATGCAATGGAATAGAATGCAATGGAATGTATAGTTGACATGTAATATGAGCTGAGATTGTGACACTGCACTCCAGCCAGGGTGACATGGTGATATCCTGTCGTAAGAAGTGAATGGAATGCAATGGAGTGAAATGGAATGGAATGAAATGGAATGGAGCGGAATGGAAGGGAATGGAGTGGAATGAAATAGAATGCAGTGGACTGTAATGGCATGGAGTGGAAAGAAGTAGAGTGGAATGGAGTGGAATGGAATGGACTGGCATAGAATGGAGTGGAATTGAATGCAATGGAGTGGATTGGAAAGGAATGCAAAGGAGTAGAGTGGAGTAGAGTGGTGTGGAGTGGAGTGGAATGGAGCTGAATGTACTTCAATGGAGTACAATGGAATGGAACGGAGTGGAATGGAATGGAATGATATGAGGTGGATTGGAGTGCAATGTAGTGGAGTGGAATGGAATGGAATAGAATGGAATGGAGTAGAGTGTAATGGAATGCAGTGGCGATAAGTGGATTGGAATGGAATGCATTGGAGTAGAGTGGAGTGGAATGGAATGGAATGGAGTGGAGTGGAGGGGAGTGGAGTGGAATGGAATTGAGTGAAGTGGAGTGCAGTTGAATGGAATATCGTGGTGTGGAGTGGAGTGGAAGTGAATGGAGTGAATAGGAGTGGAATGGAGTGGAAGGTAACGGAGTGGAATGGAGTCGAATGGAGTGGAATGGAGTAGAGTGGATTAGAGTGGAATGGTGTCGAACGGACTGGAATGGAATGGAATGGAGTGGAATGGAATTGAATCAAATGGAATGGAGTGGAGTGGAGTGGAGTGGAATGAAATGAAATGGAAGGGAGTGGAGAGAAACGCAGTTGATTGGAGTGGAGTGGAGTGGAAAGGAATGGAAAGGAGTGGGATGGAGACGTATGGATTGGAGTGGAATGGAGTGGAATGGAATGAAGTGGAAAGGAGTGGAACGGAGTGAAATTGAATTTAGTGGACTGGAGTGGAATGGAGTTAAATGGAATGGAATGGAATGGAGTGGAATGGAATGGAATGGAGTGGAGTGGAATGGAATAGAATGGCATGGAATGGAATAGAATGGGATGGAGTGGAGTGGAGAGGAGTGGAATGGATTGGAGTGAAGTGGAGTGGAATGGAATTGAGTGGAGCGGAGAGGAAAGGAATGGAATGGAGTGGAGTGGAATGGCATGGAATGGAGTGGAATGGAATGGATAGTAGTGGAGTGGAGTGGAGTGGATTGGAGTGTAGTGGAAGGGAATGGAGTGCAGTGTAATGGACTGGAATGGAGCAGAGCAGAATGGAGTGGACTGGACTGGAGTGGAATGGAATGGGATGGCATGGAATGGGAGCTGAGATTTTACCAATGTGCTCTAGGCAGGGTGACTGGGTGTCATACTCTCAAAAGAAAGGAATGGAATGGAACGCAGTGGAATGGAATGGAACAGAGTGGACATTAGTGGAGTGGAATGTGGAGGAATGGAATGAAATGGAACGTAATGGCATGAAATGGAGTGGTGTGGGGTGGAATGGATTATAGTGGAATGGGGTGGAAAGGAATGGGATGGAGTGGAATGAAGTGGAGTGCAGTGGAGTGGAACGGAGTTGAATGGCATAGAATTGAGTGGACAGTAGTGGAATGTTTTGGAATGCAATGGAATCCATTGTAATAGAATGGAATACAACGGAAAGTTGACATGGAGTGTGAGCTGAGATTGTGCCACTGCACTCCAGACTGGGTGACACGTTATATCCTGTGGATAGAAAGGAATGGAATGCAATAGAGTGAAATGGAATGGAGTGGAATGGAATTGAATGGAATGGAGTGGAGTGGAGTGGAGTCGAATGGAGACGAATGGAATGGGACGGAGTGGAATGGAACGGAGTGGAGTGGAGTATCGTGGAGTGAAATAGAATGGAATGCACTGGGTTGGAATGGAATGCAATGGACTGCTGAAAGGAAATGTGAGCTGTTATTGTTCCACTGCACTCCAGCCTTTGTGACGGAATGAAATCCTGTGGAAAAAAAGGAATGGAATGGAATGGAATGGAATGGAATGGAATGGAATGGAATGGAATGGAGTGGAGTGGAGTGGTGTGGAGAGGAGTGTAGTGGAGTGGAGTGAAATGGAGTGGAGTGTCGTGGAGGAGAGTGGAATGGAGTGGAATGGAATGGAGAGGAAAGGAACGGAGTGGAGTGGAATGGAACGGAGTGGAGTGGAATGGAATCCAATGGAATGAAATGGAATTGAATCGAATGCAATGAAGAAATATGTGCAGTGATTTGGCCACTGCGCTGGAGCCTGTGTGAGAGAGGGAGATCCTGTCGATAAAACAGTGTGGAATGGAAGGGATTGGAATGGAATGGAATGGAACGTATTGGAGTGGAGTGGAGTGGAATTGAGTGGAGTGGAGTGCACTGGAATGGAATGGAATGCAATGGAATGTAATGGAATGATGAAATGATATGTGAGCTGAGATTGTGCCACTGCACTCCACGCTGGGTGACAGAGTGAGATACTCTTGAAAGAAAGAAATGGAATGGAAAGAATTTTTAATTGGGTGGATTCGAGTGGACTGAAGTAGAGTGCAGTGGAATAGAGAGGAATGGAATGGAATGGAATCGGATGTAAAGGAATGGAATGATGTGGAGTGGAGTGGTGAGGAGTGTAGTGCTGTGGAATGGAGCAGAAAGTAACGGGATGGTGTGGAGTGGAGTGCAGTGCAGTGGAGTGGAGAGGAGTGCAATGGCGTGGAATGGAATCGGATGTAAAGGAACGTACTGGAGTGGAGCGGAGTGGAAAGGAGTGGAATGGAATGGAATTGAATGTAATGGAAAGCAAAGGAATGGAATGGGATGCAATGGAATTTAATGCAATAGAATGCAGTTCAATAGAGAGTTGACATGTAATGTGAGCTGAGATTGTGCCTAAGCTCTCCAGGCTGTTTGACACAGTGATATCTTGTGGAAAGAATGGAATGGAATGCAGTGGTGTGAAATGGAATGGAATGTAGTGGACAGGAGTAGAATGGAGTGGAGTGAAGAGGAACAGAGTGGAATGGAATGGGATGCAGTGGAATGGAATGCAGTGGAGTGGAGTGAAATAGAAATGGAATGGGATGGAATGGAATGCAATGGAATGGAGAAGAGAAATGTGAGCTGAGATTGTGTGACTACACTCCAGCCTTAGTGACCGAGAGAGATACTGTGGAAGGAAAGAACTGATTTCAAAGGAGTGGAATGGAAGGGAATGTAGTACAGTGGAGTAGAGTGGAATGGAGTGAAACAGAATAGAATGGAGTGGAAGGCAATGGAATGGAATGGAATGGAGTGGAGTGGAATAGAGAGGAGTGCACTGCAATGGAGTGGAGTGGAGTGGAAGGGAGTGGAATGCAATGGAATGTAGTGGAGTGCAGTGGAGTGGAATGGAATGGAGTGGACAGGAGTGGAAGGAGTAGAGTGGACTGGAATGGAATAGAATGGAACAGAATGCAGTGGAGTGGAGGGGAGTGGAGGTGAGTGGAGTGGCATGGAGTGGAATGGAATGGAATGGAGTGAAATGGAATCCAATGGATTGGAATGGAGTGGAGTGGAGTGGAGTGGAATGGAGAGGAGTCGAATGGAATGGAAGGGAATGCAACGGAACGCAGTGGTGTGGATTGGAATGCAGTGAAATGGAGTACTATGGAATCTAAAGGAGTGGAGTGGAGTCTAGTGGAGTGGAATGGAATGGAACAAAATGGAATGGAATGGCACGGAATGGAGTGGAGTAGAGTGGAGTGGGAAGGAAGGGAGATGAGTGGAATGGAGAGGAATGGAATGCAGTGGAGTGGACTGGATTGGAATGAACTGGAAAGGAGAGGAATGGAATGAAGTGGAACGGAATGGACTGCAATGGAATTGAATGGAGTGAAGTGGAAAGTAGTGGAGTGGAGTGGAATGGAGTGGAAATGAATGGAATGGAGTGGAATGGAAGGGAATGGAGACAAGTGGATAGGAATTGACTGAAGCAGATTGGAGTGGAGTGGAGTGGAGTGGCATGGAATGGAATGAAGTGGATGGGAATGCAATGGAGTGGAATGAAATGGAATAAAATGGAATGGAGTGGAATGGAGAGGAATGGAGTGGAAGTGGAGTGGAATGGAGGGGAGTAAGAGGAAGAGAATGGAATGGAATCGAAAGGAGGGAAGTGCAATTGTGTGGAGTGGAGTGGAGATGAAAGGAGTGGAGTGATGTGGAGTCGAGAGGAAAGGAATGGAATGGAATGGAATGGAGTTAAGTGGAGTGGAATGGAGTGGAAGGTAATGGAGTGGAATGAAAAGGAGTGGATTGGAATGGAGTGGAATGGAATGGAGTGGAACGGAGTGGAGTAGAATGGAGTGGGTTGCAGAGGAGTGGAATGGAGTGGAATGGAAGGGAACGGAAAGGAATGTAGTGGAAAGGAATGGAATGGAGTGGATTGAAATTGAATGGAAAGGATTGGAGTGCAGTGGACTGGAGGGGAGTGGAATAAAATGGAGTATAGTGCAGTGGAATGGAGTGGACTGGAGTGGAGATGAGTGGAGTGGACTGGAATGGAATGGAGTGGAGTGGAATGGTGTGGAGTGGGGTGGAAAGGAATGGAACAGAATGGAATGGAGAGGAATGGAGTGGCATGTAGTGGAGTGGAGTGAAGTGGAAAGGAATGGCATGGAATGGAGTGGAGTGGAATGGAGGGGTATGGAATGGAATGGAATGGAATTGAGTGGAATGGAGTGGAATGGAGTGGAGTGGAGAGGAATGGAATGGAGTGGAAAGGTCTGAAAGGAGTGGAATGGAGTGGAGTGGAATGCAATGGAGTAGATTGGAATGAAGTGGAAAGGAATAGAATGGAGAGAAGTAGAGTAGAATGGAGTGGATTGGAATGGAGGGGAGCAGAGTGGAGTTAACAGCAGTGGATTGGAATACAGTGGATGGGGTAGAGTGGAAGGGAGTGGAATTATATGGAATGGAATGGATTGGAGTGGAGTGGAAGGGAGTGGAGTGGAGTTGAAAGTAGAGGAATCGAAAGAAGTGGAAAGGAGTGGAGTAGAGTGGATTAGAGTTGATTGGAATGGAATGGAGTGGAGTGGAATGGTGTGGAAACGAATGGAAGGGAGGGGAGTGGAATGGAACGAAATGGAATGGAATGTAGTGGAATGGACAGGAGTGGAGTGGACTGGAGTGGAATGAAATCGAATGGAGTGTACTGGAGTGGAATGTATTTGAGAGGCGGGTAATGGAGAGGAATTGAGTGGAGTGGAGTGGAGTGAAATACATCGGAATGGCACGGAATTGAATGGAATGGAGGGGAGTGGAATGCAGTGGAGTGGAGTCGATTGGAGTGGTGAGGAATAGAACGGAGTGGCATGGAATGGAGCACAGTGGAATGCAATGGAGTGGAGTGGATTGGAAAGGGGTGGAGTGGAGTGACGATGGGTGAAGTGGAATGTAATGGAGTGGAGTGCAGAGGAGTCTCATGGAATGGAATGGAATGGAACGCAATGGAAGCTGAGATTGTACCACTGCGCTCCAGGATGGGTGACACAGTGTGATACTCTCAAAAGAAAGGAATGGAATGGAATGCAGTGGAATGGAATGGAATGCAATGGGGTGCATTGGAGTGGAGTGGAGTGAAGTGAAGTGGATTGGAGTGGAATGGAGAGGAATGGAACGGAATGGAATGGAATGAAGTAGACTGGAGTGGGGTGGAGTTGAGTGCAATGGAATGGAGCGAAATGGAATCAGATGCAGAGAAATGGAGTAGAGAGGAGTGCAGTAGAGTGGAAAGGAGTGCAATGGAGTGGAATGGAATCGGAAGTAACGGAAAGTAGTGGAGTGGATGGAACGGAAAGGAAAGGAGTGGAGCGGAGTGGAATGGAACGGAGCGGGAGGTGGGTTGGGGCCACTGCACTCCAGGCTGGCTGGCTGACTGAGGTATTCTCGCAATAAAGGAATGGAATGGAATGCCGTAGAGTGGAATGGAACGGAGTGGAGTGGAGTGGAATGGAGTGAGTTGGAGCAGAGTGGAATGAAGAATGCAATGGGATGGAAGGGAATTGAATGAAATGCAGTGGAGTGCAGTGGAGTGCATTGCAGTGGAATGGAGCAGAATGGAATGGAAAGGAGTGGAATGGACAGGAGTGGAGTGCACTGGAGAGGAGAGGATAGGAATGCAGTGGAATGGAATTGGATGTAATGGAACGTAGAGGAGTGGAGTGGAATGGAGTGGGCCAGAGTGGAATGGAATGGAATGCAATGGAAAGGAATGGAGTGGAATAGAATGGAATGGAATGGAATGGAATGGAGTGGGATGACTTGTAGTGGGGTGGAGTGAAATGGAGTATAATGGAATGGAGTGGAGTGGAGTGGAATGTGATAGAATGGAGAGGAGGGGAATGGAGCAGAATGGAATGGAGTGCAGCGGAATGGAGTGGAGTGGAATGGAATCAAATGGAGTGGAATGGAACAGAGTGGAATGGAATGGAGTGCAATAGACTAGAATTGAGTGTAGTGTAGTGGAATTTAGTGGAATGGACTGGAATGGAGTGGAATGGAATGGAATTGAGGGGAATGGAATGGAATGGAAAGGAATGGAAAGCAATGGAAAGGAATAGAATTGAATGCAACGGAATTAAAAGAATGCAATGGAATGCAATGGAATAGAATGCAATGGAATGTATAGTTGACATGTAATATGAGCTGAGATTGTGACACTGCACTCCAGCCAGGGTGACATGGTGATATCCTGTCGTAAGAAGTGAATGGAATGCAATGGAGTGAAATGGAATGGAATGAAATGGAATGGAGCGGAGTGGAAGGGAATGGAGTGGAATGAAATAGAATGCAGTGGACTGTAATGGCATGGAGTGGAAAGAAGTAGAGTGGAATGGAGTGGAATGGAATGGACTGGCATAGAATGGAGTGGATTTGAATGCAATGGAGTGGATTGGAAAGGAATGCAAAGGAGTAGAGTGGAGTAGAGTGGTGTGGAGTGGAGTGGAATGGAGCTGAATGTACTTCAATGGAGTACAATGGAATGGAACGGAGTGGAATGGAATGGAATGATATGAGGTGGATTGGAGTGGAATGTAGTGGAGTGGAATGGAATGGAATAGAATGGAATGGAGTAGAGTGTAATGGAATGCAGTGGCGATAAGTGGAGTGGAATGGAATGCATTGGAGTAGAGTGGAGTGGAATGGAATGGAATGGAGTGGAGTGGAGGGGAGTGGAGTGGAATGGAATTGAGTGAAGTGGAGTGCAGTTGAATGGAATATCGTGGTGTGGAGTGGAGTGGAAGTGAATGGAGTGAATAGGAGTGGAATGGAGTGGAAGGTAACGGAGTGGAATGGAGTCGAATGGAGTGGAATGGAGTAGAGTGGATTAGAGTGGAATGGTGTCGAACGGACTGGAATGGAATGGAATGGAGTGGAATGGAATTGAATCAAATGGAATGGAGTGGAGTGGAGTGGAGTGGAATGAAATGAAATGGAAGGGAGTGGAGAGAAACGCAGTTGATTGGAGTGGAGTGGAGTGGAAAGGAATGGAAAGGAGTGGGATGGAGACGTATGGATTGGAGTGGAATGGAGTGGAATGGAATGAAGTGGAAAGGAGTGGAACGGAGTGAAATTGAATTTAGTGGACTGGAGTGGAATGGAGTTAAATGGAATGGAATGGAATGGAGTGGAATGGAATGGAATGGAGTGGAGTGGAATGGAATAGAATGGCATGGAATGGAATAGAATGGGATGGAGTGGAGTGGAGAGGAGTGGAATGGATTGGAGTGAAGTGGAGTGGAATGGAATTGAGTGGAGCGGAGAGAAAAGGAATGGAATGGAGTGGAGTGGAATGGCATGGAATGGAGTGGAATGGAATGGATAGTATTGGAGTGGAGTGGAGTGGATTGGAGTGTAGTGGAAGGGAATGGAGTGCAGTGTAATGGACTGGAATGGAGCAGAGCAGAATGGAGTGGACTGGACTGGAGTGGAATGGAATGGGATGGCATGGAATGGGAGCTGAGATTTTACCAATGTGCTCTAGGCAGGGTGACTGGGTGTCATACTCTCAAAAGAAAGGAATGGAATGGAACGCAGTGGAATGGAATGGAACAGAGTGGACATTAGTGGAGTGGAATGTGGAGGAATGGAATGAAATGGAACGTAATGGCATGAAATGGAGTGGTGTGGGGTGGAATGGATTATAGTGGAATGGGGTGGAAAGGAATGGGATGGAGTGGAATGAAGTGGAGTGCAGTGGAGTGGAACGGAGTTGAATGGCATAGAATTGAGTGGACAGTAGTGGAATGTTTTGGAATGCAATGGAATCCATTGTAATAGAATGGAATACAACGGAAAGTTGACATGGAGTGTGAGCTGAGATTGTGCCACTGCACTCCAGACTGGGTGACACGTTATATCCTGTGGATAGAAAGGAATGGAATGCAATAGAGTGAAATGGAATGGAGTGGAATGGAATTGAATGGAATGGAGTGGAGTGGAGTGGAGTCGAATGGAGACGAATGGAATGGGACGGAGTGGAATGGAACGGAGTGGAGTGGAGTATCGTGGAGTGAAATAGAATGGAATGCACTGGGTTGGAATGGAATGCAATGGACTGCTGAAAGGAAATGTGAGCTGTTATTGTTCCACTGCACTCCAGCCTTTGTGACGGAATGAAATCCTGTGGAAAAAAAGGAATGGAATGGAATGGAATGGAATGGAATGGAGTGGAGTGGAGTGTTGTGGAGAGGAGTGGAGTGGAGTGGAGTGAAATGGAGTGGAGTGTCGTGGAGGAGAGTGGAATGGAGTGGAATGGAATGGAGAGGAAAGGAACGGAGTGGAGTGGAATGGAACGGAGTGGAGTGGAATGGAATCCAATGGAATGAAATGGAATTGAATCGAATGGAATGAAGAAATATGTGCAGTGATTTGGCCACTGCGCTGGAGCCTGTGTGAGAGAGGGAGATCCTGTCGATAAAACAGTGTGGAATGGAAGGGATTGGAATGGAATGGAATGGAACGTATTGGAGTGGAGTGGAGTGGAATTGAGTGGAGTGGAGTGCACTGGAATGGAATGGAATGCAATGGAATGTAATGGAATGATGAAATGATATGTGAGCTGAGATTGTGCCACTGCACTCCACGCTGGGTGACAGAGTGAGATACTCTTGAAAGAAAGAAATGGAATGGAAAGAATTTTTAATTGGGTGGATTCGAGTGGACTGAAGTAGAGTGCAGTGGAATAGAGAGGAATGGAATGGAATGGAATCGGATGTAAAGGAATGGAATGATGTGGAGTGGAGTGGTGAGGAGTGTAGTGCTGTGGAATGGAGCAGAAAGTAACGGGATGGTGTGGAGTGGAGTGCAGTGCAGTGGAGTGGAGAGGAGTGCAATGGCGTGGAATGGAATCGGATGTAAAGGAACGTACTGGAGTGGAGCGGAGTGGAAAGGAGTGGAATGGAATGGAATTGAATGTAATGGAAAGCAAAGGAATGGAATGGGATGCAATGGAATTTAATGCAATAGAATGCAGTTCAATAGAGAGTTGACATGTAGTGTGACCTGAGATTGTGCCTAAGCTCTCCAGGCTGTTTGACACAGTGATATCGTGTCGAAAGAATGGAATGGAATGCAGTGGTGTGAAATGGAATGGAATGTAGTGGACAGGAGTAGAATGGAGTGGAGTGAAGAGGAACAGAGTGGAATGGAATGGGATGCAGTGGAATGGAATGCAGTGGAGTGGAGTGAAATAGAAAGAAATGGAATGGGATGGAATGGAATGCAATGGAATGGAGAAGAGAAATGTGAGCTGAGATTGTGTGACTACACTCCAGCCTTAGTGACCGAGAGAGATTCTGTGGAAGGAAAGAACTGATTTCAAAGGAGTGGAATGGAAGGGAATGTAGTACAGTGGAGTAGAGTGGAATGGAGTGAAACAGAATAGAATGGAGTGGAAGGCAATGGAATGGAATGGAATGGAGTGGAGTGGAATAGAGAGGAGTGCACTGCAATGGAGTGGAGTGGAGTGGAAGGGAGTGGAATGCAATGGAATGTAGTGGAGTGCAGTGGAGTGGAATGGAATGGAGTGGACAGGAGTGGAAGGAGTAGAGTGGACTGGAATGGAATAGAATGGAACAGAATGCAGTGGAGTGGAGGGGAGTGGAGGTGAGTGGAGTGGCATGGAGTGGAATGGAATGGAATGGAGTGAAATGGAATCCAATGGATTGGAATGGAGTGGAGTGGAGTGGAGTGGAATGGAGAGGAGTCGAATGGAATGGAAGGGAATGCAACGGAACGCAGTGGTGTGGATTGGAATGCAGTGAAATGGAGTACTATGGAATCTAAAGGAGTGGAGTGGAGTCTAGTGGAGTGGAATGGAATGGAACAAAATGGAATGGAATGGCACGGAATGGAGTGGAGTAGAGTGGAGTGGGAAGGAAGGGAGATGAGTGGAATGGAGAGGAATGGAATGCAGTGGAGTGGATTGGATTGGAATGAACTGGAATGGAGAGGAAAGGAATGAAGTGGAACGGAATGGACTGCAATGGAATTGAATGGAGTGAAGTGGAAAGTAGTGGAGTGGAGTGGAATGGAGTGGAAATGAATGGAATGGAGTGGAATGGAAGGGAATGGAGACAAGTGGATAGGAATTGACTGAAGCAGATTGGAGTGGAGTGGAGTGGAGTGGCATGGAATGGAATGAAGTGGATGGGAATGCAATGGAGTGGAATGAAATGGAATAAAATGGAATGGAGTGGAATGGAGAGGAATGGAGTGGAGTGGAGTGGAATGGAGGGGAGTAAGAGGAAGAGAATGGAATGGAATCGAAAGGAGGGAAGTGCAATTGTGTGGAGTGGAGTGGAGATGAAAGGAGTGGAGTGATGTGGAGTCGAGAGGAAAGGAATGGAATGGAATGGAATGGAGTTAAGTGGAGTGGAATGGAGTGGAAGGTAATGGAGTGGAATGAAAAGGAGCGGATTGGAATGGAGTGGAATGGAATGGAGTGGAACGGAGTGGAGTAGAATGGAGTGGGTTGCAGAGGAGTGGAATGGAGTGGAATGGAAGGGAACGGAAAGGAATGTAGTGGATAGGAATGGAATGGAGTGGATTGAAATTGAATGGAAAGGATTGGAGTGCAGTGGACTGGAGGGGAGTGGAATAAAATGGAGTATAGTGCAGTGGAATGGAGTGGACTGGAGTGGAGATGAGTGGAGTGGACTGGAATGGAATGGAGTGGAGTGGAATGGTGTGGAGTGGGGTGGAAAGGAATGGAACAGAATGGAATGGAGAGGAATGGAGTGGCATGTAGTGGAGTGGAGTGAAGTGGAAAGGAATGGCATGGAATGGAGTAGAGTGGAATGGAGGGGTATGGAATGGAATGGAATGGAATTGAGTGGAATGGAGTGGAATGGAGTGGAGTGGAGAGGAATGGAATGGAGTGGAAAGGTCTGAAAGGAGTGGAATGGAGTGGAGTGGAATGCAATGGAGTAGATTGGAATGAAGTGGAAAGGAATAGAATGGAGAGAAGTAGAGTAGAATGGAGTGGATTGGAATGGAGGGGAGCAGAGTGGAGTTAACAGCGGTGGATTGGAATACAGTGGATGGGGTAGAGTGCAAGGGAGTGGAATTATATGGAATGGAATGGATTGGAGTGGAGTGGAAGGGAGTGGAGTGGAGTTGAAAGTAGAGGAATCGAAAGAAGTGGAAAGGAGTGGAGTAGAGTGGATTAGAGTGGATTGGAATGGAATGGAGTGGAGTGGAATGGTGTGGAAACGAATGGAAGGGAGGGGAGTGGAATGGAACGAAATGGAATGGAATGTAGTGGAATGGAGAGGAGTGGAGTGGACTGGAGTGGAATGTAATCGAATGGAGTGTACTGGAGTGGAATGTATTTGAGAGGCGGGTAATGGAGAGGAATTGAGTGGAGTGGAGTGGAGTGAAATACATCGGAATGGCACGGAATTGAATGGAATGGAGGGGAGTGGAATGCAGTGGAGTGGAGTCGATTGGAGTGGTGAGGAATAGAACGGAGTGGCATGGAATGGAGCACAGTGGAATGCAATGGAGTGGAGTGGATTGGAAAGGGGTGGAGTGGAGTGACGATGGGTGAAGTGGAATGTAATGGAGTGGAGTGCAGAGGAGTCTCATGGAATGGAATGGAATGGAACGCAATGGAAGCTGAGATTGTACCACTGCGCTCCAGGATGGGTGACACAGTGTGATACTCTCAAAAGAAAGGAATGGAATGGAATGCAGTGGAATGGAATGGAATGCAATGGGGTGCATTGGAGTGGAGTGGAGTGAAGTGAAGTGGATTGGAGTGGAATGGAGAGGAATGGAACGGAATGGAATGGAATGAAGTAGACTGGAGTGGGGTGGAGTTGAGTGCAATGGAATGGAGCGAAATGGAATCAGATGCAGAGAAATGGAGTAGAGAGGAGTGCAGTAGAGTGGAAAGGAGTGCAATGGAGTGGAATGGAATCGGAAGTAACGGAAAGTAGTGGAGTGGATGGAACGGAAAGGAAAGGAGTGGAGCGGAGTGGAATGGAACGGAGCGGGAGGTGGGTTGGGGCCACTGCACTCCAGGCTGGCTGGCTGACTGAGGTATTCTCGCAATAAAGGAATGGAATGGAATGCCGTAGAGTGGAATGGAACGGAGTGGAGTGGAGTGGAATGGAGTGAGTTGGAGCAGAGTGGAATGAAGAATGCAATGGGATGGAAGGGAATTGAATGAAATGCAGTGGAGTGCAGTGGAGTGCATTGCAGTGGAATGGAGCAGAATGGAATGGAAAGGAGTGGAATGGACAGGAGTGGAGTGCACTGGAGAGGAGAGGATAGGAATGCAGTGGAATGGAATTGGATGTAATGGAACGTAGAGGAGTGGAGTGGAATGGAGTGGGCCAGAGTGGAATGGAATGGAATGCAATGGAAAGGAATGGAGTGGAATAGAATGGAATGGAATGGAATGGAATGGAATGGAGTGGGATGACTTGTAGTGGGGTGGAGTGAAATGGAGTATAATGGAATGGAGTGGAGTGGAGTGGAATGTGATAGAATGGAGAGGAGGGGAATGGAGCAGAATGGAATGGAGTGCAGCGGAATGGAGTGGAGTGGAATGGAATCAAATGGAGTGGAATGGAACAGAGTGGAATGGAATGGAGTGCAATAGACTAGAATTGAGTGTAGTGTAGTGGAATTTAGTGGAATGGACTGGAATGGAGTGGAATGGAATGGAATTGAGGGGAATGGAATGGAATGGAAAGGAATGGAAAGCAATGGAAAGGAATAGAATTGAATGCAACGGAATTAAAAGAATGCAATGGAATGCAATGGAATAGAATGCAATGGAATGTATAGTTGACATGTAATATGAGCTGAGATTGTGACACTGCACTCCAGCCAGGGTGACATGGTGATATCCTGTCGTAAGAAGTGAATGGAATGCAATGGAGTGAAATGGAATGGAATGAAATGGAATGGAGCGGAGTGGAAGGGAATGGAGTGGAATGAAATAGAATGCAGTGGACTGTAATGGCATGGAGTGGAAAGAAGTAGAGTGGAATGGAGTGGAATGGAATGGACTGGCATAGAATGGAGTGGAATTGAATGCAATGGAGTGGATTGGAAAGGAATGCAAAGGAGTAGAGTGGAGTAGAGTGGTGTGGAGTGGAGTGGAATGGAGCTGAATGTACTTCAAGGAGTACAATGGAATGGAACGCAGTGGAATGGAATGGAATGATATGAGGTGGATTGGAGTGGAATGTAGTGGAGTGGAATGGAATGGAATAGAATGGAATGGAGTAGAGTGTAATGGAATGCAGTGGCGATAAGTGGAGTGGAATGGAATGCATTGGAGTAGAGTGGAGTGGAATGGAATGGAATGGAGTGGAGTGGAGGGGAGTGGAGTGGAATGGAATTGAGTGAAGTGGAGTGCAGTTGAATGGAATATCGTGGTGTGGAGTGGAGTGGAAGTGAATGGAGTGAATAGGAGTGGAATGGAGTGGAAGGTAACGGAGTGGAATGGAGTCGAATGGAGTGGAATGGAGTAGAGTGGATTAGAGTGGAATGGTGTCGAACGGACTGGAATGGAATGGAATGAAGTGGAATGGAATTGAATCAAATGGAATGGAGTGGAGTGGAATGGAGTGGAGTGGAGTGGAATGAAATGAAATGGAAGGGAGTGGAGAGAAACGCAGTTGATTGGAGTGGAGTGGAGTGGAAAGGAATGGAAAGGAGTGGGATGGAGACGTATGGATTGGAGTGGAATGGAGTGGAATGGAATGAAGTGGAAAGGAGTGGAACGGAGTGAAATTGAATTTAGTGGACTGGAGTGGAATGGAGTTAAATGGAATGGAATGGAATGGAGTGGTATGGAATGGAATGGAGTGGAGTGGAATGGAATAGAATGGCATGGAATGGAATAGAATGGGATGGAGTGGAGTGGAGAGGAGTGGAATGGATTGGAGTGAAGTGGAGTGGAATGGAATTGAGTGGAGCGGAGAGGAAAGGAATGGAATGGAGTGGAGTGGAATGGCATGGAATGGAGTGGAATGGAATGGATAGTAGTGGAGTGGAGTGGAGTGGATTGGAGTGTAGTGGAAGGGAATGGAGTGCAGTGTAATGGACTGGAATGGAGCAGAGCAGAATGGAGTGGACTGGACTGGAGTGGAATGGAATGGGATGGCATGGAATGGGAGCTGAGATTTTACCAATGTGCTCTAGGCAGGATGACTGGGTGTCATACTCTCAAAAGAAAGGAATGGAATGGAACGCAGTGGAATGGAATGGAACAGAGTGGACATTAGTGGAGTGGAATGTGGAGGAATGGAATGAAATGGAACGTAATGGCATGAAATGGAGTGGTGTGGGGTGGAATGGATTATAGTTGAATGGGGTGGAAAGGAATGGGATGGAGTGGAATGAAGTGGAGTGCAGTGGAGTGGAACGGAGTTGAATGGCATAGAATTGAGTGGACAGTAGTGGAATGTTTTGGAATGCAATGGAATCCATTGTAATAGAATGGAATACAACGGAAAGTTGACATGGAGTGTGAGCTGAGATTGTGCCACTGCACTCCAGACTGGGTGACACGTTATATCCTGTGGATAGAAAGGAATGGAATGCAATAGAGTGAAATGGAATGGAGTGGAATGGAATTGAATGGAATGGAGTGGAGTGGAGTGGAGTCGAATGGAGACGAATGGAATGGGACGGAGTGGAATGGAACGGAGTGGAGTGGAGTATCGTGGAGTGAAATAGAATGGAATGCACTGGGTTGGAATGGAATGCAATGGACTGCTGAAAGGAAATGTGAGCTGTTATTGTTCCACTGCACTCCAGCCTTTGTGACGGAATGAAATCCTGTGGAAAAAAAGGAATGGAATGGAATGGAATGGAATGGAATGGAGTGGAGTGGAGTGTTGTGGAGAGGAGTGGAGTGGAGTGGAGTGAAATGGAGTGGAGTGTCGTGGAGGAGAGTGGAATGGAGTGGAATGGAATGGAGAGGAAAGGAACGGAGTGGAGTGGAATGGAACGGAGTGGAGTGGAATGGAATCCAATGGAATGAAATGGAATTGAATCGAATGGAATGAAGAAATATGTGCAGTGATTTGGCCACTGCGCTGGAGCCTGTGTGAGAGAGGGAGATCCTGTCGATAAAACAGTGTGGAATGGAAGGGATTGGAATGGAATGGAATAGAACGTATTGGAGTGGAGTGGAGTGGAATTGAGTGGAGTGGAGTGCACTGGAATGGAATGGAATGCAATGGAATGTAATGGAATGATGAAATGATATGTGAGCTGAGATTGTGCCACTGCACTCCACGCTGGGTGACAGAGTGAGATACTCTTGAAAGAAAGAAATGGAATGGAAAGAATTTTTAATTGGGTGGATTCGAGTGGACTGAAGTAGAGTGCAGTGGAATAGAGAGGAATGGAATGGAATGGAATCGGATGTAAAGGAATGGAATGATGTGGAGTGGAGTGGTGAGGAGTGTAGTGCTGTGGAATGGAGCAGAAAGTAACGGGATGGTGTGGAGTGGAGTGCAGTGCAGTGGAGTGGAGAGGAGTGCAATGGCGTGGAATGGAATCGGATGTAAAGGAACGTACTGGAGTGGAGCGGAGTGGAAAGGAGTGGAATGGAATGGAATTGAATGTAATGGAAAGCAAAGGAATGGAATGGGATGCAATGGAATTTAATGCAATAGAATGCAGTTCAATAGAGAGTTGACATGTAGTGTGAGCTGAGATTGTGCCTAAGCTCTCCAGGCTGTTTGACACAGTGATATCGTGTGGAAAGAATGGAATGGAATGCAGTGGTGTGAAATGGAATGGAATGTAGTGGACAGGAGTAGAATGGAGTGGAGTGAAGAGGAACAGAGTGGAATGGAATGGGATGCAGTGGAATGGAATGCAGTGGAGTGGAGTGAAATAGAAAGAAATGGAATGGGATGGAATGGAATGCAATGGAATGGAGAAGAGAAATGTGAGCTGAGATTGTGTGACTACACTCCAGCCTTAGTGACCGAGAGAGATTCTGTGGAAGGAAAGAACTGATTTCAAAGGAGTGGAATGGAAGGGAATGTAGTACAGTGGAGTAGAGTGGAATGGAGTGAAACAGAATAGAATGGAGTGGAAGGCAATGGAATGGAATGGAATGGAGTGGAGTGGAATAGAGAGGAGTGCACTGCAATGGAGTGGAGTGGAGTGGAAGGGAGTGGAATGCAATGGAATGTAGTGGAGTGCAGTGGAGTGGAATGGAATGGAGTGGACAGGAGTGGAAGGAGTAGAGTGGACTGGAATGGAATAGAATGGAACAGAATGCAGTGGAGTGGAGGGGAGTGGAGGTGAGTGGAGTGGCATGGAGTGGAATGGAATGGAATGGAGTGAAATGGAATCCAATGGATTGGAATGGAGTGGAGTGGAGTGGAGTGGAATGGAGAGGAGTCGAATGGAATGGAAGGGAATGCAACGGAACGCAGTGGTGTGGATTGGAATGCAGTGAAATGGAGTACTATGGAATCTAAAGGAGTGGAGTGGAGTCTAGTGGAGTGGAATGGAATGGAACAAAATGGAATGGAATGGCACGGAATGGAGTGGAGTAGAGTGGAGTGGGAAGGAAGGGAGATGAGTGGAATGGAGAGGAATGGAATGCAGTGGAGTGGATTGGATTGGAATGAACTGGAATGGAGAGGAATGGAATGAAGTGGAACGGAATGGACTGCAATGGAATTGAATGGAGTGAAGTGGAAAGTAGTGGAGTGGAGTGGAATGGAGTGGAAATGAATGGAATGGAGAGGAATGGAAGGGAATGGAGACAAGTGGATAGGAATTGACTGAAGCAGATTGGAGTGGAGTGGAGTGGAGTGGCATGGAATGGAATGAAGTGGATGGGAATGCAATGGAGTGGAATGAAATGGAATAAAATGGAATGGAGTGGAATGGAGAGGAATGGAGTGGAGTGGAGTGGAATGGAGGGGAGTAAGAGGAAGAGAATGGAATGGAATCGAAAGGAGGGAAGTGCAATTGTGTGGAGTGGAGTGGAGATGAAAGGAGTGGAGTGATGTGGAGTCGAGAGGAAAGGAATGGAATGGAATGGAATGGAGTTAAGTGGAGTGGAATGGAGTGGAAGGTAATGGAGTGGAATGAAAAGGAGTGCATTGGAATGGAGTGGAATGGAATGGAGTGGAACGGAGTGGAGTAGAATGGAGTGGGTTGCAGAGGAGTGGAATGGAGTGGAATGGAAGGGAACGGAAAGGAATGTAGTGGAAAGGAATGGAATGGAGTGGATTGAAATTGAATGGAAAGGATTGGAGTGCAGTGGACTGGAGGGGAGTGGAATAAAATGGAGTATAGTGCAGTGGAATGGAGTGGACTGGAGTGGAGATGAGTGGAGTGGACTGGAATGGAATGGAGTGGAGTGGAATGGTGTGGAGTGGGGTGGAAAGGAATGGAACAGAATGGAATGGAGAGGAATGGAGTGGCATGTAGTGGAGTGGAGTGAAGTGGAAAGGAATGGCATGGAATGGAGTAGAGTGGAATGGAGGGGTATGGAATGGAATGGAATGGAATTGAGTGGAATGGAGTGGAATGGAGTGGAGTGGAGAGGAATGGAATGGAGTGGAAAGGTCTGAAAGGAGTGCAATGGAGTGGAGTGGAATGCAATGGAGTAGATTGGAATGAAGTGGAAAGGAATAGAATGGAGAGAAGTAGAGTAGAATGGAGTGGATTGGAATGGAGGGGAGCAGAGTGGAGTTAACAGCGGTGGATTGGAATACAGTGGATGGGGTAGAGTGGAAGGGAGTGGAATTATATGGAATGGAATGGATTGGAGTGGAGTGGAAGGGAGTGGAGTGGAGTTGAAAGTAGAGGAATCGAAAGAAGTTGAAAGGAGTGGAGTAGAGTGGATTAGAGAGGATTGGAATGGAATGGAGTGGAGTGGAATGGTGTGGAAACGAATGGAAGGGAGGGGAGTGGAATGGAACGAAATGGAATGGAATGTAGTGGAATGGAGAGGAGTGGAGTGGACTGGAGTGGAATGTAATCGAATGGAGTGTACTGGAGTGGAATGTATTTGAGAGGCGGGTAATGGAGAGGAATTGAGTGGAGTGGAGTGGAGTGAAATACATCGGAATGGCACGGAATTGAATGGAATGGAGGGGAGTGGAATGCAGTGGAGTGGAGTCGATTGGAGTGGTGAGGAGTAGAACGGAGTGGCATGGAATGGAGCACAGTGGAATGCAATGGAGTGGAGTGGATTGGAAAGGGGTGGAGTGGAGTGACGATGGGTGAAGTGGAATGTAATGGAGTGGAGTGCAGAGGAGTCTCATGGAATGGAATGGAATGGAACGCATTGGAACCTGAGATTGTACCACTGCGCTCCAGGATGGGTGACACAGTGTGATACTCTCAAAAGAAAGGAATGGAATGGAATGCAGTGGAATGGAATGGAATGCAATGGGGTGCATTGGAGTGGAATGGAGTGAAGTGAAGTGGATTGGAGTGGAATGGAGAGGAATGGAACGGAATGGAATGGAATGAAGTAGACTGGAGTGGGGTGGAGTTGAGTGCAATGGAATGGAGCGAAATGGAATCAGATGCAGAGAAATGGAGTAGAGAGGAGTGCAGTAGAGTGGAAAGGAGTGCAATGGAGTGGAATGGAATCGGAAGTAACGGAAAGTAGTGGAGTGGATGGAACGGAAAGGAAAGGAGTGGAGCGGAGTGGAATGGAACGGAGCGGGAGGTGGGTTGGGGCCACTGCACTCCAGGCTGGCTGGCTGACTGAGGTATTCTCGCAATAAAGGAATGGAATGGAATGCCGTAGAGTGGAATGGAACGGAGTGGAGTGGAGTGGAATGGAGTGAGTTGGAGCAGAGTGGAATGAAGAATGCAATGGGATGGAAGGGAATTGAATGAAATGCAGTGGAGTGCAGTGGATTGCATTGCAGTGGAATGGAGCAGAATGGAATGGAAAGGAGTGGAATGGACAGGAGTGGAGTGCACTGGAGAGGAGAGGATAGGAATGCAGTGGAATGGAATTGGATGTAATGGAACGTAGAGGAGTGGAGTGGAATGGAGTGGGCCAGAGTGGAATGGAATGGAATGCAATGGAAAGGAATGGAGTGGAATAGAATGGAATGGAATGGAATGGAATGGAGTGGGATGACTTGTAGTGGGGTGGAGTGAAATGGAGTATAATGGAATGGAGTGGAGTGGAGTGGAATGTGATAGAATGGAGAGGAGGGGAATGGAGCAGAATGGAATGGAGTGCAGCGGAATGGAGTGGAGTGGAATGGAATCAAATGGAGTGGAATGGAACAGAGTGGAATGGAATGGAGTGCAATAGACTAGAATTGAGTGTAGTGTAGTGGAATTTAGTGGAATGGACTGGAATGGAGTGGAATGGAATGGAATTGAGGGGAATGGAATGGAATGGAAAGGAATGGAAAGCAATGGAAAGGAATAGAATTGAATGCAACGGAATTAAAAGAATGCAATGGAATGCAATGGAATAGAATGCAATGGAATGTATAGTTGACATGTAATATGAGCTGAGATTGTGACACTGCACTCCAGCCAGGGTGACATGGTGATATCCTGTCGTAAGAAGTGAATGGAATGCAATGGAGTGAAATGGAATGGAATGAAATGGAATGGAGCGGAGTGGAAGGGAATGGAGTGGAATGATATAGAATGCAGTGGACTGTAATGGCATGGAGTGGAAAGAAGTAGAGTGGAATGGAGTGGAATGGAATGGACTGGCATAGAATGGAGTGGAATTGAATGCAATGGAGTGGATTGGAAAGGAATGCAAAGGAGTAGAGTGGAGTAGAGTGGTGTGGAGTGGAGTGGAATGGAGCTGAATGTACTTCAATGGAGTACAATGGAATGGAACGGAGTGGAATGGAATGGAATGATATGAGGTGGATTGGAGTGGAATGTAGTGGATTGGAATGGAATGGAATAGAATGGAATGGAGTAGAGTGTAATGGAATGCAGTGGCGATAAGTGGAGTGGAATGGAATGCATTGGAGTAGAGTGGAGTGGAATGGAATGGAATGGAGTGGAGTGGAGGGGAGTGGAGTGGAATGGAATTGAGTGAAGTGGAGTGCAGTTGAATGGAATATCGTGGTGTGGAGTGGAGTGGAAGTGAATGGAGTGAATAGGAGTGGAATGGAGTGGAAGGTAACGGAGTGGAATGGAGTCGAATGGAGTGGAATGGAGTAGAGTGGATTAGAGTGGAATGGTGTCGAACGGACTGGAATGGAATGGAATGGAGTGGAATGGAATTGAATCAAATGGAATGGAGTGGAGTGGAGTGGAGTGGAATGAAATGAAATGGAAGGGAGTGGAGAGAAACGCAGTTGATTGGAGTGGAATGGAGTGGAATGGAATGAAGTGGAAAGGAGTGGAACGGAGTGAAATTGAATTTAGTGGACTGGAGTGGAATGGAGTTAAATGGAATGGAATGGAATGGAGTGGAATGGAATGGAATGGAGTGGAGTGGAATGGAATAGAATGGCATGGAATGGAATAGAATGGGATGTAGTGGAGTGGAGAGGAGTGGAATGGATTGGAGTGAAGTGGAGTGGAATGGAATTGAGTGGAGCGGAGAGGAAAGGAATGGAATGGAGTGGAGTGGAATGGCATGGAATGGAGTGGAATGGAATGGATAGTAGTGGAGTGGGGTGGAGTGGATTGGAGTGGAGTGGAAGGGAATGGAGTGCAGTGTAATGGACTGGAATGGAGCAGAGCAGAATGGAGTGGACTGGACTGGAGTGGAATGGAATGGGATGGCATGGAATGGGAGCTGAGATTTTACCAATGTGCTCTAGGCAGGGTGACTGGGTGTCATACTCTCAAAAGAAAGGAATGGAATGGAACGCAGTGGAATGGAATGGAACAGAGTGGACATTAGTGGAGTGGAATGTGGAGGAATGGAATGAAATGGAACGTAATGGCATGAAATGGAGTGGTGTGGGGTGGAATGGATTATAGTGGAATGGGGTGGAAAGGAATGGGATGGAGTGGAATGAAGTGGAGTGCAGTGGAGTGGAACGGAGTTGAATGGCATAGAATTGAGTGGACAGTAGTGGAATGTTTTGGAATGCAATGGAATCCATTGTAATAGAATGGAATACAACGGAAAGTTGACATGGAGTGTGAGCTGAGATTGTACCACTGCACTCCAGACTGGGTGACACGTTATATCCTGTGGATAGAAAGGAATGGAATGCAATAGAGTGAAATGGAATGGAGTGGAATGGAATTGAATGGAATGGAGTGGAGTGGAGTGGAGTCGAATGGAGACGAATGGAATGGGACGGAGTGGAATGGAACGGAGTGGAGTGGAGTATCGTGGAGTGAAATAGAATGGAATGCACTGGGTTGGAATGGAATGCAATGGACTGCTGAAAGGAAATGTGAGCTGTTATTGTTCCACTGCACTCCAGCCTTTGTGACGGAATGAAATCCTGTGGAAAAAAAGGAATGGAATGGAATGGAATGGAATGGAATGGAGTGGAGTGGAGTGTTGTGGAGAGGAGTGGAGTGGAGTGGAGTGAAATGGAGTGGAGTGTCGTGGAGGAGAGTGGAATGGAGTGGAATGGAATGGAGAGGAAAGGAACGGAGTGGAGTGGAATGGAACGGAGTGGAGTGGAATGGAATCCAATGGAATGAAATGGAATTGAATCGAATGGAATGAAGAAATATGTGCAGTGATTTGGCCACTGCGCTGGAGCCTGTGTGAGAGAGGGAGATCCTGTCGATAAAACAGTGTGGAATGGAAGGGATTGGAATGGAATGGAATAGAACGTATTGGAGTGGAGTGGAGTGGAATTGAGTGGAGTGGAGTGCACTGGAATGGAATGGAATGCAATGGAATGTAATGGAATGATGAAATGATATGTGAGCTGAGATTGTGCCACTGCACTCCACGCTGGGTGACAGAGTGAGATACTCTTGAAAGAAAGAAATGGAATGGAAAGAATTTTTAATTGGGTGGATTCGAGTGGACTGAAGTAGAGTGCAGTGGAATAGAGAGGAATGGAATGGAATGGAATCGGATGTAAAGGAATGGAATGATGTGGAGTGGAGTGGTGAGGAGTGTAGTGCTGTGGAATGGAGCAGAAAGTAACGGGATGGTGTGGAGTGGAGTGCAGTGCAGTGGAGTGGAGAGGAGTGCAATGGCGTGGAATGGAATCGGATGTAAAGGAACGTACTGGAGTGGAGCGGAGTGGAAAGGAGTGGAATGGAATGGAATTGAATGTAATGGAAAGCAAAGGAATGGAATGGGATGCAATGGAATTTAATGCAATAGAATGCAGTTCAATAGAGAGTTGACATGTAGTGTGAGCTGAGATTGTGCCTAAGCTCTCCAGGCTGTTTGACACAGTGATATCGTGTGGAAAGAATGGAATGGAATGCAGTGGTGTGAAATGGAATGGAATGTAGTGGACAGGAGTAGAATGGAGTGGAGTGAAGAGGAACAGAGTGGAATGGAATGGGATGCAGTGGAATGGAATGCAGTGGAGTGGAGTGAAATAGAAAGAAATGGAATGGGATGGAATGGAATGCAATGGAATGGAGAAGAGAAATGTGAGCTGAGATTGTGTGACTACACTCCAGCCTTAGTGACCGAGAGAGATTCTGTGGAAGGAAAGAACTGATTTCAAAGGAGTGGAATGGAAGGGAATGTAGTACAGTGGAGTAGAGTGGAATGGAGTGAAACAGAATAGAATGGAGTGGAAGGCAATGGAATGGAATGGAATGGAGTGGAGTGGAATAGAGAGGAGTGCACTGCAATGGAGTGGAGTGGAGTGGAAGGGAGTGGAATGCAATGGAATGTAGTGGAGTGCAGTGGAGTGGAATGGAATGGAGTGGACAGGAGTGGAAGGAGTAGAGTGGACTGGAATGGAATAGAATGGAACAGAATGCAGTGGAGTGGAGGGGAGTGGAGGTGAGTGGAGTGGCATGGAGTGGAATGGAATGGAATGGAGTGAAATGGAATCCAATGGATTGGAATGGAGTGGAGTGGAGTGGAGTGGAATGGAGAGGAGTCGAATGGAATGGAAGGGAATGCAACGGAACGCAGTGGTGTGGATTGGAATGCAGTGAAATGGAGTACTATGGAATCTAAAGGAGTGGAGTGGAGTCTAGTGGAGTGGAATGGAATGGAACAAAATGGAATGGAATGGCACGGAATGGAGTGGAGTAGAGTGGAGTGGGAAGGAAGGGAGATGAGTGGAATGGAGAGGAATGGAATGCAGTGGAGTGGATTGGATTGGAATGAACTGGAATGGAGAGGAATGGAATGAATTGGAACGGAATGGACTGCAATGGAATTGAATGGAGTGAAGTGGAAAGTAGTGGAGTGGAGTGGAATGGAGTGGAAATGAATGGAATGGAGTGGAATGGAAGGGAATGGAGACAAGTGGATAGGAATTGACTGAAGCAGATTGGAGTGGAGTGGAGTGGAGTGGCATGGAATGGAATGAAGTGGATGGGAATGCAATGGAGTGGAATGAAATGGAATAAAATGGAATGGAGTGGAATGGAGAGGAATGGAGTGGAGTGGAGTGGAATGGAGGGTAGTAAGAGGAAGAGAATGGAATGGAATCGAAAGGAGGGAAGTGCAATTGTGTGGAGTGGAGTGGAGATGAAAGGAGTGGAGTGATGTGGAGTCGAGAGGAAAGGAATGGAATGGAATGGAATGGAGTTAAGTGGAGTGGAATGGAGTGGAAGGTAATGGAGTGGAATGAAAAGGAGTGCATTGGAATGGAGTGGAATGGAATGGAGTGGAACGGAGTGGAGTAGAATGGAGTGGGTTGCAGAGGAGTGGAATGGAGTGGAATGGAAGGGAACGGAAAGGAATGTAGTGGAAAGGAATGGAATGGAGTGGATTGAAATTGAATGGAAAGGATTGGAGTGCAGTGGACTGGAGGGGAGTGGAATAAAATGGAGTATAGTGCAGTGGAATGGAGTGGACTGGAGTGGAGATGAGTGGAGTGGACTGGAATGGAATGGAGTGGAGTGGAATGGTGTGGAGTGGGGTGGAAAGGAATGGAACAGAATGGAATGGAGAGGAATGGAGTGGCATGTAGTGGAGTGGAGTGAAGTGGAAAGGAATGGCATGGAATGGAGTAGAGTGGAATGGAGGGGTATGGAATGGAATGGAATGGAATTGAGTGGAATGGAGTGGAATGGAGTGGAGTGGAGAGGAATGGAATGGAGTGGAAAGGTCTGAAAGGAGTGGAATGGAGTGGAGTGGAATGCAATGGAGTAGATTGGAATGAAGTGGAAAGGAATAGAATGGAGAGAAGTAGAGTAGAATGGAGTGGATTGGAATGGAGGGGAGCAGAGTGGAGTTAACAGCGGTGGATTGGAATACAGTGGATGGGGTAGAGTGGAAGGGAGTGGAATTATATGGAATGGAATGGATTGGAGTGGAGTGGAAGGGAGTGGAGTGGAGTTGAAAGTAGAGGAATCGAAAGAAGTGGAAAGGAGTGGAGTAGAGTGGATTAGAGTGGATTGGAATGGAATGGAGTGGAGTGGAATGGTGTGGAAACGAATGGAAGGGAGGGGAGTGGAATGGAACGAAATGGAATGGAATGTAGTGGAATGGAGAGGAGTGGAGTGGACTGGAGTGGAATGTAATCGAATGGAGTGTACTGGAGTGGAATGTATTTGAGAGGCGGGTAATGGAGAGGAATTGAGTGGAGTGGAGTGGAGTGAAATACATCGGAATGGCACGGAATTGAATGGAATGGAGGGGAGTGGAATGCAGTGGAGTGGAGTCGATTGGAGTGGTGAGGAATAGAACGGAGTGGCATGGAATGGAGCACAGTGGAATGCAATGGAGTGGAGTGGATTGGAAAGGGGTGGAGTGGAGTGACGATGGGTGAAGTGGAATGTAATGGAGTGGAGTGCAGAGGAGTCTCATGGAATGGAATGGAGTGGAACGCAATGGAAGCTGAGATTGTACCACTGCGCTCCAGGATGGGTGACACAGTGTGATACTCTCAAAAGAAAGGAATGGAATGGAATGCAGTGGAATGGAATGGAATGCAATGGGGTGCATTGGAGTGGAGTGGAGTGAAGTGAAGTGGATTGGAGTGGAATGGAGAGGAATGGAACGGAATGGAATGGAATGAAGTAGACTGGAGTGGGGTGGAGTTGAGTGCAATGGAATGGAGCGAAATGGAATCAGATGCAGAGAAATGGAGTAGAGAGGAGTGCAGTAGAGTGGAAAGGAGTGCAATGGAGTGGAATGGAATCGGAAGTAACGGAAAGTAGTGGAGTGGATGGAACGGAAAGGAAAGGAGTGGAGCGGAGTGGAATGGAATGGAGCGGGAGGTGGGTTGGGGCCACTGCACTCCAGGCTGGCTGGCTGACTGAGGTATTCTCGCAATAAAGGAATGGAATGGAATGCCGTAGAGTGGAATGGAACGGAGTGGAGTGGAGTGGAATGGAGTGAGTTGGAGCAGAGTGGAATGAAGAATGCAATGGGATGGAAGGGAATTGAATGAAATGCAGTGGAGTGCAGTGGAGTGCATTGCAGTGGAATGGAGCAGAATGGAATGGAAAGGAGTGGAATGGACAGGAGTGGAGTGCACTGGAGAGGAGAGGATAGGAATGCAGTGGAATGGAATTGGATGTAATGGAACGTAGAGGAGTGGAGTGGAATGGAGTGGGCCAGAGTGGAATGGAATGGAATGCAATGGAAAGGAATGGAGTGGAATAGAATGGAATGGAATGGAATGGAATGGAGTGGGATGACTTGTAGTGGGGTGGAGTGAAATGGAGTATAATGGAATGGAGTGGAGTGGAGTGGAATGTGATAGAATGGAGAGGAGGGGAATGGAGCAGAATGGAATGGAGTGCAGCGGAATGGAGTGGAGTGGAATGGAATCAAATGGAGTGGAATGGAACAGAGTGGAATGGAATGGAGTGCAATAGACTAGAATTGAGTGTAGTGTAGTGGAATTTAGTGGAATGGACTGGAATGGAGTGGAATGGAATGGAATTGAGGGGAATGGAATGGAATGGAAAGGAATGGAAAGCAATGGAAAGGAATAGAATTGAATGCAACGGAATTAAAAGAATGCAATGGAATGCAATGGAATAGAATGCAATGGAATGTATAGTTGACATGTAATATGAGCTGAGATTGTGACACTGCACTCCAGCCAGGGTGACATGGTGATATCCTGTCGTAAGAAGTGAATGGAATGCAATGGAGTGAAATGGAATGGAATGAAATGGAATGGAGCGGAATGGAAGGGAATGGAGTGGAATGAAATAGAATGCAGTGGACTGTAATGGCATGGAGTGGAAAGAAGTAGAGTGGAATGGAGTGGAATGGAATGGACTGGCATAGAATGGAGTGGAATTGAATGCAATGGAGTGGATTGGAAAGGAATGCAAAGGAGTAGAGTGGAGTAGAGTGGTGTGGAGTGGAGTGGAATGGAGCTGAATGTACTTCAATGGAGTACAATGGAATGGAACGGAGTGGAATGGAATGGAATGATATGAGGTGGATTGGAGTGCAATGTAGTGGAGTGGAATGGAATGGAATAGAATGGAATGGAGTAGAGTGTAATGGAATGCAGTGGCGATAAGTGGAGTGGAATGGAATGCATTGGAGTAGAGTGGAGTGGAATGGAATGGAATGGAGTGGAGTGGAGGGGAGTGGAGTGGAATGGAATTGAGTGAAGTGGAGTGCAGTTGAATGGAATATCGTGGTGTGGAGTGGAGTGGAAGTGAATGGAGTGAATAGGAGTGGAATGGAGTGGAAGGTAACGGAGTGGAATGGAGTCGAATGGAGTGGAATGGAGTAGAGTGGATTAGAGTGGAATGGTGTCGAACGGACTGGAATGGAATGGAATGGAGTGGAATGGAATTGAATCAAATGGAATGGAGTGGAGTGGAGTGGAGTGGAATGAAATGAAATGGAAGGGAGTGGAGAGAAACGCAGTTGATTGGAGTGGAGTGGAGTGGAAAGGAATGGAAAGGAGTGGGATGGAGACGTATGGATTGGAGTGGAATGGAGTGGAATGGAATGAAGTGGAAAGGAGTGGAACGGAGTGAAATTGAATTTAGTGGACTGGAGTGGAATGGAGTTAAATGGAATGGAATGGAATGGAGTGGAATGGAATGGAATGGAGTGGAGTGGAATGGAATAGAATGGCATGGAATGGAATAGAATGGGATGGAGTGGAGTGGAGAGGAGTGGAATGGATTGGAGTGAAGTGGAGTGGAATGGAATTGAGTGGAGCGGAGAGGAAAGGAATGGAATGGAGTGGAGTGGAATGGCATGGAATGGAGTGGAATGGAATGGATAGTAGTGGAGTGGAGTGGAGTGGATTGGAGTGTAGTGGAAGGGAATGGAGTGCAGTGTAATGGACTGGAATGGAGCAGAGCAGAATGGAGTGGACTGGACTGGAGTGGAATGGAATGGGATGGCATGGAATGGGAGCTGAGATTTTACCAATGTGCTCTAGGCAGGGTGACTGGGTGTCATCCTCTCAAAAGAAAGGAATGGAATGGAACGCAGTGGAATGGAATGGAACAGAGTGGACATTAGTGGAGTGGAATGTGGAGGAATGGAATGAAATGGAACGTAATGGCATGAAATGGAGTGGTGTGGGGTGGAATGGATTATAGTGGAATGGGGTGGAAAGGAATGGGATGGAGTGGAATGAAGTGGAGTGCAGTGGAGTGGAACGGAGTTGAATGGCATAGAATTGAGTGGACAGTAGTGGAATGTTTTGGAATGCAATGGAATCCATTGTAATAGAATGGAATACAACGGAAAGTTGACATGGAGTGTGAGCTGAGATTGTGCCACTGCACTCCAGACTGGGTGACACGTTATATCCTGTGGATAGAAAGGAATGGAATGCAATAGAGTGAAATGGAATGGAGTGGAATGGAATTGAATGGAATGGAGTGGAGTGGAGTGGAGTCGAATGGAGACGAATGGATTGGGACGGAGTGGAATGGAACGGAGTGGAGTGGAGTATCGTGGAGTGAAATAGAATGGAATGCACTGGGTTGGAATGGAATGCAATGGACTGCTGAAAGGAAATGTGAGCTGTTATTGTTCCACTGCACTCCAGCCTTTGTGACGGAATGAAATCCTGTGGAAAAAAAGGAATGGAATGGAATGGAATGGAATGGAATGGAATGGAATGGAATGGCGTGGAGTGGAGTGTTGTGCAGAGGAGTGTAGTGGAGTGGAGTGAAATGGAGTGGAGTGTCGTGGAGAAGAGTGGAATGGAGTGGAATGGAATGGAGAGGAAAGGAACGGAGTGGAGTGGAATGGAACGGAGTGGAGTGGAATGGAATCCAATGGAATGAAATGGAATTGAATCGAGTGGAATGAAGAAATATGTGCAGTGATTTGGCCACTGCGCTGGAGCCTGTGTGAGAGAGGGAGATCCTGTCGATAAAACAGTGTGGAATGGAAGGGATTGGAATGGAATGGAATGGAACGTATTGGAGTGGAGTGGAGTGGAATTGAGTGGAGTGGAGTGCACTGGAATGGAATGGAATGCAATGGAATGTAATGGAATGATGAAATGATATGTGAGCTGAGATTGTGCCACTGCACTCCACGCTGGGTGACAGAGTGAGATACTCTTGAAAGAAAGAAATGGAATGGAAAGAATTTTTAATTGGGTGGATTCGAGTGGACTGAAGTAGAGTGCAGTGGAATAGAGAGGAATGGAATGGAATGGAATCGGATGTAAAGGAATGGAATGATGTGGAGTGGAGTGGTGAGGAGTGTAGTGCTGTGGAATGGAGCAGAAAGTAACGGGATGGTGTGGAGTGGAGTGCAGTGCAGTGGAGTGGAGAGGAGTGCAATGGCGTGGAATGGAATCGGATGTAAAGGAACGTACTGGAGTGGAGCGGAGTGGAAAGGAGTGGAATGGAATGGAATTGAATGTAATGGAAAGCAAAGGAATGGAATGGGATGCAATGGAATTTAATGCAATAGAATGCAGTTCAATAGAGAGTTGACATGTAATGTGAGCTGAGATTGTGCCTAAGCTCTCCAGGCTGTTTGACACAGTGATATCGTGTCGAAAGAATGGAATGGAATGCAGTGGTGTGAAATGGAATGGAATGTAGTGGACAGGAGTAGAATGGAGAGGAATGAAGAGGAACAGAGTGGAATGGAATGGGATGCGGTGGAATGGAATGCAGTGGAGTGGAATGAAATAGAAAGAAATGGAATGGGATGGAATGGAATGCAATGGAATGGAGAAGAGAAATGTGAGCTGAGATTGTGTGACTACACTCCAGCCTTAGTGACCGAGAGAGATTCTGTGGAAGGAAAGAACTGATTTCAAAGGAGTGGAATGGAAGGGAATGTAGTACAGTGGAGTAGAGTGGAATGGAGTGAAACAGAATAGAATGGAGTGGAAGGCAATGGAATGGAATGGAATGGAGTGGAGTGGAATAGAGAGGAGTGCACTGCAATGGAGTGGAGTGGAGTGGAAGGGAGTGGAATGCAATGGAATGTAGTGGAGTGCAGTGGAGTGGAATGGAATGGAGTGGACAGGAGTGGAAGGAGTAGAGTGGACTGGAATGGAATAGAATGGAACAGAATGCAGTGGAGTGGAGGGGAGTGGAGGTGAGTGGAGTGGCATGGAGTGGAATGGAATGGAATGGAGTGAAATGGAATCCAATGGATTGGAATGGAGTGGAGTGGAGTGGAGTGGAATGGAGAGGAGTCGAATGGAATGGAAGGGAATGCAACGGAACGCAGTGGTGTGGATTGGAATGCAGTGAAATGGAGTACTATGGAATCTAAAGGAGTGGAGTGGAGTCTAGTGGAGTGGAATGGAATGGAACAAAATGGAATGGAATGGCACGGAATGGAGTGGAGTAGAGTGGAGTGGGAAGGAAGGGAGATGAGTGGAATGGAGAGGAATGGAATGCAGTGGAGTGGATTGGATTGGAATGAACTGGAATGGAGAGGAATGGAATGAAGTGGAACGGAATGGACCGCAATGGAATTGAATGGAGTGAAGTGGAAAGTAGTGGAGTGGAGTGGAATGGAGTGGAAATGAATGGAATGGAGTGGAATGGAAGGGAATGGAGGCAAGTGGATAGGAATTGACTGAAGCAGATTGGAGTGGAGTGGAGTGGAGTGGCATGGAATGGAATGAAGTGGATGGGAATGCAATGGAGTGGAATGAAATGGAATAAAATGGAATGGAGTGGAATGGAGAGGAATGGAGTGGAAGTGGAGTGGAATGGAGGGGAGTAAGAGGAAGAGAATGGAACGGAATCGAAAGGAGGGAAGTGCAATTGTGTGGAGTGGAGTGGAGATGAAAGGAGTGGAGTGATGTGGAGTCGAGAGGAAAGGAATGGAATGGAATGGAATGGAGTTAAGTGGAGTGGAATGGAGTGGAAGGTAATGGAGTGGAATGAAAAGGAGTGGATTGGAATGGAGTGGAATGGAATGGAGTGGAACGGAGTGGAGTAGAATGGAGTGGGTTGCAGAGGAGTGGAATGGAGTGGAATGGAAGGGAACGGAAAGGAATGTAGTGGAAAGGAATGGAATGGAGTGGATTGAAATTGAATGGAAAGGATTGGAGTGCAGTGTACTGGAGGGGAGTGGAATAAAATGGAGTATAGTGCAGTGGAATGGAGTGGACTGGAGTGGAGATGAGTGGAGTGGACTGGAATGGAATGGAGTGGAGTGGAATGGTGTGGAGTGGGGTGGAAAGGAATGGAACAGAATGGAATGGAGAGGAATGGAGTGGCATGTAGTGGAGTGGAGTGAAGTGGAAAGGAATGGCATGGAATGGAGTAGAGTGGAATGGAGGGGTATGGAATGGAATGCAATGGAATTGAGTGGAATGGAGTGGAATGGAGTGGAGTGGAGAGGAATGGAATGGAGTGGAAAGGTCTGAAAGGAGTGGAATGGAGTGGAGTGGAATGCAATGGAGTAGATTGGAATGAAGTGGAAAGGAATAGAATGGAGAGAAGTAGAGTAGAATGGAGTGGATTGGAATGGAGGGGAGCAGAGTGGAGTTAACAGCGGTGGATTGGAATACAGTGGATGGGGTAGAGTGGAAGGGACTGGAATTATATGGAATGGAATGGATTGGAGTGGAGTGGAAGGGAGTGGAGTGGAGTTGAAAGTAGAGGAATCGAAAGAAGTGGAAAGGAGTGGAGTAGAGTGGATTAGAGAGGATTGGAATGGAATGGAGTGGAGTGGAATGGTGTGGAAACGAATGGAAGGGAGGGGAGTGGAATGGAACGAAATGGAATGGAATGTAGTGGAATGGAGAGGAGTGGAGTGGACTGGAGTGGAATGTAATCGAATGGAGTGTACTGGAGTGGAATGTATTTGAGAGGCGGGTAATGGAGAGGAGTGGAATGTATTTGAGAGGCGGGTAGTGGAGTGGAGTGGAGTGAAATACATCGGAATGGCACGGAATTGAATGGAATGGAGGGGAGTGGAATGCAGTGGAGTGGAGTCGATTGGAGTGGTGAGGAATAGAACGGAGTGGCATGGAATGGAGCACAGTGGAATGCAATGGAGTGGAGTGGATTGGAAAGGGGTGGAGTGGAGTGACGATGGGTGAAGTGGAATGTAATGGAGTGGAGTGCAGAGGAGTCTCATGGAATGGAATGGAATGGAACGCAATGGAAGCTGAGATTGTACCACTGCGCTCCAGGATGGGTGACACAGTGTGATACTCTCAAAAGAAAGGAATGGAATGGAATGCAGTGGAATGGAATGGAATGCAATGGGGTGCATTGGAGTGGAGTGGAGTGAAGTGAAGTGGATTGGAGTGGAATGGAGAGGAATGGAACGGAATGGAATGGAATGAAGTAGACTGGAGTGGGGTGGAGTTGAGTGCAATGGAATGGAGCGAAATGGAATCAGATGCAGAGAAATGGAGTAGAGAGGAGTGCAGTAGAGTGGAAAGGAGTGCAATGGAGTGGAATGGAATCGGAAGTAACGGAAAGTAGTGGAGTGGATGGAACGGAAAGGAAAGGAGTGGAGCGGAGTGGAATGGAACGGAGCGGGAGGTGGGTTGGGGCCACTGCACTCCAGGCTGGCTGGCTGACTGAGGTATTCTCGCAATAAAGGAATGGAATGGAATGCCGTAGAGTGGAATGGAACGGAGTGGAGTGGAGTGGAATGGAGTGAGTTGGAGCAGAGTGGAATGAAGAATGCAATGGGATGGAAGGGAATTGAATGAAATGCAGTGGAGTGCAGTGGAGTGCATTGCAGTGGAATGGAGCAGAATGGAATGGAAAGGAGTGGAATGGACAGGAGTGGAGTGCACTGGAGAGGAGAGGATAGGAATGCAGTGGAATGGAATTGGATGTAATGGAACGTAGAGGAGTGGAGTGGAATGGAGTGGGCCAGAGTGGAATGGAATGGAATGCAATGGAAAGGAATGGAGTGGAATAGAATGGAATGGAATGGAATGGAATGGAGTGGGATGACTTGTAGTGGGGTGGAGTGAAATGGAGTATAATGGAATGGAGTGGAGTGGAGTGGAATGTGATAGAATAGAGAGGAGGGGAATGGAGCAGAATGGAATGGAGTGCAGCGGAATGGAGTGGAGTGGAATGGAATCAAATGGAGTGGAATGGAACAGAGTGGAATGGAATGGAGTGCAATAGACTAGAATTGAGTGTAGTGTAGTGGAATTTAGTGGAATGGACTGGAATGGAGTGGAATGGAATGGAATTGAGGGGAATGGAATGGAATGGAAAGGAATGGAAAGCAATGGAAAGGAATAGAATTGAATGCAACGGAATTAAAAGAATGCAATGGAATGCAATGGAATAGAATGCAATGGAATGTATAGTTGACATGTAATATGAGCTGAGATTGTGACACTGCACTCCAGCCAGGGTGACATGGTGATATCCTGTCGTAAGAAGTGAATGGAATGCAATGGAGTGAAATGGAATGGAATGAAATGGAATGGAGCGGAATGGAAGGGAATGGAGTGGAATGAAATAGAATGCAGTGGACTGTAATGGCATGGAGTGGAAAGAAGTAGAGTGGAATGGAGTGGAATGGAATGGACTGGCATAGAATGGAGTGGAATTGAATGCAATGGAGTGGATTGGAAAGGAATGCAAAGGAGTAGAGTGGAGTAGAGTGGTGTGGAGTGGAGTGGAATGGAGCTGAATGTACTTCAATGGAGTACAATGGAATGGAACGGAGTGGAATGGAATGGAATGATATGAGGTGGATTGGAGTGCAATGTAGTGGAGTGGAATGGAATGGAATAGAATGGAATGGAGTAGAGTGTAATGGAATGCAGTGGCGATAAGTGGATTGGAATGGAATGCATTGGAGTAGAGTGGAGTGGAATGGAATGGAATGGAGTGGAGTGGAGGGGAGTGGAGTGGAATGGAATTGAGTGAAGTGGAGTGCAGTTGAATGGAATATCGTGGTGTGGAGTGGAGTGGAAGTGAATGGAGTGAATAGGAGTGGAATGGAGTGGAAGGTAACGGAGTGGAATGGAGTCGAATGGAGTGGAATGGAGTAGAGTGGATTAGAGTGGAATGGTGTCGAACGGACTGGAATGGAATGGAATGGAGTGGAATGGAATTGAATCAAATGGAATGGAGTGGAGTGGAGTGGAGTGGAATGAAATGAAATGGAAGGGAGTGGAGAGAAACGCAGTTGATTGGAGTGGAGTGGAGTGGAAAGGAATGGAAAGGAGTGGGATGGAGACGTATGGATTGGAGTGGAATGGAGTGGAATGGAATGAAGTGGAAAGGAGTGGAACGGAGTGAAATTGAATTTAGTGGACTGGAGTGGAATGGAGTTAAATGGAATGGAATGGAATGGAGTGGAATGGAATGGAATGGAGTGGAGTGGAATGGAATAGAATGGCATGGAATGGAATAGAATGGGATGGAGTGGAGTGGAGAGGAGTGGAATGGATTGGAGTGAAGTGGAGTGGAATGGAATTGAGTGGAGCGGAGAGGAAAGGAATGGAATGGAGTGGAGTGGAATGGCATGGAATGGAGTGGAATGGAATGGATAGTAGTGGAGTGGAGTGGAGTGGATTGGAGTGTAGTGGAAGGGAATGGAGTGCAGTGTAATGGACTGGAATGGAGCAGAGCAGAATGGAGTGGACTGGACTGGAGTGGAATGGAATGGGATGGCATGGAATGGGAGCTGAGATTTTACCAATGTGCTCTAGGCAGGGTGACTGGGTGTCATACTCTCAAAAGAAAGGAATGGAATGGAACGCAGTGGAATGGAATGGAACAGAGTGGACATTAGTGGAGTGGAATGTGGAGGAATGGAATGAAATGGAACGTAATGGCATGAAATGGAGTGGTGTGGGGTGGAATGGATTATAGTGGAATGGGGTGGAAAGGAATGGGATGGAGTGGAATGAAGTGGAGTGCAGTGGAGTGGAACGGAGTTGAATGGCATAGAATTGAGTGGACAGTAGTGGAATGTTTTGGAATGCAATGGAATCCATTGTAATAGAATGGAATACAACGGAAAGTTGACATGGAGTGTGAGCTGAGATTGTGCCACTGCACTCCAGACTGGGTGACACGTTATATCCTGTGGATAGAAAGGAATGGAATGCAATAGAGTGAAATGGAATGGAGTGGAATGGAATTGAATGGAATGGAGTGGAGTGGAGTGGAGTCGAATGGAGACGAATGGAATGGGACGGAGTGGAATGGAACGGAGTGGAGTGGAGTATCGTGGAGTGAAATAGAATGGAATGCACTGGGTTGGAATGGAATGCAATGGACTGCTGAAAGGAAATGTGAGCTGTTATTGTTCCACTGCACTCCAGCCTTTGTGACGGAATGAAATCCTGTGGAAAAAAAGGAATGGAATGGAATGGAATGGAATGGAATGGAATGGAATGGAATGGAATGGAGTGGAGTGGAGTGGTGTGGAGAGGAGTGTAGTGGAGTGGAGTGAAATGGAGTGGAGTGTCGTGGAGGAGAGTGGAATGGAGTGGAATGGAATGGAGAGGAAAGGAACGGAGTGGAGTGGAATGGAACGGAGTGGAGTGGAATGGAATCCAATGGAATGAAATGGAATTGAATCGAATGCAATGAAGAAATATGTGCAGTGATTTGGCCACTGCGCTGGAGCCTGTGTGAGAGAGGGAGATCCTGTCGATAAAACAGTGTGGAATGGAAGGGATTGGAATGGAATGGAATGGAACGTATTGGAGTGGAGTGGAGTGGAATTGAGTGGAGTGGAGTGCACTGGAATGGAATGGAATGCAATGGAATGTAATGGAATGATGAAATGATATGTGAGCTGAGATTGTGCCACTGCACTCCACGCTGGGTGACAGAGTGAGATACTCTTGAAAGAAAGAAATGGAATGGAAAGAATTTTTAATTGGGTGGATTCGAGTGGACTGAAGTAGAGTGCAGTGGAATAGAGAGGAATGGAATGGAATGGAATCGGATGTAAAGGAATGGAATGATGTGGAGTGGAGTGGTGAGGAGTGTAGTGCTGTGGAATGGAGCAGAAAGTAACGGGATGGTGTGGAGTGGAGTGCAGTGCAGTGGAGTGGAGAGGAGTGCAATGGCGTGGAATGGAATCGGATGTAAAGGAACGTACTGGAGTGGAGCGGAGTGGAAAGGAGTGGAATGGAATGGAATTGAATGTAATGGAAAGCAAAGGAATGGAATGGGATGCAATGGAATTTAATGCAATAGAATGCAGTTCAATAGAGAGTTGACATGTAATGTGAGCTGAGATTGTGCCTAAGCTCTCCAGGCTGTTTGACACAGTGATATCTTGTGGAAAGAATGGAATGGAATGCAGTGGTGTGAAATGGAATGGAATGTAGTGGACAGGAGTAGAATGGAGTGGAGTGAAGAGGAACAGAGTGGAATGGAATGGGATGCAGTGGAATGGAATGCAGTGGAGTGGAGTGAAATAGAAATGGAATGGGATGGAATGGAATGCAATGGAATGGAGAAGAGAAATGTGAGCTGAGATTGTGTGACTACACTCCAGCCTTAGTGACCGAGAGAGATACTGTGGAAGGAAAGAACTGATTTCAAAGGAGTGGAATGGAAGGGAATGTAGTACAGTGGAGTAGAGTGGAATGGAGTGAAACAGAATAGAATGGAGTGGAAGGCAATGGAATGGAATGGAATGGAGTGGAGTGGAATAGAGAGGAGTGCACTGCAATGGAGTGGAGTGGAGTGGAAGGGAGTGGAATGCAATGGAATGTAGTGGAGTGCAGTGGAGTGGAATGGAATGGAGTGGACAGGAGTGGAAGGAGTAGAGTGGACTGGAATGGAATAGAATGGAACAGAATGCAGTGGAGTGGAGGGGAGTGGAGGTGAGTGGAGTGGCATGGAGTGGAATGGAATGGAATGGAGTGAAATGGAATCCAATGGATTGGAATGGAGTGGAGTGGAGTGGAGTGGAATGGAGAGGAGTCGAATGGAATGGAAGGGAATGCAACGGAACGCAGTGGTGTGGATTGGAATGCAGTGAAATGGAGTACTATGGAATCTAAAGGAGTGGAGTGGAGTCTAGTGGAGTGGAATGGAATGGAACAAAATGGAATGGAATGGCACGGAATGGAGTGGAGTAGAGTGGAGTGGGAAGGAAGGGAGATGAGTGGAATGGAGAGGAATGGAATGCAGTGGAGTGGACTGGATTGGAATGAACTGGAAAGGAGAGGAATGGAATGAAGTGGAACGGAATGGACTGCAATGGAATTGAATGGAGTGAAGTGGAAAGTAGTGGAGTGGAGTGGAATGGAGTGGAAATGAATGGAATGGAGTGGAATGGAAGGGAATGGAGACAAGTGGATAGGAATTGACTGAAGCAGATTGGAGTGGAGTGGAGTGGAGTGGCATGGAATGGAATGAAGTGGATGGGAATGCAATGGAGTGGAATGAAATGGAATAAAATGGAATGGAGTGGAATGGAGAGGAATGGAGTGGAAGTGGAGTGGAATGGAGGGGAGTAAGAGGAAGAGAATGGAATGGAATCGAAAGGAGGGAAGTGCAATTGTGTGGAGTGGAGTGGAGATGAAAGGAGTGGAGTGATGTGGAGTCGAGAGGAAAGGAATGGAATGGAATGGAATGGAGTTAAGTGGAGTGGAATGGAGTGGAAGGTAGTGGAGTGGAATGAAAAGGAGTGGATTGGAATGGAGTGGAATGGAATGGAGTGGAACGGAGTGGAGTAGAATGGAGTGGGTTGCAGAGGAGTGGAATGGAGTGGAATGGAAGGGAACGGAAAGGAATGTAGTGGAAAGGAATGGAATGGAGTGGATTGAAATTGAATGGAAAGGATTGGAGTGCAGTGGACTGGAGGGGAGTGGAATAAAATGGAGTATAGTGCAGTGGAATGGAGTGGACTGGAGTGGAGATGAGTGGAGTGGACTGGAATGGAATGGAGTGGAGTGGAATGGTGTGGAGTGGGGTGGAAAGGAATGGAACAGAATGGAATGGAGAGGAATGGAGTGGCATGTAGTGGAGTGGAGTGAAGTGGAAAGGAATGGCATGGAATGGAGTGGAGTGGAATGGAGGGGTATGGAATGGAATGGAATGGAATTGAGTGGAATGGAGTGGAATGGAGTGGAGTGGAGAGGAATGGAATGGAGTGGAAAGGTCTGAAAGGAGTGGAATGGAGTGGAGTGGAATGCAATGGAGTAGATTGGAATGAAGTGGAAAGGAATAGAATGGAGAGAAGTAGAGTAGAATGGAGTGGATTGGAATGGAGGGGAGCAGAGTGGAGTTAACAGCAGTGGATTGGAATACAGTGGATGGGGTAGAGTGGAAGGGAGTGGAATTATATGGAATGGAATGGATTGGAGTGGAGTGGAAGGGAGTGGAGTGGAGTTGAAAGTAGAGGAATCGAAAGAAGTGGAAAGGAGTGGAGTAGAGTGGATTAGAGTTGATTGGAATGGAATGGAGTGGAGTGGAATGGTGTGGAAACGAATGGAAGGGAGGGGAGTGGAATGGAACGAAATGGAATGGAATGTAGTGGAATGGACAGGAGTGGAGTGGACTGGAGTGGAATGAAATCGAATGGAGTGTACTGGAGTGGAATGTATTTGAGAGGCGGGTAATGGAGAGGAATTGAGTGGAGTGGAGTGGAGTGAAATACATCGGAATGGCACGGAATTGAATGGAATGGAGGGGAGTGGAATGCAGTGGAGTGGAGTCGATTGGAGTGGTGAGGAATAGAACGGAGTGGCATGGAATGGAGCACAGTGGAATGCAATGGAGTGGAGTGGATTGGAAAGGGGTGGAGTGGAGTGACGATGGGTGAAGTGGAATGTAATGGAGTGGAGTGCAGAGGAGTCTCATGGAATGGAATGGAATGGAACGCAATGGAAGCTGAGATTGTACCACTGCGCTCCAGGATGGGTGACACAGTGTGATACTCTCAAAAGAAAGGAATGGAATGGAATGCAGTGGAATGGAATGGAATGCAATGGGGTGCATTGGAGTGGAGTGGAGTGAAGTGAAGTGGATTGGAGTGGAATGGAGAGGAATGGAACGGAATGGAATGGAATGAAGTAGACTGCAGTGGGGTGGAGTTGAGTGCAATGGAATGGAGCGAAATGGAATCAGATGCAGAGAAATGGAGTAGAGAGGAGTGCAGTAGAGTGGAAAGGAGTGCAATGGAGTGGAATGGAATCGGAAGTAACGGAAAGTAGTGGAGTGGATGGAACGGAAAGGAAAGGAGTGGAGCGGAGTGGAATGGAACGGAGCGGGAGGTGGGTTGGGGCCACTGCACTCCAGGCTGGCTGGCTGACTGAGGTATTCTCGCAATAAAGGAATGGAATGGAATGCCGTAGAGTGGAATGGAACGGAGTGGAGTGGAGTGGAATGGAGTGAGTTGGAGCAGAGTGGAATGAAGAATGCAATGGGATGGAAGGGAATTGAATGAAATGCAGTGGAGTGCAGTGGAGTGCATTGCAGTGGAATGGAGCAGAATGGAATGGAAAGGAGTGGAATGGACAGGAGTGGAGTGCACTGGAGAGGAGAGGATAGGAATGCAGTGGAATGGAATTGGATGTAATGGAACGTAGAGGAGTGGAGTGGAATGGAGTGGGCCAGAGTGGAATGGAATGGAATGCAATGGAAAGGAATGGAGTGGAATAGAATGGAATGGAATGGAATGGAATGGAGTGGGATGACTTGTAGTGGGGTGGAGTGAAATGGAGTATAATGGAATGGAGTGGAGTGGAGTGGAATGTGATAGAATGGAGAGGAGGGGAATGGAGCAGAATGGAATGGAGTGCAGCGGAATGGAGTGGAGTGGAATGGAATCAAATGGAGTGGAATGGAACAGAGTGGAATGGAATGGAGTGCAATAGACTAGAATTGAGTGTAGTGTAGTGGAATTTAGTGGAATGGACTGGAATGGAGTGGAATGGAATGGAATTGAGGGGAATGGAATGGAATGGAAAGGAATGGAAAGCAATGGAAAGGAATAGAATTGAATGCAACGGAATTAAAAGAATGCAATGGAATGCAATGGAATAGAATGCAATGGAATGTATAGTTGACATGTAATATGAGCTGAGATTGTGACACTGCACTCCAGCCAGGGTGACATGGTGATATCCTATCGTAAGAAGTGAATGGAATGCAATGGAGTGAAATGGAATGGAATGAAATGGAATGGAGCGGAGTGGAAGGGAATGGAGTGGAATGAAATAGAATGCAGTGGACTGTAATGGCATGGAGTGGAAAGAAGTAGAGTGGAATGGAGTGGAATGGAATGGACTGGCATAGAATGGAGTGGAATTGAATGCAATGGAGTGGATTGGAAAGGAATGCAAAGGAGTAGAGTGGAGTAGAGTGGTGTGGAGTGGAGTGGAATGGAGCTGAATGTACTTCAATGGAGTACAATGGAATGGAACGGAGTGGAATGGAATGGAATGATATGAGGTGGATTGGAGTGGAATGTAGTGGAGTGGAATGGAATGGAATAGAATGGAATGGAGTAGAGTGTAATGGAATGCAGTGGCGATAAGTGGAGTGGAATGGAATGCATTGGAGTAGAGTGGAGTGGAATGGAATGGAATGGAGTGGAGTGGAGGGGAGTGGGGTGGAATGGAATTGAGTGAAGTGGAGTGCAGTTGAATGGAATATCGTGGTGTGGAGTGGAGTGGAAGTGAATGGAGTGAATAGGAGTGGAATGGAGTGGAAGGTAACGGAGTGGAATAGAGTCGAATGGAGTGGAATGGAGTAGAGTGGATTAGAGTGGAATGGTGTCGAACGGACTGGAATGGAATGGAATGGAGTGGAATGGAATTGAATCAAATGGAATGGAGTGGATTGGAATGGAGTGGAGTGGAGTGGAGTGGAATGAAATGAAATGGAAGGGAGTGGAGAGAAACGCAGTTGATTGGAGTGGAGTGGAGTGGAAAGGAATGGAAAGGAGTGGGATGGAGACGTATGGATTGGAGTGGAATGGAGTGGAATGGAATGAAGTGGAAAGGAGTGGAACGGAGTGAAATTGAATTTAGTGGACTGGAGTGGAATGGAGTTAAATGGAATGGAATGGAATGGAGTGGAATGGAATGGAATGGAGTGGAGTGGAATGGAAGAGAATGGCATGGAATGGAATAGAATGGGATGGAGTGGAGTGGAGAGGAGTGGAATGGATTGGAGTGAAGTGGAGTGGAATGGAATTGAGTGGAGCGGAGAGGAAAGGAATGGAATGGAGTGGAGTGGAATGGCATGGAATTTAGTGGAATGGAATGGATAGTAGTGGAGTGGAGTGGAGTGGATTGGAGTGTAGTGGAAGGGAATGGAGTGCAGTGTAATGGACTGGAATGGAGCAGAGCAGAATGGAGTGGACTGGACTGGAGCGGAATGGAATGGGATGGCATGGAATGTGAGCTGAGATTTTACCAATGTGCTCTAGGCAGGGTGACTGGGTGTCATCCTCTCAAAAGAAAGGAATGGAATGGAACGCAGTGGAATGGAATGGAACAGAGTGGACATTAGTGGAGTGGAATGTGGAGGAATGGAATGAAATGGAACGTAATGGCATGAAATGGAGTGGTGTGGGGTGGAATGGATTATAGTGGAATGGGGTGGAAAGGAATGGGATGGAGTGGAATGAAGTGGAGTGCAGTGGAGTGGAACGGAGTTGAATGGCATAGAATTGAGTGGACAGTAGTGGAATGTTTTGGAATGCAATGGAATCCATTGTAATAGAATGGAATACAACGGAAAGTTGACATGGAGTGTGAGCTGAGATTGTGCCACTGCACTCCAGACTGGGTGACACGTTATATCCTGTGGATAGAAAGGAATGGAATGCAATAGAGTGAAATGGAATGGAGTGGAATGGAATTGAATGGAATGGAGTGGAGTGGAGTGGAGTCGAATGGAGACGAATGGAATGGGACGGAGTGGAATGGAACGGAGTGGAGTGGAGTATCGTGGAGTGAAATAGAATGGAATGCACTGGGTTGGAATGGAATGCAATGGACTGCTGAAAGGAAATGTGAGCTGTTATTGTTCCACTGCACTCCAGCCTTTGTGACGGAATGAAATCCTGTGGAAAAAAAGGAATGGAATGGAATGGAATGGAATGGAATGGAATGGAATGGATTGGAATGGAGTGGAGTGGAGTGGTGTGGAGAGGAGTGTAGTGGAGTGGAGTGAAATGGAGTGGAGTGTCGTGGAGGAGAGTGGAATGGAGTGGAATGGAATGGAGAGGAAAGGAACGGAGTGGAGTGGAATGGAACGGAGTGGAGTGGAATGGAATCCAATGGAATGAAATGGAATTGAATCGAATGGAATGAAGAAATATGTGCAGTGATTTGGCCACTGCGCTGGAGCCTGTGTGAGAGAGGGAGATCCTGTCGATAAAACAGTGTGGAATGGAAGGGATTGGAATGGAATGGAATGGAACGTATTGGAGTGGAGTGGAGTGGAATTGAGTGGAGTGGAGTGCATTGGAATTGAATGGAATGCAATGGAATGTAATGGAATGATGAAATGATATGTGAGCTGAGATTGTGCCACTGCACTCCACGCTGGGTGACAGAGTGAGATACTCTTGAAAGAAAGAAATGGAATGGAAAGAATTTTTAATTAGGTGGATTCGAGTGGACTGAAGTAGAGTGCAGTGGAATAGAGAGGAATGGAATGGAATGGAATCGGATGTAAAGGAATGGAATGATGTGGAGTGGAGTGGTGAGGAGTGTAGTGCTGTGGAATGGAGCAGAAAGTAACGGGATGGTGTGGAGTGGAGTGCAGTGCAGTGGAGTGGAGAGGAGTGCAATGGCGTGGAATGGAATCGGATGTAAAGGAACGTACTGGAGTGGAGCGGAGTGGAAAGGAGTGGAATGGAATGGAATTGAATGTAATGGAAAGCAAAGGAATGGAATGGGATGCAATGGAATTTAATGCAATAGAATGCAGTTCAATAGAGAGTTGACATGTAATGTGAGCTGAGATTGTGCCTAAGCTCTCCAGGCTGTTTGACACAGTGATATCGTGTGGAAAGAATGGAATGGAATGCAGTGGTGTGAAATGGAATGGAATGTAGTGGACAGGAGTAGAATGGAGTGGAGTGAAGAGGAACAGAGTGGAATGGAATGGGATGCAGTGGAATGGAATGCAGTGGAGTGGAGTGAAATAGAAATGGAATGGGATGGAATGGAATGCAATGGAATGGAGAAGAGAAATGTGAGCTGAGATTGTGTGACTACACTCCAGCCTTAGTGACCGAGAGAGATTCTGTGGAAGGAAAGAACTGATTTCAAAGGAGTGGAATGGAAGGGAATGTAGTACAGTGGAGTAGAGTGGAATGGAGTGAAACAGAATAGAATGGAGTGGAAGGCAATGGAATGGAATGGAATGGAGTGGAGTGGAATAGAGAGGAGTGCACTGCAATGGAGTGGAGTGGAGTGGAAGGGAGTGGAATGCAATGGAATGTAGTGGAGTGCAGTGGAGTGGAATGGAATGGAGTGGACAGGAGTGGAAGGAGTAGAGTGGACTGGAATGGAATAGAATGGAACAGAATGCAGTGGAGTGGAGGGGAGTGGAGGTGAGTAGAGTGGCATGGAGTGGAATGGAATGGAATGGAGTGAAATGGAATCCAATGGATTGGAATGGAGTGGAGTGGAGTGGAGTGGAATGGAGAGGAGTCGAATGGAATGGAAGGGAATGCAACGGAACGCAGTGGTGTGGATTGGAATGCAGTGAAATGGAGTACTATGGAATCTAAAGGAGTGGAGTGGAGTCTAGTGGAGTGGAATGGAATGGAACAAAATGGAATGGAATGGCACGGAATGGAGTGGAGTAGAGTGGAGTGGGAAGGAAGGGAGATGAGTGGAATGGAGAGGAATGGAATGCAGTGGAGTGGATTGGATTGGAATGAACTGGAATGGAGAGGAATGGAATGAAGTGGAACGGAATGGACTGCAATGGAATTGAATGGAGTGAAGTGGAAAGTAGTGGAGTGGAGTGGAATGGAGTGGAAATGAATGGAATGGAGTGGAATGGAAGGGAATGGAGACAAGTGGATAGGAATTGACTGAAGCAGATTGGAGTGGAGTGGAGTGGAGTGGCATGGAATGGAATGAAGTGGATGGGAATGCAATGGAGTGGAATGAAATGGAATAAAATGGAATGGAGTGGAATGGAGAGGAATGGAGTGGAAGTGGAGTGGAATGGAGGGGAGTAAGAGGAAGAGAATGGAACGGAATCGAAAGGAGGGAAGTGCAATTGTGTGGAGTGGAGTGGAGATGAAAGGAGTGGAGTGATGTGGAGTCGAGAGGAAAGGAATGGAATGGAATGGAATGGAGTTAAGTGGAGTGGAATGGAGTGGAAGGTAATGGAGTGGAATTAAAAGGAGTGGATTGGAATGGAGTGGAATGGAATGGAGTGGAACGGAGTGGAGTAGAATGGAGTGGGTTGCAGAGGAGTGGAATGGAGTGGAATGGAAGGGAACGGAAAGGAATGTAGTGGAAAGGAATGGAATGGAGTGGATTGAAATTGAATGGAAAGGATTGGAGTGCAGTGGACTGGAGGGGAGTGGAATAAAATGGAGTATAGTGCAGTGGAATGGAGTGGACTGGAGTGGAGATGAGTGGAGTGGACTGGAATGGAATGGAGTGGAGTGGAATGGTGTGGAGTGGGGTGGAAAGGAATGGAACAGAATGGAATGGAGAGGAATGGAGTGGCATGTAGTGGAGTGGAGTGAAGTGGAAAGGAATGGCATGGAATGGAGTGGAGTGGAATGGAGGGGTATGGAATGGAATGGAATGGAATTGAGTGGAATGGAGTGGAATGGAGTGGAGTGGAGAGGAATGGAATGGAGTGGAAAGGTCTGAAAGGAGTGGAATGGAGTGGAGTGGAATGCAATGGAGTAGATTGGAATGAAGTGGAAAGGAATAGAATGGAGAGAAGTAGAGTAGAATGGAGTGGATTGGAATGGAGGGGAGCAGAGTGGAGTTAACAGCGGTGGATTGGAATACAGTGGATGGGGTAGAGTGGAAGGGAGTGGAATTATATGGAATGGAATGGATTGGAGTGGAGTGGAAGGGAGTGGAGTGGAGTTGAAAGTAGAGGAATCGAAAGAAGTGGAAAGGAGTGGAGTAGAGTGGATTAGAGTGGATTGGAATGGAATGGAGTGGAGTGGAATGGTGTGGAAACGAATGGAAGGGAGGGGAGTGGAATGGAACGAAATGGAATGGAATGTAGTGGAATGGAGAGGAGTGGAGTGGACTGGAGTGGAATGTAATCGAATGGAGTGTACTGGAGTGGAATGTATTTGAGAGGCGGGTAATGGAGAGGAATTGAGTGGAGTGGAGTGGAGTGAAATACATCGGAATGGCACGGAATTGAATGGAATGGAGGGGAGTGGAATGCAGTGGAGTGGAGTCGATTGGAGTGGTGAGGAATAGAACGGAGTGGCATGGAATGGAGCACAGTGGAATGCAATGGAGTGGAGTGGATTGGAAAGGGGTGGAGTGGAGTGACGATGGGTGAAGTGGAATGTAATGGAGTGGAGTGCAGAGGAGTCTCATGGAATGGAATGGAATGGAACGCAATGGAAGCTGAGATTGTACCACTGCGCTCCAGGATGGGTGACACAGTGTGATACTCTCAAAAGAAAGGAATGGAATGGAATGCAGTGGAATGGAATGGAATGCAATGGGGTGCATTGGAGTGGAGTGGAGTGAAGTGAAGTGGATTGGAGTGGAATGGAGAGGAATGGAACGGAATGGAATGGAATGAAGTAGACTGGAGTGGGGTGGAGTTGAGTGCAATGGAATGGAGCGAAATGGAATCAGATGCAGAGAAATGGAGTAGAGAGGAGTGCAGTAGAGTGGAAAGGAGTGCAATGGAGTGGAATGGAATCGGAAGTAACGGAAAGTAGTGGAGTGGATGGAACGGAAAGGAAAGGAGTGGAGCGGAGTGGAATGGAACGGAGCGGGAGGTGGGTTGGGGCCACTGCACTCCAGGCTGGCTGGCTGACTGAGGTATTCTCGCAATAAAGGAATGGAATGGAATGCCGTAGAGTGGAATGGAACGGAGTGGAGTGGAGTGGAATGGAGTGAGTTGGAGCAGAGTGGAATGAAGAATGCAATGGGATGGAAGGGAATTGAATGAAATGCAGTGGAGTGCAGTGGAGTGCATTGCAGTGGAATGGAGCAGAATGGAATGGAAAGGAGTGGAATGGACAGGAGTGGAGTGCACTGGAGAGGAGAGGATAGGAATGCAGTGGAATGGAATTGGATGTAATGGAACGTAGAGGAGTGGAGTGGAATGGAGTGGGCCAGAGTGGAATGGAATGGAATGCAATGGAAAGGAATGGAGTGGAATAGAATGGAATGGAATGGAATGGAATGGAGTGGGATGACTTGTAGTGGGGTGGAGTGAAATGGAGTATAATGGAATGGAGTGGAGTGGAGTGGAATGTGATAGAATGGAGAGGAGGGGAATGGAGCAGAATGGAATGGAGTGCAGCGGAATGGAGTGGAGTGGAATGGAATCAAATGGAGTGGAATGGAACAGAGTGGAATGGAATGGAGTGCAATAGACTAGAATTGAGTGTAGTGTAGTGGAATTTAGTGGAATGGACTGGAATGGAGTGGAATGGAATGGAATTGAGGGGAATGGAATGGAATGGAAAGGAATGGAAAGCAATGGAAAGGAATAGAATTGAATGCAACGGAATTAAAAGAATGCAATGGAATGCAATGGAATAGAATGCAATGGAATGTATAGTTGACATGTAATATGAGCTGAGATTGTGACACTGCACTCCAGCCAGGGTGACATGGTGATATCCTGTCGTAAGAAGTGAATGGAATGCAATGGAGTGAAATGGAATGGAATGAAATGGAATGGAGCGGAGTGGAAGGGAATGGAGTGGAATGAAATAGAATGCAGTGGACTGTAATGGCATGGAGTGGAAAGAAGTAGAGTGGAATGGAGTGGAATGGAATGGACTGGCATAGAATGGAGTGGAATTGAATGCAATGGAGTGGATTGGAAAGGAATGCAAAGGAGTAGAGTGGAGTAGAGTGGTGTGGAGTGGAGTGGAATGGAGCTGAATGTACTTCAATGGAGTACAATGGAATGGAACGGAGTGGAATGGAATGGAATGATATGAGGTGGATTGGAGTGGAATGTAGTGGAGTGGAATGGAATGGAATAGAATGGAATGGAGTAGAGTGTAATGGAATGCAGTGGCGATAAGTGGAGTGGAATGGAATGCATTGGAGTAGAGTGGAGTGGAATGGAATGGAATGGAGTGGAGTGGAGGGGAGTGGAGTGGAATGGAATTGAGTGAAGTGGAGTGCAGTTGAATGGAATATCGTGGTGTGGAGTGGAGTGGAAGTGAATGGAGTGAATAGGAGTGGAATGGAGTGGAAGGTAACGGAGTGGAATGGAGTCGAATGGAGTGGAATGGAGTAGAGTGGATTAGAGTGGAATGGTGTCGAACGGACTGGAATGGAATGGAATGGAGTGGAATGGAATTGAATCAAATGGAATGGAGTGGAGTGGAGTGGAGTGGAATGAAATGAAATGGAAGGGAGTGGAGAGAAACGCAGTTGATTGGAGTGGAGTGGAGTGGAAAGGAATGGAAAGGAGTGGGATGGAGACGTATGGATTGGAGTGGAATGGAGTGGAATGGAATGAAGTGGAAAGGAGTGGAACGGAGTGAAATTGAATTTAGTGGACTGGAGTGGAATGGAGTTAAATGGATTGGAATGGAATGGAGTGGAATGGAATGGAATGGAGTGGAGTGGAATGGAATAGAATGGCATGGAATGGAATAGAATGGGATGGAGTGGAGTGGAGAGGAGTGGAATGGATTGGAGTGAAGTGGAGTGGAATGGAATTGAGTGGAGCGGAGAGGAAAGGAATGGAATGGAGTGGAGTGGAATGGCATGGAATGGAGTGGAATGGAATGGATAGTAGTGGAGTGGAGTGGAGTGGATTGGAGTGTAGTGGAAGGGAATGGAGTGCAGTGTAATGGACTGGAATGGAGCAGAGCAGAATGGAGTGGACTGGACTGGAGTGGAATGGAATGGGATGGCATGGAATGGGAGCTGAGATTTTACCAATGTGCTCTAGGCAGGGTGACTGGGTGTCATACTCTCAAAAGAAAGGAATGGAATGGAACGCAGTGGAATGGAATGGAACAGAGTGGACATTAGTGGAGTGGAATGTGGAGGAATGGAATGAAATGGAACGTAATGGCATGAAATGGAGTGGTGTGGGGTGGAATGGATTATAGTGGAATGGGGTGGAAAGGAATGGGATGGAGTGGAATGAAGTGGAGTGCAGTGGAGTGGAACGGAGTTGAATGGCATAGAATTGAGTGGACAGTAGTGGAATGTTTTGGAATGCAATGGAATCCATTGTAATAGAATGGAATACAACGGAAAGTTGACATGGAGTGTGAGCTGAGATTGTGCCACTGCACTCCAGACTGGGTGACACGTTATATCCTGTGGATAGAAAGGAATGGAATGCAATAGAGTGAAATGGAATGGAGTGGAATGGAATTGAATGGAATGGAGTGGAGTGGAGTGGAGTCGAATGGAGACGAATGGAATGGGACGGAGTGGAATGGAACGGAGTGGAGTGGAGTATCGTGGAGTGAAATAGAATGGAATGCACTGGGTTGGAATGGAATGCAATGGACTGCTGAAAGGAAATGTGAGCTGTTATTGTTCCACTGCACTCCAGCCTTTGTGACGGAATGAAATCCTGTGGAAAAAAAGGAATGGAATGGAATGGAATGGAATGGAATGGAATGGAATGGAGTGGAGTGGAGTGGTGTGGAGAGGAGTGTAGTGGAGTGGAGTGAAATGGAGTGGAGTGTCGTGGAGGAGAGTGGAATGGAGTGGAATGGAATGGAGAGGAAAGGAACGGAGTGGAGTGGAATGGAACGGAGTGGAGTGGAATGGAATCCAATGGAATGAAATGGAATTGAATCGAATGGAATGAAGAAATATGTGCAGTGATTTGGCCACTGCGCTGGAGCCTGTGTGAGAGAGGGAGATCCTGTCGATAAAACAGTGTGGAATGGAAGGGATTGGAATGGAATGGAATGGAACGTATTGGAGTGGAGTGGAGTGGAATTGAGTGGAGTGGAGTGCACTGGAATGGAATGAAATGCAATGGAATGTAATGGAATGATGAAATGATATGTGAGCTGAGATTGTGCCACTGCACTCCACGCTGGGTGACAGAGTGAGATACTCTTGAAAGAAAGAAATGGAATGGAAAGAATTTTTAATTGGGTGGATTCGAGTAGACTGAAGTAGAGTGCAGTGGAATAGAGAGGAATGGAATGGAATGGAATCGGATGTAAAGGAATGGAATGATGTGGAGTGGAGTGGTGAGGAGTGTAGTGCTGTGGAATGGAGCAGAAAGTAACGGGATGGTGTGGAGTGGAGTGCAGTGCAGTGGAGTGGAGAGGAGTGCAATGGCGTGGAATGGAATCGGATGTAAAGGAACGTACTGGAGTGGAGCGGAGTGGAAAGGAGTGGAATGGAATGGAATTGAATGTAATGGAAAGCAAAGGAATGGAATGGGATGCAATGGAATTTAATGCAATAGAATGCAGTTCAATAGAGAGTTGACATGTAATGTGAGCTGAGATTGTGCCTAAGCTCTCCAGGCTGTTTGACACAGTGATATCGTGTCGAAAGAATGGAATGGAATGCAGTGGTGTGAAATGGAATGGAATGTAGTGGACAGGAGTAGAATGGAGTGGAGTGAAGAGGAACAGAGTGGAATGGAATGGGATGCAGTGGAATGGAATGCAGTGGAGTGGAGTGAAATAGAAAGAAATGGAATGGGATGGAATGGAATGCAATGGAATGGAGAAGAGAAATGTGAGCTGAGATTGTGTGACTACACTCCAGCCTTAGTGACCGAGAGAGATTCTGTGGAAGGAAAGAACTGATTTCAAAGGAGTGGAATGGAAGGGAATGTAGTACAGTGGAGTAGAGTGGAATGGAGTGAAACAGAATAGAATGGAGTGGAAGGCAATGGAATGGAATGGAATGGAGTGGAGTGGAATAGAGAGGAGTGCACTGCAATGGAGTGGAGTGGAGTGGAAGGGAGTGGAATGCAATGGAATGTAGTGGAGTGCAGTGGAGTGGAATGGAATGGAGTGGACAGGAGTGGAAGGAGTAGAGTGGACTGGAATGGAATAGAATGGAACAGAATGCAGTGGAGTGGAGGGGAGTGGAGGTGAGTGGAGTGGCATGGAGTGGAATGGAATGGAATGGAGTGAAATGGAATCCAATGGATTGGAATGGAGTGGAGTGGAGTGGAGTGGAATGGAGAGGAGTCGAATGGAATGGAAGGGAATGCAACGGAACGCAGTGGTGTGGATTGGAATGCAGTGAAATGGAGTACTATGGAATCTAAAGGAGTGGAGTGGAGTCTAGTGGAGTGGAATGGAATGGAACAAAATGGAATGGAATGGCAAGGAATGGAGTGGAGTAGAGTGGAGTGGGAAGGAAGGGAGATGAGTGGAATGGAGAGGAATGGAATGCAGTGGAGTGGATTGGATTGGAATGAACTGGAATGGAGAGGAATGGAATGAAGTGGAACGGAATGGACTGCAATGGAATTGAATGGAGTGAAGTGGAAAGTAGTGGAGTGGAGTGGAATGGAGTGGAAATGAATGGAATGGAGTGGAATGGAAGGGAATGGAGACAAGTGGATAGGAATTGACTGAAGCAGATTGGAGTGGAGTGGAGTGGAGTGGCACGGAATGGAATGAAGTGGATGGGAATGCAATGGAGTGGAATGAAATGGAATAAAATGGAATGGAGTGGAATGGAGAGGAATGGAGTGGAGTGGAGTGGAATGGAGGGGAGTAAGAGGAAGAGAATGGAATGGAATCGAAAGGAGGGAAGTGCAATTGTGTGGAGTGGAGTGGAGATGAAAGGAGTGGAGTGATGTGGAGTCGAGAGGAAAGGAATGGAATGGAATGGAATGGAGTTAAGTGGAGTGGAATGGAGTGGAAGGTAATGGAGTGGAATGAAAAGGAGTGGATTGGAATGGAGTGGAATGGAATGGAGTGGAACGGAGTGGAGTAGAATGGAGTGGGTTGCAGAGGAGTGGAATGGAGTGGAATGGAAGGGAACGGAAAGGAATGTAGTGGAAAGGAATGGAATGGAGTGGATTGAAATTGAATGGAAAGGATTGGAGTGCAGTGGACTGGAGGGGAGTGGAATAAAATGGAGTATAGTGCAGTGGAATGGAGTGGACTGGAGTGGAGATGAGTGGAGTGGACTGGAATGGAATGGAGTGGAGTGGAATGGTGTGGAGTGGGGTGGAAAGGAATGGAACAGAATGGAATGGAGAGGAATGGAGTGGCATGTAGTGGAGTGGAGTGAAGTGGAAAGGAATGGCATGGAATGGAGTGGAGTGGAATGGAGGGGTATGGAATGGAATGGAATGGAATTGAGTGGAATGGAGTGGAATGGAGTGGAGTGGAGAGGAATGGAATGGAGTGGAAAGGTCTGAAAGGAGTGGAATGGAGTGGAGTGGAATGCAATGGAGTAGATTGGAATGAAGTGGAAAGGAATAGAATGGAGAGAAGTAGAGTAGAATGGAGTGGATTGGAATGGAGGGGAGCAGAGTGGAGTTAACAGCGGTGGATTGGAATACAGTGGATGGGGTAGAGTGGAAGGGAGTGGAATTATATGGAATGGAATGGATTGGAGTGGAGTGGAAGGGAGTGGAGTGGAGTTGAAAGTAGAGGAATCGAAAGAAGTGGAAAGGAGTGGAGTAGAGTGGATTAGAGTGGATTGGAATGGAATGGAGTGGAGTGGAATGGTGTGGAAACGAATGGAAGGGAGGGGAGTGGAATGGAACGAAATGGAATGGAATGTAGTGGAATGGAGAGGAGTGGAGTGGACTGGAGTGGAATGTAATCGAATGGAGTGTACTGGAGTGGAATGTATTTGAGAGGCGGGTAATGGAGAGGAATTGAGTGGAGTGGAGTGGAGTGAAATACATCGGAATGGCACGGAATTGAATGGAATGGAGGGGAGTGGAATGCAGTGGAGTGGAGTCGATTGGAGTGGTGAGGAATAGAACGGAGTGGCATGGAATGGAGCACAGTGGAATGCAATGGAGTGGAGTGGATTGGAAAGGGGTGGAGTGGAGTGACGATGGGTGAAGTGGAATGTAATGGAGTGGAGTGCAGAGGAGTCTCATGGAATGGAATGGAATGGAACGCAATGGAAGCTGAGATTGTACCACTGCGCTCCAGGATGGGTGACACAGTGTGATACTCTCAAAAGAAAGGAATGGAATGGAATGCAGTGGAATGGAATGGAATGCAATGGGGTGCATTGGAGTGGAGTGGAGTGAAGTGAAGTGGATTGGAGTGGAATGGAGAGGAATGGAACGGAATGGAATGGAATGAAGTAGACTGGAGTGGGGTGGAGTTGAGTGCAATGGAATGGAGCGAAATGGAATCAGATGCAGAGAAATGGAGTAGAGAGGAGTGCAGTAGAGTGGAAAGGAGTGCAATGGAGTGGAATGGAATCGGAAGTAACGGAAAGTAGTGGAGTGGATGGAACGGAAAGGAAAGGAGTGGAGCGGAGTGGAATGGAACGGAGCGGGAGGTGGGTTGGGGCCACTGCACTCCAGGCTGGCTGGCTGACTGAGGTATTCTCGCAATAAAGGAATGGAATGGAATGCCGTAGAGTGGAATGGAACGGAGTGGAGTGGAGTGGAATGGAGTGAGTTGGAGCAGAGTGGAATGAAGAATGCAATGGGATGGAAGGGAATTGAATGAAATGCAGTGGAGTGCAGTGGAGTGCATTGCAGTGGAATGGAGCAGAATGGAATGGAAAGGAGTGGAATGGACAGGAGTGGAGTGCACTGGAGAGGAGAGGATAGGAATGCAGTGGAATGGAATTGGATGTAATGGAACGTAGAGGAGTGGAGTGGAATGGAGTGGGCCAGAGTGGAATGGAATGGAATGCAATGGAAAGGAATGGAGTGGAATAGAATGGAATGGAATGGAATGGAATGGAGTGGGATGACTTGTAGTGGGGTGGAGTGAAATGGAGTATAATGGAATGGAGTGGAGTGGAGTGGAATGTGATAGAATGGAGAGGAGGGGAATGGAGCAGAATGGAATGGAGTGCAGCGGAATGGAGTGGAGTGGAATGGAATCAAATGGAGTGGAATGGAACAGAGTGGAATGGAATGGAGTGCAATAGACTAGAATTGAGTGTAGTGTAGTGGAATTTAGTGGAATGGACTGGAATGGAGTGGAATGGAATGGAATTGAGGGGAATGGAATGGAATGGAAAGGAATGGAAAGCAATGGAAAGGAATAGAATTGAATGCAACGGAATTAAAAGAATGCAATGGAATGCAATGGAATAGAATGCAATGGAATGTATAGTTGACATGTAATATGAGCTGAGATTGTGACACTGCACTCCAGCCAGGGTGACATGGTGATATCCTGTCGTAAGAAGTGAATGGAATGCAATGGAGTGAAATGGAATGGAATGAAATGGAATGGAGCGGAGTGGAAGGGAATGGAGTGGAATGATATAGAATGCAGTGGACTGTAATGGCATGGAGTGGAAAGAAGTAGAGTGGAATGGAGTGGAATGGAATGGACTGGCATAGAATGGAGTGGAATTGAATGCAATGGAGTGGATTGGAAAGGAATGCAAAGGAGTAGAGTGGAGTAGAGTGGTGTGGAGTGGAGTGGAATGGAGCTGAATGTACTTCAATGGAGTACAATGGAATGGAACGGAGTGGAATGGAATGGAATGATATGAGGTGGATTGGAGTGGAATGTAGTGGAGTGGAATGGAATGGAATAGAATGGAATGGAGTAGAGTGTAATGGAATGCAGTGGCGATAAGTGGAGTGGAATGGAATGCATTGGAGTAGAGTGGAGTGGAATGGAATGGAATGGAGTGGAGTGGAGGGGAGTGGAGTGGAATGGAATTGAGTGAAGTGGAGTGCAGTTGAATGGAATATCGTGGTGTGGAGTGGAGTGGAAGTGAATGGAGTGAATAGGAGTGGAATGGAGTGGAAGGTAACGGAGTGGAATGGAGTCGAATGGAGTGGAATGGAGTAGAGTGGATTAGAGTGGAATGGTGTCGAACGGACTGGAATGGAATGGAATGGAGTGGAATGGAATTGAATCAAATGGAATGGAGTGGAGTGGAGTGGAATGAAATGAAATGGAAGGGAGTGGAGAGAAACGCATTTGATTGGAGTGGAGTGGAGTGGAAAGGAATGGAAAGGAGTGGGATGGAGACGTATGGATTGGAGTGGAATGGAGTGGAATGGAATGAAGTGGAAAGGAGTGGAACGGAGTGAAATTGAATTTAGTGGACTGGAGTGGAATGGAGTTAAATGGAATGGAATGGAATGGAGTGGAATGGAATGGAATGGAGTGGAGTGGAATGGAATAGAATGGCATGGAATGGAATAGAATGGGATGGAGTGGAGTGGAGAGGAGTGGAATGGATTGGAGTGAAGTGGAGTGGAATGGAATTGAGTGGAGCGGAGAGGAAAGGAATGGAATGGAGTGGAGTGGAATGGCATGGAATGGAGTGGAATGGAATGGATAGTAGTGGAGTGGAGTGGAGTGGATTGGAGTGTAGTGGAAGGGAATGGAGTGCAGTGTAATGGACTGGAATGGAGCAGAGCAGAATGTAGTGGACTGGACTGGAGTGGAATGGAATGGGATGGCATGGAATGGGAGCTGAGATTTTACCAATGTGCTCTAGGCAGGGTGACTGGGTGTCATACTCTCAAAAGAAAGGAATGGAATGGAACGCAGTGGAATGGAATGGAACAGAGTGGACATTAGTGGAGTGGAATGTGGAGGAATGGAATGAAATGGAACGTAATGGCATGAAATGGAGTGGTGTGGGGTGGAATGGATTATAGTGGAATGGGGTGGAAAGGAATGGGATGGAGTGGAATGAAGTGGAGTGCAGTGGAGTGGAACGGAGTTGAATGGCATAGAATTGAGTGGACAGTAGTGGAATGTTTTGGAATGCAATGGAATCCATTGTAATAGAATGGAATACAACGGAAAGTTGACATGGAGTGTGAGCTGAGATTGTGCCACTGCACTCCAGACTGGGTGACACGTTATATCCTGTGGATAGAAAGGAATGGAATGCAATAGAGTGAAATGGAATGGAGTGGAATGGAATTGAATGGAATGGAGTGGAGTGGATTGGAGTCAAATGGAGACGAATGGAATGGGACGGAGTGGAATGGAACGGAGTGGAGTGGAGTATCGTGGAGTGAAATAGAATGGAATGCACTGGGTTGGAATGGAATGCAATGGACTGCTGAAAGGAAATGTGAGCTGTTATTGTTCCACTGCACTCCAGCCTTTGTGACGGAATGAAATCCTGTGGAAAAAAAGGAATGGAATGGAATGGAACGGAATGGAATGGAATGGAATGGAATGGATTGGAGTGGAGTGGAGTGGTGTGGAGAAGAGTGTAGTGGAGTGGAGTGGAGTGAAATGGAGTGGAGTGTCGTGGAGGAGAGTGGAATGGAGTGGAATGGAATGGAGAGGAAAGGAACGGAGTGGAGTGGAATGGAACGGAGTGGAGTGGAATGGAATCCAATGGAATGAAATGGAATTGAATCGAATGCAATGAAGAAATATGTGCAGTGATTTGGCCACTGCGCTGGAGCCTGTGTGAGAGAGGGAGATCCTGTCGATAAAACAGTGTGGAATGGAAGGGATTGGAATGGAATGGAATGGAACGTATTGGAGTGGAGTGGAGTGGAATTGAGTGGAGTGGAGTGCACTGGAATGGAATGGAATGCAATGGAATGTAATGGAATGATGAAATGATATGTGAGCTGAGATTGTGCCACTGCACTCCACGCTGGGTGACAGAGTGAGATACTCTTGAAAGAAAGAAATGGAATGGAAAGAATTTTTAATTGGGTGGATTCGAGTGGACTGAAGTAGAGTGCAGTGGAATAGAGAGGAATGGAATGGAATGGAATCGGATGTAAAGGAATGGAATGATGTGGAGTGGAGTGGTGAGGAGTGTAGTGCTGTGGAATGGAGCAGAAAGTAACGGGATGGTGTGGAGTGGAGTGCAGTGCAGTGGAGTGGAGAGGAGTGCAATGGCGTGGAATGGAATCGGATGTAAAGGAACGTACTGGAGTGGAGCGGAGTGGAAAGGAGTGGAATGGAATGGAATTGAATGTAATGGAAAGCAAAGGAATGGAATGGGATGCAATGGAATTTAATGCAATAGAATGCAGTTCAATAGAGAGTTGACATGTAATGTGAGCTGAGATTGTGCCTAAGCTCTCCAGGCTGTTTGACACAGTGATATCGTGTGGAAAGAATGGAATGGAATGCAGTGGTGTGAAATGGAATGGAATGTAGTGGACAGGAGTAGAATGGAGTGGAGTGAAGAGGAACAGAGTGGAATGGAATGGGATGCAGTGGAATGGAATGCAGTGGAGTGGAATGAAATAGAAAGAAATGGAATGGGATGGAATGGAATGCAATGGAATGGAGAAGAGAAATGTGAGCTGAGATTGTGTGACTACACTCCAGCCTTAGTGACCGAGAGAGATTCTGTGGAAGGAAAGAACTGATTTCAAAGGAGTGGAATGGAAGGGAATGTAGTACAGTGGAGTAGAGTGGAATGGAGTGAAACAGATTAGAATGGAGTGGAAGGCAATGGAATGGAATGGAATGGAGTGGAGTGGAATAGAGAGGAGTGCACTGCAATGGAGTGGAGTGGAGTGGAAGGGAGTGGAATGCAATGGAATGTAGTGGAGTGCAGTGGAGTGGAATGGAATGGAGTGGACAGGAGTGGAAGGAGTAGAGTGGACTGGAATGGAATAGAATGGAACAGAATGCAGTGGAGTGGAGGGGAGTGGAGGTGAGTGGAGTGGCATGGAGTGGAATGGAATGGAATGGAGTGAAATGGAATCCAATGGATTGGAATGGAGTGGAGTGGGGTGGAGTGGAACGGAGAGGAGTCGAATGGAATGGAAGGGAATGCAACGGAACGCAGTGGTGTGGATTGGAATGCAGTGAAATGGAGTACTATGGAATCTAAAGGAGTGGAGTGGAGTCTAGTGGAGGGGAATGGAATGGAATAAAATGGAATGGAATGGCACGGAATGGAGTGGAGTAGAGTGGAGTGGGAAGGAAGGGAGATGAGTGGAATGGAGAGGAATGGAATGCAGTGGAGTGGATTGGATTGGAATGAACTGGAATGGAGAGGAATGGAATGAAGTGGAACGGAATGGACTGCAATGGAATTGAATGGAGTGAAGTGGAAAGTAGTGGAGTGGAGTGGAATGGAGTGGAAATGAATGGAATGGAGTGGAATGGAAGGGAATGGAGACAAGTGGATAGGAATTGACTGAAGCAGATTGGAGTGGAGTGGAGTGGAGTGGCATGGAATGGAATGAAGTGGATGGGAATGCAATGGAGTGGAATGAAATGGAATAAAATGGAATGGAGTGGAATGGAGAGGAATGGAGTGGAAGTGGAGTGGAATGGAGGGGAGTAAGAGGAAGAGAATGGAATGGAATCGAAAGGAGGGAAGTGCAATTGTGTGGAGTGGAGTGGAGATGAAAGGAGTGGAGTGATGTGGAGTCGAGAGGAAAGGAATGGAATGGAATGGAATGGAGTTAAGTGGAGTGGAATGGAGTGGAAGGTAATGGAGTGGAATGAAAAGGAGTGGACTGGAATGGAGTGGAATGGAATGGAGTGGAACGGAGTGGAGTAGAATGGAGTGGGTTGCAGAGGAGTGGAATGGAGTGGAATGGAAGGGAACGGAAAGGAATGTAGTGGAAAGGAATGGAATGGAGGGGATTGAAATTGAATGGAAAGGATTGGAGTGCAGTGGACTGGAGGGGAGTGGAATAAAATGGAGTATAGTGCAGTGGAATGGAGTGGACTGGAGTGGAGATGAGTGGAGTGGACTGGAATGGAATGGAGTGGAGTGGAATGGTGTGGAGTGGGGTGGAAAGGAATGGAACAGAATGGAATGGAGAGGAATGGAGTGGCATGTAGTGGAGTGGAGTGAAGTGGAAAGGAATGGCATGGAATGGAGTAGAGTGGAATGGAGGGGTATGGAATGGAATGGAATGGAATTGAGTGGAATGGAGTGGAATGGAGTGGAGTGGAGAGGAATGGAATGGAGTGGAAAGGTCTGAAAGGAGTGGAATGGAGTGGAGTGGAATGCAATGGAGTAGATTGGAATGAAGTGGAAAGGAATAGGATGGAGAGAAGTAGAGTAGAATGGAGTGGATTGGAATGGAGGGGAGCAGAGTGGAGTTAACAGCGGTGGAGTGGAATACAGTGGATGGGGTAGAGTGGAAGGGAGTGGAATTATATGGAATGGAATGGATTGGAGTGGAGTGGAAGGGAGTGGAGTTTAGTTGAAAGTAGAGGAATCGAAAGAAGTGGAAAGGAGTGGAGTAGAGTGGATTAGAGTGGATTGGAATGGAATGGAGTGGAGTGGAATGGTGTGGAAACGAATGGAAGGGAGGGGAGTGGAATGGAACGAAATGGAATGGAATGTAGTGGAATGGAGAGGAGTGGAGTGGACTGGAGTGGAATGTAATCGAATGGAGTGTACTGGAGTGGAATGTATTTGAGAGGCGGGTAATGGAGAGGAGTGGAATGTATTTGAGAGGCGGGTAGTGGAGTGGAGTGGAGTGAAATACATCGGAATGGCACGGAATTGAATGGAATGGAGGGGAGTGGAATGCAGTGGAGTGGAGTCGATTGGAGTGGTGAGGAATAGAACGGAGTGGCATGGAATGGAGCACAGTGGAATGCAATGGAGTGGAGTGGATTGGAAAGGGGTGGAGTGGAGTGACGATGGGTGAAGTGGAATGTAATGGAGTGGAGTGCAGAGGAGTCTCATGGAATGGAATGGAATGGAACGCAATGGAAGCTGAGATTGTACCACTGCGCTCCAGGATGGGTGACACAGTGTGATACTCTCAAAAGAAAGGAATGGAATGGAATGCAGTGGAATGGAATGGAATGCAATGGGGTGCATTGGAGTGGAGTGGAGTGAAGTGAAGTGGATTGGAGTGGAATGGAGAGGAATGGAACGGAATGGAATGGAATGAAGTAGACTGGAGTGGGGTGGAGTTGAGTGCAATGGAATGGAGCGAAATGGAATCAGATGCAGAGAAATGGAGTAGAGAGGAGTGCAGTAGAGTGGAAAGGAGTGCAATGGAGTGGAATGGAATCGGAAGTAACGGAAAGTAGTGGAGTGGATGGAACGGAAAGGAAAGGAGTGGAGCGGAGTGGAATGGAACGGAGCGGGAGGTGGGTTGGGGCCACTGCACTCCAGGCTGGCTGGCTGACTGAGGTATTCTCGCAATAAAGGAATGGAATGGAATGCCGTAGAGTGGAATGGAACGGAGTGGAGTGGAGTGGAATGGAGTGAGTTGGAGCAGAGTGGAATGAAGAATGCAATGGGATGGAAGGGAATTGAATGAAATGCAGTGGAGTGCAGTGGAGTGCATTGCAGTGGAATGGAGCAGAATGGAATGGAAAGGAGTGGAATGGACAGGAGTGGAGTGCACTGGAGAGGAGAGGATAGGAATGCAGTGGAATGGAATTGGATGTAATGGAACGTAGAGGAGTGGAGTGGAATGGAGTGGGCCAGAGTGGAATGGAATGGAATGCAATGGAAAGGAATGGAGTGGAATAGAATGGAATGGAATGGAATGGAATGGAGTGGGATGACTTGTAGTGGGGTGGAGTGAAATGGAGTATAATGGAATGGAGTGGAGTGGAGTGGAATGTGATAGAATGGAGAGGAGGGGAATGGAGCAGAATGGAATGGAGTGCAGCGGAATGGAGTGGAGTGGAATGGAATCAAATGGAGTGGAATGGAACAGAGTGGAATGGAATGGAGTGCAATAGACTAGAATTGAGTGTAGTGTAGTGGAATTTAGTGGAATGGACTGGAATGGAGTGGAATGGAATGGAATTGAGGGGAATGGAATGGAATGGAAAGGAATGGAAAGCAATGGAAAGGAATAGAATTGAATGCAACGGAATTAAAAGAATGCAATGGAATGCAATGGAATAGAATGCAATGGAATGTATAGTTGACATGTAATATGAGCTGAGATTGTGACACTGCACTCCAGCCAGGGTGACATGGTGATATCCTGTCGTAAGAAGTGAATGGAATGCAATGGAGTGAAATGGAATGGAATGAAATGGAATGGAGCGGAGTGGAAGGGAATGGAGTGGAATGAAATAGAATGCAGTGGACTGTAATGGCATGGAGTGGAAAGAAGTAGAGTGGAATGGAGTGGAATGGAATGGACTGGCATAGAATGGAGTGGAATTGAATGCAATGGAGTGGATTGGAAAGGAATGCAAAGGAGTAGAGTGGAGTAGAGTGGTGTGGAGTGGAGTGGAATGGAGCTGAATGTACTTCAATGGAGTACAATGGAATGGAACGGAGTGGAATGGAATGGAATGATATGAGGTGGATTGGAGTGCAATGTAGTGGAGTGGAATGGAATGGAATAGAATGGAATGGAGTAGAGTGTAATGGAATGCAGTGGCGATAAGTGGAGTGGAATGGAATGCATTGGAGTAGAGTGGAGTGGAATGGAATGGAATGGAGTGGAGTGGAGGGGAGTGGAGTGGAATGGAATTGAGTGAAGTGGAGTGCAGTTGAATGGAATATCGTGGTGTGGAGTGGAGTGGAAGTGAATGGAGTGAATAGGAGTGGAATGGAGTGGAAGGTAACGGAGTGGAATGGAGTCGAATGGAGTGGAATGGAGTAGAGTGGATTAGAGTGGAATGGTGTCGAACGGACTGGAATGGAATGGAATGGAGTGGAATGGAATTGAATCAAATGGAATGGAGTGGAGTGGAGTGGAGTGGAATGAAATGAAATGGAAGGGAGTGGAGAGAAACGCAGTTGATTGGAGTGGAGTGGAGTGGAAAGGAATGGAAAGGAGTGGGATGGAGACGTATGGATTGGAGTGGAATGGAGTGGAATGGAATGAAGTGGAAAGGAGTGGAACGGAGTGAAATTGAATTTAGTGGACTGGAGTGGAATGGAGTTAAATGGAATGGAATGGAATGGAGTGGAATGGAATGGAATGGAGTGGAGTGGAATGGAATAGAATGGCATGGAATGGAATAGAATGGGATGGAGTGGAGTGGAGAGGAGTGGAATGGATTGGAGTGAAGTGGAGTGGAATGGAATTGAGTGGAGCGGAGAGGAAAGGAATGGAATGGAGTGGAGTGGAATGGCATGGAATGGAGTGGAATGGAATGGATAGTAGTGGAGTGGAGTGGAGTGGATTGGAGTGTAGTGGAAGGGAATGGAGTGCAGTGTAATGGACTGGAATGGAGCAGAGCAGAATGGAGTGGACTGGACTGGAGTGGAATGGAATGGGATGGCATGGAATGGGAGCTGAGATTTTACCAATGTGCTCTAGGCAGGGTGACTGAGTGTCATACTCTCAAAAGAAAGGAATGGAATGGAACGCAGTGGAATGGAATGGAACAGAGTGGACATTAGTGGAGTGGAATGTGGAGGAATGGAATGAAATGGAACGTAATGGCATGAAATGGAGTGGTGTGGGGTGGAATGGATTATAGTGGAATGGGGTGGAAAGGAATGGGATGGAGTGGAATGAAGTGGAGTGCAGTGGAGTGGAACGGAGTTGAATGGCATAGAATTGAGTGGACAGTAGTGGAATGTTTTGGAATGCAATGGAATCCATTGTAATAGAATGGAATACAACGGAAAGTTGACATGGAGTGTGAGCTGAGATTGTGCCACTGCACTCCAGACTGGGTGACACGTTATATCCTGTGGATAGAAAGGAATGGAATGCAATAGAGTGAAATGGAATGGAGTGGAATGGAATTGAATGGAATGGAGTGGAGTGGAGTGGAGTCGAATGGAGACGAATGGAATGGGACGGAGTGGAATGGAACGGAGTGGAGTGGAGTATCGTGGAGTGAAATAGAATGGAATGCACTGGGTTGGAATGGAATGCAATGGACTACTGAAAGGAAATGTGAGCTGTTATTGTTCCACTGCACTCCAGCCTTTGTGACGGAATGAAATCCTGTGGAAAAAAAGGAATGGAATGGAATGGAATGGAATGGAATGGAATGGAATGGAATGGAATGGAGTGGAGTGGAGTGTTGTGGAGAGGAGTGTAGTGGAGTGGAGTGAAATGGAGTGGAGTGTCGTGGAGAAGAGTGGAATGGAGTGGAATGGAATGGAGAGGAAAGGAACGGAGTGGAGTGGAATGGAACGGAGTGGAGTGGAATGGAATCCAATGGAATGAAATGGAATTGAATCGAATGGAATGAAGAAATATGTGCAGTGATTTGGCCACTGCGCTGGAGCCTGTGTGAGAGAGGGAGATCCTGTCGATAAAACAGTGTGGAATGGAAGGGATTGGAATGGAATGGAATGGAACGTATTGGAGTGGAGTGGAGTGGAATTGAGTGGAGTGGAGTGCACTGGAATGGAATGGAATGCAATGGAATGTAATGGAATGATGAAATGATATGTGAGCTGAGATTGTGCCACTGCACTCCACGCTGGGTGACAGAGTGAGATACTCTTGAAAGAAAGAAATGGAATGGAAAGAATTTTTAATTGGGTGGATTCGAGTGGACTGAAGTAGAGTGCAGTGGAATAGAGAGGAATGGAATGGAATGGAATCGGATGTAAAGGAATGGAATGATGTGGAGTGGAGTGGTGAGGAGTGTAGTGCTGTGGAATGGAGCAGAAAGTAACGGGATGGTGTGGAGTGGAGTGCAGTGCAGTGGAGTGGAGAGGAGTGCAATGGCGTGGAATGGAATCGGATGTAAAGGAACGTACTGGAGTGGAGCGGAGTGGAAAGGAGTGGAATGGAATGGAATTGAATGTAATGGAAAGCAAAGGAATGGAATGGGATGCAATGGAATTTAATGCAATAGAATGCAGTTCAATAGAGAGTTGACATGTAATGTGAGCTGAGATTGTGCCTAAGCTCTCCAGGCTGTTTGACACAGTGATATCGTGTCGAAAGAATGGAATGGAATGCAGTGGTGTGAAATGGAATGGAATGTAGTGGACAGGAGTAGAATGGAGTGGAGTGAAGAGGAACAGAGTGGAATGGAATGGGATGCAGTGGAATGGAATGCAGTGGAGTGGAATGAAATAGAAAGAAATGGAATGGGATGGAATGGAATGCAATGGAATGGAGAAGAGAAATGTGAGCTGAGATTGTGTGACTACACTCCAGCCTTAGTGACCGAGAGAGATTCTGTGGAAGGAAAGAACTGATTTCAAAGGAGTGGAATGGAAGGGAATGTAGTACAGTGGAGTAGAGTGGAATGGAGTGAAACAGAATAGAATGGAGTGGAAGGCAATGGAATGGAATGGAATGGAGTGGAGTGGAATAGAGAGGAGTGCACTGCAATGGAGTGGAGTGGAGTGGAAGGGAGTGGAATGCAATGGAATGTAGTGGAGTGCAGTGGAGTGGAATGGAATGGAGTGGACAGGAGTGGAAGGAGTAGAGTGGACTGGAATGGAATAGAATGGAACAGAATGCAGTGGAGTGGAGGGGAGTGGAGGTGAGTGGAGTGGCATGGAGTGGAATGGAATGGAATGGAGTGAAATGGAATCCAATGGATTGGAATGGAGTGGAGTGGAGTGGAGTGGAATGGAGAGGAGTCGAATGGAATGGAAGGGAATGCAACGGAACGCAGTGGTGTGGATTGGAATGCAGTGAAATGGAGTACTATGGAATCTAAAGGAGTGGAGTGGAGTCTAGTGGAGTGGAATGGAATGGAACAAAATGGAATGGAATGGCACGGAATGGAGTGGAGTAGAGTGGAGTGGGAAGGAAGGGAGATGAGTGGAATGGAGAGGAATGGAATGCAGTGGAGTGGATTGGATTGGAATGAACTGGAATGGAGAGGAATGGAATGAAGTGGAACGGAATGGACCGCAATGGAATTGAATGGAGTGAAGTGGAAAGTAGTGGAGTGGAGTGGAATGGAGTGGAAATGAATGGAATGGAGTGGAATGGAAGGGAATGGAGGCAAGTGGATAGGAATTGACTGAAGCAGATTGGAGTGGAGTGGAGTGGAGTGGCATGGAATGGAATGAAGTGGATGGGAATGCAATGGAGTGGAATGAAATGGAATAAAATGGAATGGAGTGGAATGGAGAGGAATGGAGTGGAAGTGGAGTGGAATGGAGGGGAGTAAGAGGAAGAGAATGGAACGGAATCGAAAGGAGGGAAGTGCAATTGTGTGGAGTGGAGTGGAGATGAAAGGAGTGGAGTGATGTGGAGTCGAGAGGAAAGGAATGGAATGGAATGGAATGGAGTTAAGTGGAGTGGAATGGAGTGGAAGGTAATGGAGTGGAATGAAAAGGAGTGGATTGGAATGGAGTGGAATGGAATGGAGTGGAACGGAGTGGAGTAGAATGGAGTGGGTTGCAGAGGAGTGGAATGGAGTGGAATGGAAGGGAACGGAAAGGAATGTAGTGGAAAGGAATGGAATGGAGTGGATTGAAATTGAATGGAAAGGATTGGAGTGCAGTGGACTGGAGGGGAGTGGAATAAAATGGAGTATAGTGCAGTGGAATGGAGTGGACTGGAGTGGAGATGAGTGGAGTGGACTGGAATGGAATGGAGTGGAGTGGAATGGTGTGGAGTGGGGTGGAAAGGAATGGAACAGAATGGAATGGAGAGGAATGGAGTGGCATGTAGTGGAGTGGAGTGAAGTGGAAAGGAATGGCATGGAATGGAGTAGAGTGGAATGGAGGGGTATGGAATGGAATGGAATGGAATTGAGTGGAATGGAGTGGAATGGAGTGGAGTGGAGAGGAATGGAATGGAGTGGAAAGGTCTGAAAGGAGTGGAATGGAGTGGAGTGGAATGCAATGGAGTAGATTGGAATGAAGTGGAAAGGAATAGAATGGAGAGAAGTAGAGTAGAATGGAGTGGATTGGAATGGAGGGGAGCAGAGTGGAGTTAACAGCGGTGGATTGGAATACAGTGGATGGGGTAGAGTGGAAGGGAGTGGAATTATATGGAATGGAATGGATTGGAGTGGAGTGGAAGGGAGTGGAGTGGAGTTGAAAGTAGAGGAATCGAAAGAAGTGGAAAGGAGTGGAGTAGAGTGGATTAGAGTGGATTGGAATGGAATGGAGTGGAGTGGAATGGTGTGGAAACGAATGGAAGGGAGGGGAGTGGAATGGAACGAAATGGAATGGAATGTAGTGGAATGGAGAGGAGTGGAGTGGACTGGAGTGGAATGTAATCGAATGGAGTGTACTGGAGTGGAATGTATTTGAGAGGCGTGTAATGGAGAGGAGTGGAATGTATTTGAGAGGCGGGTAGTGGAGTGGAGTGGAGTGAAATACATCGGAATGGCACGGAATTGAATGGAATGGAGGGGAGTGGAATGCAGTGGAGTGGAGTCGATTGGAGTGGTGAGGAATAGGACGGAGTGGCATGGAATGGAGCACAGTGGAATGCAATGGAGTGGAGTGGATTGGAAAGGGGTGGAGTGGAGTGACGATGGATGAAGTGGAATGTAATGGAGTGGAGTGCAGAGGAGTCTCATGGAATGGAATGGAATGGAACGCAATGGAAGCTGAGATTGTACCACTGCGCTCCAGGATGGGTGACACAGTGTGATACTCTCAAAAGAAAGGAATGGAATGGAATGCAGTGGAATGGAATGGAATGCAATGGGGTGCATTGGAGTGGAGTGGAGTGAAGTGAAGTGGATTGGAGTGGAATGGAGAGGAATGGAACGGAATGGAATGGAATGAAGTAGACTGGAGTGGGGTGGAGTTGAGTGCAATGGAATGGAGCGAAATGGAATCAGATGCAGAGAAATGGAGTAGAGAGGAGTGCAGTAGAGTGGAAAGGAGTGCAATGGAGTGGAATGGAATCGGAAGTAACGGAAAGTAGTGGAGTGGATGGAACGGAAAGGAAAGGAGTGGAGCGGAGTGGAATGGAACGGAGCGGGAGGTGGGTTGGGGCCACTGCACTCCAGGCTGGCTGGCTGACTGAGGTATTCTCGCAATAAAGGAATGGAATGGAATGCCGTAGAGTGGAATGGAACGGAGTGGAGTGGAGTGGAATGGAGTGAGTTGGAGCAGAGTGGAATGAAGAATGCAATGGGATGGAAGGGAATTGAATGAAATGCAGTGGAGTGCAGTGGAGTGCATTGCAGTGGAATGGAGCAGAATGGAATGGAAAGGAGTGGAATGGACAGGAGTGGAGTGCACTGGAGAGGAGAGGATAGGAATGCAGTGGAATGGAATTGGATGTAATGGAACGTAGAGGAGTGGAGTGGAATGGAGTGGGCCAGAGTGGAATGGAATGGAATGCAATGGAAAGGAATGGAGTGGAATAGAATGGAATGGAATGGAATGGAATGGAGTGGGATGACTTGTAGTGGGGTGGAGTGAAATGGAGTATAATGGAATGGAGTGGAGTGGAGTGGAATGTGATAGAATGGAGAGGAGGGGAATGGAGCAGAATGGAATGGAGTGCAGCGGAATGGAGTGGAGTGGAATGGAATCAAATGGAGTGGAATGGAACAGAGTGGAATGGAATGGAGTGCAATAGACTAGAATTGAGTGTAGTGTAGTGGAATTTAGTGGAATGGACTGGAATGGAGTGGAATGGAATGGAATTGAGGGGAATGGAATGGAATGGAAAGGAATGGAAAGCAATGGAAAGGAATAGAATTGAATGCAACGGAATTAAAAGAATGCAATGGAATGCAATGGAATAGAATGCAATGGAATGTATAGTTGACATGTAATATGAGCTGAGATTGTGACACTGCACTCCAGCCAGGGTGACATGGTGATATCCTGTCGTAAGAAGTGAATGGAATGCAATGGAGTGAAATGGAATGGAATGAAATGGAATGGAGCGGAATGGAAGGGAATGGAGTGGAATGAAATAGAATGCAGTGGACTGTAATGGCATGGAGTGGAAAGAAGTAGAGTGGAATGGAGTGGAATGGAATGGACTGGCATAGAATGGAGTGGAATTGAATGCAATGGAGTGGATTGGAAAGGAATGCAAAGGAGTAGAGTGGAGTAGAGTGGTGTGGAGTGGAGTGGAATGGAGCTGAATGTACTTCAATGGAGTACAATGGAATGGAACGGAGTGGAATGGAATGGAATGATATGAGGTGGATTGGAGTGCAATGTACTGGAGTGGAATGGAATGGAATAGAATGGAATGGAGTAGAGTGTAATGGAATGCAGTGGCGATAAGTGGAGTGGAATGGAATGCATTGGAGTAGAGTGGAGTGGAATGGAATGGAATGGAGTGGAGTGGAGGGGAGTGGAGTGGAATGGAATTGAGTGAAGTGGAGTGCAGTTGAATGGAATATCGTGGTGTGGAGTGGAGTGGAAGTGAATGGAGTGAATAGGAGTGGAATGGAGTGGAAGGTAACGGAGTGGAATGGAGTCGAATAGAGTGGAATGGAGTAGAGTGGATTAGAGTGGAATGGTGTCGAACGGACTGGAATGGAATGGAATGGAGTGGAATGGAATTGAATCAAATGGAATGGAGTGGAGTGGAGTGGAGTGGAATGAAATGAAATGGAAGGGAGTGGAGAGAAACGCAGTTGATTGGAGTGGAGTGGAGTGGAAAGGAATGGAAAGGAGTGGGATGGAGACGTATGGATTGGAGTGGAATGGAGTGGAATGGAATGAAGTGGAAAGGAGTGGAACGGAGTGAAATTGAATTTAGTGGACTGGAGTGGAATGGAGTTAAATGGAATGGAATGGAATGGAGTGGAATGGAATGGAATGGAGTGGAGTGGAATGGAATAGAATGGCATGGAATGGAATAGAATGGGATAGAGTGGAGTGGAGAGGAGTGGAATGGATTGGAGTGAAGTGGAGTGGAATGGAATTGAGTGGAGCGGAGAGGAAAGGAATGGAATGGAGTGGAGTGGAATGGCATGGAATGGAGTGGAATGGAATGGATAGTAGTGGAGTGGAGTGGAGTGGATTGGAGTGTAGTGGAAGGGAATGGAGTGCAGTGTAATGGACTGGAATGGAGCAGAGCAGAATGGAGTGGACTGGACTGGAGTGGAATGGAATGGGATGGCATGGAATGGGAGCTGAGATTTTACCAATGTGCTCTAGGCAGGGTGACTGGGTGTCATACTCTCAAAAGAAAGGAATGGAATGGAACGCAGTGGAATGGAATGGAACAGAGTGGACATTAGTGGAGTGGAATGTGGAGGAATGGAATGAAATGGAACGTAATGGCATGAAATGGAGTGGTGTGGGGTGGAATGGATTATAGTGGAATGGGGTGGAAAGGAATGGGATGGAGTGGAATGAAGTGGAGTGCAGTGGAGTGGAACGGAGTTGAATGGCATAGAATTGAGTGGACAGTAGTGGAATGTTTTGGAATGCAATGGAATCCATTGTAATAGAATGGAATACAACGGAAAGTTGACATGGAGTGTGAGCTGAGATTGTGCCACTGCACTCCAGACTGGGTGACACGTTATATCCTGTGGATAGAAAGGAATGGAATGCAATAGAGTGAAATGGAATGGAGTGGAATGGAATTGAATGGAATGGAGTGGAGTGGAGTGGAGTCGAATGGAGACGAATGGAATGGGACGGAGTGGAATGGAACGGAGTGGAGTGGAGTATCGTCTAGTGAAATAGAATGGAATGCACTGGGTTGGAATGGAATGCAATGGACTGCTGAAAGGAAATGTGAGCTGTTATTGTTCCACTGCACTCCAGCCTTTGTGACGGAATAAAATCCTGTGGAAAAAAAGGAATGGAATGGAATGGAATGGAATGGAATGGAATGGAATGGAATGGAATGGAATGGAGTGGAGTGGAGTGGTGTGGAGAGGAGTGTAGTGGAGTGGAGTGAAATGGAGTGGAGTGTCGTGGAGGAGAGTGGAATGGAGTGGAATGGAATGGAGAGGAAAGGAACGGAGTGGAGTGGAATGGAACGGAGTGGAGTGGAATGGAATCCAATGGAATGAAATGGAATTGAATCGAATGGAATGAAGAAATATGTGCAGTGATTTGGCCACTGCGCTGGAGCCTGTGTGAGAGAGGGAGATCCTGTCGATAAAACAGTGTGGAATGGAAGGGATTGGAATGGAATGGAATGGAACGTATTGGAGTGGAGTGGAGTGGAATTGAGTGGAGTGGAGTGCACTGGAATGGAATGGAATGCAATGGAATGTAATGGAATGATGAAATGATATGTGAGCTGAGATTGTGCCACTGCACTCCACGCTGGGTGACAGAGTGAGATACTCTTGAAAGAAAGAAATGGAATGGAAAGAATTTTTAATTGGGTGGATTCGAGTGGACTGAAGTAGAGTGCAGTGGAATAGAGAGGAATGGAATGGAATGGAATCGGATGTAAAGGAACGGAATGATGTGGAGTGGAGTGGTGAGGAGTGTAGTGCTGTGGAATGGAGCAGAAAGTAACGGGATGGTGTGGAGTGGAGTGCAGTGCAGTGGAGTGGAGAGGAGTGCAATGGCGTGGAATGGAATCGGATGTAAAGGAACGTACTGGAGTGGAGCGGAGTGGAAAGGAGTGGAATGGAATGGAATTGAATGTAATGGAAAGCAAAGGAATGGAATGGGATGCAATGGAATTTAATGCAATAGAATGCAGTTCAATAGAGAGTTGACATGTAATGTGAGCTGAGATTGTGCCTAAGCTCTCCAGGCTGTTTGACACAGTGATATCGTGTCGAAAGAATGGAATGGAATGCAGTGGTGTGAAATGGAATGGAATGTAGTGGACAGGAGTAGAATGGAGTGGAGTGAAGAGGAACAGAGTGGAATGGAATGGGATGCAGTGGAATGGAATGCAGTGGAGTGGAGTGAAATAGAAAGAAATGGAATGGGATGGAATGGAATGCAATGGAATGGAGAAGAGAAATGTGAGCTGAGATTGTGTGACTACACTCCAGCCTTAGTGACCGAGAGAGATTCTGTGGAAGGAAAGAACTGATTTCAAAGGAGTGGAATGGAAGGGAATGTAGTACAGTGGAGTAGAGTGGAATGGAGTGAAACAGAATAGAATGGAGTGGAAGGCAATGGAATGGAATGGAATGGAGTGGAGTGGAATAGAGAGGAGTGCACTGCAATGGAGTGGAGTGGAGTGGAAGGGAGTGGAATGCAATGGAATGTAGTGGAGTGCAGTGGAGTGGAATGGAATGGAGTGGACAGGAGTGGAAGGAGTAGAGTGGACTGGAATGGAATAGAATGGAACAGAATGCAGTGGAGTGGAGGGGAGTGGAGGTGAGTGGAGTGGCATGGAGTGGAATGGAATGGAATGGAGTGAAATGGAATCCAATGGATTGGAATGGAGTGGAGTGGAGTGGAATGGAGAGGAGTCGAATGGAATGGAAGGGAATGCAACGGAACGCAGTGGTGTGGATTGGAATGCAGTGAAATGGAGTACTATGGAATCTAAAGGAGTGGAGTGGAGTCTAGTGGAGTGGAATGGAATGGAACAAAATGGAATGGAATGGCACGGAATGGAGTGGAGTAGAGTGGAGTGGGAAGGAAGGGAGATGAGTGGAATGGAGAGGAATGGAATGCAGTGGAGTGGATTGGATTGGAATGAACTGGAATGGAGAGGAATGGAATGAAGTGGAACGGAATGGACTGCAATGGAATTGAATGGAGTGAAGTGGAAAGTAGTGGAGTGGAGTGGAATGGAGTGGAAATGAATGGAATGGAGTGGAATGGAAGGGAATGGAGACAAGTGGATAGGAATTGACTGAAGCAGATTGGAGTGGAGTGGAGTGGAGTGGCATGGAATGGAATGAAGTGGATGGGAATGCAATGGAGTGGAATGAAATGGAATAAAATGGAATGGAGTGGAATGGAGAGGAATGGAGTGGAGTGGAGTGGAATGGAGGGGAGTAAGAGGAAGAGAATGGAATGGAATCGAAAGGAGGGAAGTGCAATTGTGTGGAGTGGAGTGGAGATGAAAGAAGTGGAGTGATGTGGAGTCGAGAGGAAAGGAATGGAATGGAATGGAATGGAGTTAAGTGGAGTGGAATGGAGTGGAAGGTAATGGAGTGGAATGAAAAGGAGTGGATTGGAATGGAGTGGAATGGAATGGAGTGGAACGGAGTGGAGTAGAATGGAGTGGGTTGCAGAGGAGTGGAATGGAGTGGAATGGAAGGGAACGGAAAGGAATGTAGTGGAAAGGAATGGAATGGAGTGGATTGAAATTGAATGGAAAGGATTGGAGTGCAGTGGACTGGAGGGGAGTGGAATAAAATGGAGTATAGTGCAGTGGAATGGAGTGGACTGGAGTGGAGATGAGTGGAGTGGACTGGAATGGAATGGAGTGGAGTGGAATGGTGTGGAGTGGGGTGGAAAGGAATGGAACAGAATGGAATGGAGAGGAATGGAGTGGCATGTAGTGGAGTGGAGTGAAGTGGAAAGGAATGGCATGGAATGGAGTAGAGTGGAATGGAGGGGTATGGAATGGAATGGAATGGAACTGAGTGGAATGGAGTGGAATGGAGTGGAGTGGAGAGGAATGGAATGGAGTGGAAAGGTCTGAAAGGAGTGGAATGGAGTGGAGTGGAATGCAATGGTGTAGATTGGAATGAAGTGGAAAGGAATAGAATGGAGAGAAGTAGAGTAGAATGGAGTGGATTGGAATGGAGGGGAGCAGAGTGGAGTTAACAGCAGTGGATTGGAATACAGTGGATGGGGTAGAGTGGAAGGGAGTGGAATTATATGGAATGGAATGGATTGGAGTGGAGTGGAAGGGAGTGGAGTGGAGTTGAAAGTAGAGGAATCGAAAGAAGTGGAAAGGAGTGGAGTAGAGTGGATTAGAGTGGATTGGAATGGAATGGAGTGGAGTGGAATGGTGTGGAAACGAATGGAAGGGAGGGGAGTGGAATGGAACGAAATGGAATGGAATGTAGTGGAATGGAGAGGAGTGGAGTGGACTGGAGTGGAATGTAATCGAATGGAGTGTACTGGAGTGGAATGTATTTGAGAGGCGGGTAATGGAGAGGAATTGAGTGGAGTGGAGTGGAGTGAAATACATCGGAATGGCACGGAATTGAATGGAATGGAGGGGAGTGGAATGCAGTGGAGTGGAGTCGATTGGAGTGGTGAGGAATAGAACGGAGTGGCATGGAATGGAGCACAGTGGAATGCAATGGAGTGGAGTGGATTGGAAAGGGGTGGAGTGCAGTGACGATGGGTGAAGTGGAATGTAATGGAGTGGAGTGCAGAGGAGTCTCATGGAATGGAATGGAATGGAACGCAATGGAAGCTGAGATTGTACCACTGCGCTCCAGGATGGGTGACACAGTGTGATACTCTCAAAAGAAAGAATGGAATGGAATGCAGTGGAATGGAATGGAATGCAATGGGGTGCATTGGAGTGGAGTGGAGTGAAGTGAAGTGGATTGGAGTGGAATGGAGAGGAATGGAACGGAATGGAATGGAATGAAGTAGACTGGAGTGGGGTGGAGTTGAGTGCAATGGAATGGAGGGAAATGGAATCAGATGCAGAGAAATGGAGTAGAGAGGAGTGCAGTAGAGTGGAAAGGAGTGCAATGGAGTGGAATGGAATCGGAAGTAACGGAAAGTAGTGGAGTGGATGGAACGGAAAGGAAAGGAGTGGAGCGGAGTGGAATGGAACGGAGCGGGAGGTGGGTTGGGGCCACTGCACTCCAGGCTGGCTGGCTGACTGAGGTATTCTCGCAATAAAGGAATGGAATGGAATGCCGTAGAGTGGAATGGAACGGAGTGGAGTGGAGTGGAATGGAGTGAGTTGGAGCAGAGTGGAATGAAGAATGCAATGGGATGGAAGGGAATTGAATGAAATGCAGTGGAGTGCAGTGGATTGCATTGCAGTGGAATGGAGCAGAATGGAATGGAAAGGAGTGGAATGGACAGGAGTGGAGTGCACTGGAGAGGAGAGGATAGGAATGCAGTGGAATGGAATTGGATGTAATGGAACGTAGAGGAGTGGAGTGGAATGGAGTGGGCCAGAGTGGAATGGAATGGAATGCAATGGAAAGGAATGGAGTGGAATAGAATGGAATGGAATGGAATGGAATGGAGTGGGATGACTTGTAGTGGGGTGGAGTGAAATGGAGTATAATGGAATGGAGTGGAGTGGAGTGGAATGTGATAGAATGGAGAGGAGGGGAATGGAGCAGAATGGAATGGAGTGCAGCGGAATGGAGTGGAGTGGAATGGAATCAAATGGAGTGGAATGGAACAGAGTGGAATGGAATGGAGTGCAATAGACTAGAATTGAGTGCAGTGTAGTGGAATTTAGTGGAATGGACTGGAATGGAGTGGAATGGAATGGAATTGAGGGGAATGGAATGGAATGGAAAGGAATGGAAAGCAATGGAAAGGAATAGAATTGAATGCAACGGAATTAAAAGAATGCAATGGAATGCAATGGAATAGAATGCAATGGAATGTATAGTTGACATGTAATATGAGCTGAGATTGTGACACTGCACTCCAGCCAGGGTGACATGGTGATATCCTATCGTAAGAAGTGAATGGAATGCAATGGAGTGAAATGGAATGGAATGAAATGGAATGGAGCGGAGTGGAAGGGAATGGAGTGGAATGAAATAGAATGCAGTGGACTGTAATGGCATGGAGTGGAAAGAAGTAGAGTGGAATGGAGTGGAATGGAATGGACTGGCATAGAATGGAGTGGAATTGAATGCAATGGAGTGGATTGGAAAGGAATGCAAAGGAGTAGAGTGGAGTAGAGTGGTGTGGAGTGGAGTGGAATGGAGCTGAATGTACTTCAATGGAGTACAATGGAATGGAACGGAGTGGAATGGAATGGAATGATATGAGGTGGATTGGAGTGCAATGTAGTGGAGTGGAATGGAATGGAATAGAATGGAATGGAGTAGAGTGTAATGGAATGCAGTGGCGATAAGTGGAGTGGAATGGAATGCATTGGAGTAGAGTGGAGTGGAATGGAATGGAATGGAGTGGAGTGGAGGGGAGTGGAGTGGAATGGAATTGAGTGAAGTGGAGTGCAGTTGAATGGAATATCGTGGTGTGGAGTGGAGTGGAAGTGAATGGAGTGAATAGGAGTGGAATGGAGTGGAAGGTAACGGAGTGGAATGGAGTCGAATGGAGTGGAATGGAGTAGAGTGGATTAGAGTGGAATGGTGTCGAACGGACTGGAATGGAATGGAATGGAGTGGAATGGAATTGAATCAAATGGAATGGAGTGGAGTGGAGTGGAGTGGAATGAAATGAAATGGAAGGGAGTGGAGAGAAACGCAGTTGATTGGAGTGGAGTGGAGTGGAAAGGAATGGAAAGGAGTGGGATGGAGACGTATGGATTGGAGTGGAATGGAGTGGAATGGAATGAAGTGGAAAGGAGTGGAACGGAGTGAAATTGAATTTAGTGGACTGGAGTGGAATGGAGTTAAATGGAATGGAATGGAATGGAGTGGAATGGAATGGAATGGAGTGGAGTGGAATGGAATAGAATGGCATGGAATGGAATAGAATGGGATGGAGTGGAGTGGAGAGGAGTGGAATGGATTGGAGTGAAGTGGAGTGGAATGGAATTGAGTGGAGCGGAGAGGAAAGGAATGGAATGGAGTGGAGTGGAATGGCATGGAATGGAGTGGAATGGAATGGATAGTAGTGGAGTGGAGTGGAGTGGATTGGAGTGTAGTGGAAGGGAATGGAGTGCAGTGTAATGGACTGGAATGGAGCAGAGCAGAATGGAGTGGACTGGACTGGAGTGGAATGGAATGGGATGGCATGGAATGGGAGCTGAGATTTTACCAATGTGCTCTAGGCAGGGTGACTGAGTGTCATACTCTCAAAAGAAAGGAATGGAATGGAACGCAGTGGAATGGAATGGAACAGAGTGGACATTAGTGGAGTGGAATGTGGAGGAATGGAATGAAATGGAACGTAATGGCATGAAATGGAGTGGTGTGGGGTGGAATGGATTATAGTGGAATGGGGTGGAAAGGAATGGGATGGAGTGGAATGAAGTGGAGTGCAGTGGAGTGGAACGGAGTTGAATGGCATAGAATTGAGTGGACAGTAGTGGAATGTTTTGGAATGCAATGGAATCCATTGTAATAGAATGGAATACAACGGAAAGTTGACATGGAGTGTGAGCTGAGATTGTGCCACTGCACTCCAGACTGGGTGACACGTTATATCCTGTGGATAGAAAGGAATGGAATGCAATAGAGTGAAATGGAATGGAGTGGAATGGAATTGAATGGAATGGAGTGGAGTGGAGTGGAGTCGAATGGAGACGAATGGAATGGGACGGAGTGGAATGGAACGGAGTGGAGTGGAGTATCGTGGAGTGAAATAGAATGGAATGCACTGGGTTGGAATGGAATGCAATGGACTACTGAAAGGAAATGTGAGCTGTTATTGTTCCACTGCACTCCAGCCTTTGTGACGGAATGAAATCCTGTGGAAAAAAAGGAATGGAATGGAATGGAATGGAATGGAATGGAATGGAATGGAATGGAATGGAGTGGAGTGGAGTGTTGTGGAGAGGAGTGTAGTGGAGTGGAGTGAAATGGAGTGGAGTGTCGTGGAGAAGAGTGGAATGGAGTGGAATGGAATGGAGAGGAAAGGAACGGAGTGGAGTGGAATGGAACGGAGTGGAGTGGAATGGAATCCAATGGAATGAAATGGAATTGAATCGAATGGAATGAAGAAATATGTGCAGTGATTTGGCCACTGCGCTGGAGCCTGTGTGAGAGAGGGAGATCCTGTCGATAAAACAGTGTGGAATGGAAGGGATTGGAATGGAATGGAATGGAACGTATTGGAGTGGAGTGGAGTGGAATTGAGTGGAGTGGAGTGCACTGGAATGGAATGGAATGCAATGGAATGTAATGGAATGATGAAATGATATGTGAGCTGAGATTGTGCCACTGCACTCCACGCTGGGTGACAGAGTGAGATACTCTTGAAAGAAAGAAATGGAATGGAAAGAATTTTTAATTGGGTGGATTCGAGTGGACTGAAGTAGAGTGCAGTGGAATAGAGAGGAATGGAATGGAATGGAATCGGATGTAAAGGAATGGAATGATGTGGAGTGGAGTGGTGAGGAGTGTAGTGCTGTGGAATGGAGCAGAAAGTAACGGGATGGTGTGGAGTGGAGTGCAGTGCAGTGGAGTGGAGAGGAGTGCAATGGCGTGGAATGGAATCGGATGTAAAGGAACGTACTGGAGTGGAGCGGAGTGGAAAGGAGTGGAATGGAATGGAATTGAATGTAATGGAAAGCAAAGGAATGGAATGGGATGCAATGGAATTTAATGCAATAGAATGCAGTTCAATAGAGAGTTGACATGTAATGTGAGCTGAGATTGTGCCTAAGCTCTCCAGGCTGTTTGACACAGTGATATCGTGTCGAAAGAATGGAATGGAATGCAGTGGTGTGAAATGGAATGGAATGTAGTGGACAGGAGTAGAATGGAGTGGAGTGAAGAGGAACAGAGTGGAATGGAATGGGATGCAGTGGAATGGAATGCAGTGGAGTGGAATGAAATAGAAAGAAATGGAATGGGATGGAATGGAATGCAATGGAATGGAGAAGAGAAATGTGAGCTGAGATTGTGTGACTACACTCCAGCCTTAGTGACCGAGAGAGATTCTGTGGAAGGAAAGAACTGATTTCAAAGGAGTGGAATGGAAGGGAATGTAGTACAGTGGAGTAGAGTGGAATGGAGTGAAACAGAATAGAATGGAGTGGAAGGCAATGGAATGGAATGGAATGGAGTGGAGTGGAATAGAGAGGAGTGCACTGCAATGGAGTGGAGTGGAGTGGAAGGGAGTGGAATGCAATGGAATGTAGTGGAGTGCAGTGGAGTGGAATGGAATGGAGTGGACAGGAGTGGAAGGAGTAGAGTGGACTGGAATGGAATAGAATGGAACAGAATGCAGTGGAGTGGAGGGGAGTGGAGGTGAGTGGAGTGGCATGGAGTGGAATGGAATGGAATGGAGTGAAATGGAATCCAATGGATTGGAATGGAGTGGAGTGGAGTGGAGTGGAATGGAGAGGAGTCGAATGGAATGGAAGGGAATGCAACGGAACGCAGTGGTGTGGATTGGAATGCAGTGAAATGGAGTACTATGGAATCTAAAGGAGTGGAGTGGAGTCTAGTGGAGTGGAATGGAATGGAACAAAATGGAATGGAATGGCACGGAATGGAGTGGAGTAGAGTGGAGTGGGAAGGAAGGGAGATGAGTGGAATGGAGAGGAATGGAATGCAGTGGAGTGGATTGGATTGGAATGAACTGGAATGGAGAGGAATGGAATGAAGTGGAACGGAATGGACCGCAATGGAATTGAATGGAGTGAAGTGGAAAGTAGTGGAGTGGAGTGGAATGGAGTGGAAATGAATGGAATGGAGTGGAATGGAAGGGAATGGAGGCAAGTGGATAGGAATTGACTGAAGCAGATTGGAGTGGAGTGGAGTGGAGTGGCATGGAATGGAATGAAGTGGATGGGAATGCAATGGAGTGGAATGAAATGGAATAAAATGGAATGGAGTGGAATGGAGAGGAATGGAGTGGAAGTGGAGTGGAATGGAGGGGAGTAAGAGGAAGAGAATGGAACGGAATCGAAAGGAGGGAAGTGCAATTGTGTGGAGTGGAGTGGAGATGAAAGGAGTGGAGTGATGTGGAGTCGAGAGGAAAGGAATGGAATGGAATGGAATGGAGTTAAGTGGAGTGGAATGGAGTGGAAGGTAATGGAGTGGAATGAAAAGGAGTGGATTGGAATGGAGTGGAATGGAATGGAGTGGAACGGAGTGGAGTAGAATGGAGTGGGTTGCAGAGGAGTGGAATGGAGTGGAATGGAAGGGAACGGAAAGGAATGTAGTGGAAAGGAATGGAATGGAGTGGATTGAAATTGAATGGAAAGGATTGGAGTGCAGTGGACTGGAGGGGAGTGGAATAAAATGGAGTATAGTGCAGTGGAATGGAGTGGACTGGAGTGGAGATGAGTGGAGTGGACTGGAATGGAATGGAGTGGAGTGGAATGGTGTGGAGTGGGGTGGAAAGGAATGGAACAGAATGGAATGGAGAGGAATGGAGTGGCATGTAGTGGAGTGGAGTGAAGTGGAAAGGAATGGCATGGAATGGAGTAGAGTGGAATGGAGGGGTATGGAATGGAATGGAATGGAATTGAGTGGAATGGAGTGGAATGGAGTGGAGTGGAGAGGAATGGAATGGAGTGGAAAGGTCTGAAAGGAGTGGAATGGAGTGGAGTGGAATGCAATGGAGTAGATTGGAATGAAGTGGAAAGGAATAGAATGGAGAGAAGTAGAGTAGAATGGAGTGGATTGGAATGGAGGGGAGCAGAGTGGAGTTAACAGCGGTGGATTGGAATACAGTGGATGGGGTAGAGTGGAAGGGAGTGGAATTATATGGAATGGAATGGATTGGAGTGGAGTGGAAGGGAGTGGAGTGGAGTTGAAAGTAGAGGAATCGAAAGAAGTGGAAAGGAGTGGAGTAGAGTGGATTAGAGTGGATTGGAATGGAATGGAGTGGAGTGGAATGGTGTGGAAACGAATGGAAGGGAGGGGAGTGGAATGGAACGAAATGGAATGGAATGTAGTGGAATGGAGAGGAGTGGAGTGGACTGGAGTGGAATGTAATCGAATGGAGTGTACTGGAGTGGAATGTATTTGAGAGGCGTGTAATGGAGAGGAGTGGAATGTATTTGAGAGGCGGGTAGTGGAGTGGAGTGGAGTGAAATACATCGGAATGGCACGGAATTGAATGGAATGGAGGGGAGTGGAATGCAGTGGAGTGGAGTCGATTGGAGTGGTGAGGAATAGGACGGAGTGGCATGGAATGGAGCACAGTGGAATGCAATGGAGTGGAGTGGATTGGAAAGGGGTGGAGTGGAGTGACGATGGGTGAAGTGGAATGTAATGGAGTGGAGTGCAGAGGAGTCTCATGGAATGGAATGGAATGGAACGCAATGGAAGCTGAGATTGTACCACTGCGCTCCAGGATGGGTGACACAGTGTGATACTCTCAAAAGAAAGGAATGGAATGGAATGCAGTGGAATGGAATGGAATGCAATGGGGTGCATTGGAGTGGAGTGGAGTGAAGTGAAGTGGATTGGAGTGGAATGGAGAGGAATGGAACGGAATGGAATGGAATGAAGTAGACTGGAGTGGGGTGGAGTTGAGTGCAATGGAATGGAGCGAAATGGAATCAGATGCAGAGAAATGGAGTAGAGAGGAGTGCAGTAGAGTGGAAAGGAGTGCAATGGAGTGGAATGGAATCGGAAGTAACGGAAAGTAGTGGAGTGGATGGAACGGAAAGGAAAGGAGTGGAGCGGAGTGGAATGGAACGGAGCGGGAGGTGGGTTGGGGCCACTGCACTCCAGGCTGGCTGGCTGACTGAGGTATTCTCGCAATAAAGGAATGGAATGGAATGCCGTAGAGTGGAATGGAACGGAGTGGAGTGGAGTGGAATGGAGTGAGTTGGAGCAGAGTGGAATGAAGAATGCAATGGGATGGAAGGGAATTGAATGAAATGCAGTGGAGTGCAGTGGAGTGCATTGCAGTGGAATGGAGCAGAATGGAATGGAAAGGAGTGGAATGGACAGGAGTGGAGTGCACTGGAGAGGAGAGGATAGGAATGCAGTGGAATGGAATTGGATGTAATGGAACGTAGAGGAGTGGAGTGGAATGGAGTGGGCCAGAGTGGAATGGAATGGAATGCAATGGAAAGGAATGGAGTGGAATAGAATGGAATGGAATGGAATGGAATGGAGTGGGATGACTTGTAGTGGGGTGGAGTGAAATGGAGTATAATGGAATGGAGTGGAGTGGAGTGGAATGTGATAGAATGGAGAGGAGGGGAATGGAGCAGAATGGAATGGAGTGCAGCGGAATGGAGTGGAGTGGAATGGAATCAAATGGAGTGGAATGGAACAGAGTGGAATGGAATGGAGTGCAATAGACTAGAATTGAGTGTAGTGTAGTGGAATTTAGTGGAATGGACTGGAATGGAGTGGAATGGAATGGAATTGAGGGGAATGGAATGGAATGGAAAGGAATGGAAAGCAATGGAAAGGAATAGAATTGAATGCAACGGAATTAAAAGAATGCAATGGAATGCAATGGAATAGAATGCAATGGAATGTATAGTTGACATGTAATATGAGCTGAGATTGTGACACTGCACTCCAGCCAGGGTGACATGGTGATATCCTGTCGTAAGAAGTGAATGGAATGCAATGGAGTGAAATGGAATGGAATGAAATGGAATGGAGCGGAATGGAAGGGAATGGAGTGGAATGAAATAGAATGCAGTGGACTGTAATGGCATGGAGTGGAAAGAAGTAGAGTGGAATGGAGTGGAATGGAATGGACTGGCATAGAATGGAGTGGAATTGAATGCAATGGAGTGGATTGGAAAGGAATGCAAAGGAGTAGAGTGGAGTAGAGTGGTGTGGAGTGGAGTGGAATGGAGCTGAATGTACTTCAATGGAGTACAATGGAATGGAACGGAGTGGAATGGAATGGAATGATATGAGGTGGATTGGAGTGCAATGTACTGGAGTGGAATGGAATGGAATAGAATGGAATGGAGTAGAGTGTAATGGAATGCAGTGGCGATAAGTGGAGTGGAATGGAATGCATTGGAGTAGAGTGGAGTGGAATGGAATGGAATGGAGTGGAGTGGAGGGGAGTGGAGTGGAATGGAATTGAGTGAAGTGGAGTGCAGTTGAATGGAATATCGTGGTGTGGAGTGGAGTGGAAGTGAATGGAGTGAATAGGAGTGGAATGGAGTGGAAGGTAACGGAGTGGAATGGAGTCGAATGGAGTGGAATGGAGTAGAGTGGATTAGAGTGGAATGGTGTCGAACGGACTGGAATGGAATGGAATGGAGTGGAATGGAATTGAATCAAATGGAATGGAGTGGAGTGGAGTGGAGTGGAATGAAATGAAATGGAAGGGAGTGGAGAGAAACGCAGTTGATTGGAGTGGAGTGGAGTGGAAAGGAATGGAAAGGAGTGGGATGGAGACGTATGGATTGGAGTGGAATGGAGTGGAATGGAATGAAGTGGAAAGGAGTGGAACGGAGTGAAATTGAATTTAGTGGACTGGAGTGGAATGGAGTTAAATGGAATGGAATGGAATGGAGTGGAATGGAATGGAATGGAGTGGAGTGGAATGGAATAGAATGGCATGGAATGGAATAGAATGGGATAGAGTGGAGTGGAGAGGAGTGGAATGGATTGGAGTGAAGTGGAGTGGAATGGAATTGAGTGGAGCGGAGAGGAAAGGAATGGAATGGAGTGGAGTGGAATGGCATGGAATGGAGTGGAATGGAATGGATAGTAGTGGAGTGGAGTGGAGTGGATTGGAGTGTAGTGGAAGGGAATGGAGTGCAGTGTAATGGACTGGAATGGAGCAGAGCAGAATGGAGTGGACTGGACTGGAGTGGAATGGAATGGGATGGCATGGAATGGGAGCTGAGATTTTACCAATGTGCTCTAGGCAGGGTGACTGGGTGTCATACTCTCAAAAGAAAGGAATGGAATGGAACGCAGTGGAATGGAATGGAACAGAGTGGACATTAGTGGAGTGGAATGTGGAGGAATGGAATGAAATGGAACGTAATGGCATGAAATGGAGTGGTGTGGGGTGGAATGGATTATAGTGGAATGGGGTGGAAAGGAATGGGATGGAGTGGAATGAAGTGGAGTGCAGTGGAGTGGAACGGAGTTGAATGGCATAGAATTGAGTGGACAGTAGTGGAATGTTTTGGAATGCAATGGAATCCATTGTAATAGAATGGAATACAACGGAAAGTTGACATGGAGTGTGAGCTGAGATTGTGCCACTGCACTCCAGACTGGGTGACACGTTATATCCTGTGGATAGAAAGGAATGGAATGCAATAGAGTGAAATGGAATGGAGTGGAATGGAATTGAATGGAATGGAGTGGAGTGGAGTGGAGTCGAATGGAGACGAATGGAATGGGACGGAGTGGAATGGAACGGAGTGGAGTGGAGTATCGTCTAGTGAAATAGAATGGAATGCACTGGGTTGGAATGGAATGCAATGGACTGCTGAAAGGAAATGTGAGCTGTTATTGTTCCACTGCACTCCAGCCTTTGTGACGGAATAAAATCCTGTGGAAAAAAAGGAATGGAATGGAATGGAATGGAATGGAATGGAATGGAATGGAATGGAATGGAATGGAGTGGAGTGGAGTGGTGTGGAGAGGAGTGTAGTGGAGTGGAGTGAAATGGAGTGGAGTGTCGTGGAGGAGAGTGGAATGGAGTGGAATGGAATGGAGAGGAAAGGAACGGAGTGGAGTGGAATGGAACGGAGTGGAGTGGAATGGAATCCAATGGAATGAAATGGAATTGAATCGAATGGAATGAAGAAATATGTGCAGTGATTTGGCCACTGCGCTGGAGCCTGTGTGAGAGAGGGAGATCCTGTCGATAAAACAGTGTGGAATGGAAGGGATTGGAATGGAATGGAATGGAACGTATTGGAGTGGAGTGGAGTGGAATTGAGTGGAGTGGAGTGCACTGGAATGGAATGGAATGCAATGGAATGTAATGGAATGATGAAATGATATGTGAGCTGAGATTGTGCCACTGCACTCCACGCTGGGTGACAGAGTGAGATACTCTTGAAAGAAAGAAATGGAATGGAAAGAATTTTTAATTGGGTGGATTCGAGTGGACTGAAGTAGAGTGCAGTGGAATAGAGAGGAATGGAATGGAATGGAATCGGATGTAAAGGAACGGAATGATGTGGAGTGGAGTGGTGAGGAGTGTAGTGCTGTGGAATGGAGCAGAAAGTAACGGGATGGTGTGGAGTGGAGTGCAGTGCAGTGGAGTGGAGAGGAGTGCAATGGCGTGGAATGGAATCGGATGTAAAGGAACGTACTGGAGTGGAGCGGAGTGGAAAGGAGTGGAATGGAATGGAATTGAATGTAATGGAAAGCAAAGGAATGGAATGGGATGCAATGGAATTTAATGCAATAGAATGCAGTTCAATAGAGAGTTGACATGTAATGTGAGCTGAGATTGTGCCTAAGCTCTCCAGGCTGTTTGACACAGTGATATCGTGTCGAAAGAATGGAATGGAATGCAGTGGTGTGAAATGGAATGGAATGTAGTGGACAGGAGTAGAATGGAGTGGAGTGAAGAGGAACAGAGTGGAATGGAATGGGATGCAGTGGAATGGAATGCAGTGGAGTGGAGTGAAATAGAAAGAAATGGAATGGGATGGAATGGAATGCAATGGAATGGAGAAGAGAAATGTGAGCTGAGATTGTGTGACTACACTCCAGCCTTAGTGACCGAGAGAGATTCTGTGGAAGGAAAGAACTGATTTCAAAGGAGTGGAATGGAAGGGAATGTAGTACAGTGGAGTAGAGTGGAATGGAGTGAAACAGAATAGAATGGAGTGGAAGGCAATGGAATGGAATGGAATGGAGTGGAGTGGAATAGAGAGGAGTGCACTGCAATGGAGTGGAGTGGAGTGGAAGGGAGTGGAATGCAATGGAATGTAGTGGAGTGCAGTGGAGTGGAATGGAATGGAGTGGACAGGAGTGGAAGGAGTAGAGTGGACTGGAATGGAATAGAATGGAACAGAATGCAGTGGAGTGGAGGGGAGTGGAGGTGAGTGGAGTGGCATGGAGTGGAATGGAATGGAATGGAGTGAAATGGAATCCAATGGATTGGAATGGAGTGGAGTGGAGTGGAATGGAGAGGAGTCGAATGGAATGGAAGGGAATGCAACGGAACGCAGTGGTGTGGATTGGAATGCAGTGAAATGGAGTACTATGGAATCTAAAGGAGTGGAGTGGAGTCTAGTGGAGTGGAATGGAATGGAACAAAATGGAATGGAATGGCACGGAATGGAGTGGAGTAGAGTGGAGTGGGAAGGAAGGGAGATGAGTGGAATGGAGAGGAATGGAATGCAGTGGAGTGGATTGGATTGGAATGAACTGGAATGGAGAGGAATGGAATGAAGTGGAACGGAATGGACTGCAATGGAATTGAATGGAGTGAAGTGGAAAGTAGTGGAGTGGAGTGGAATGGAGTGGAAATGAATGGAATGGAGTGGAATGGAAGGGAATGGAGACAAGTGGATAGGAATTGACTGAAGCAGATTGGAGTGGAGTGGAGTGGAGTGGCATGGAATGGAATGAAGTGGATGGGAATGCAATGGAGTGGAATGAAATGGAATAAAATGGAATGGAGTGGAATGGAGAGGAATGGAGTGGAGTGGAGTGGAATGGAGGGGAGTAAGAGGAAGAGAATGGAATGGAATCGAAAGGAGGGAAGTGCAATTGTGTGGAGTGGAGTGGAGATGAAAGAAGTGGAGTGATGTGGAGTCGAGAGGAAAGGAATGGAATGGAATGGAATGGAGTTAAGTGGAGTGGAATGGAGTGGAAGGTAATGGAGTGGAATGAAAAGGAGTGGATTGGAATGGAGTGGAATGGAATGGAGTGGAACGGAGTGGAGTAGAATGGAGTGGGTTGCAGAGGAGTGGAATGGAGTGGAATGGAAGGGAACGGAAAGGAATGTAGTGGAAAGGAATGGAATGGAGTGGATTGAAATTGAATGGAAAGGATTGGAGTGCAGTGGACTGGAGGGGAGTGGAATAAAATGGAGTATAGTGCAGTGGAATGGAGTGGACTGGAGTGGAGATGAGTGGAGTGGACTGGAATGGAATGGAGTGGAGTGGAATGGTGTGGAGTGGGGTGGAAAGGAATGGAACAGAATGGAATGGAGAGGAATGGAGTGGCATGTAGTGGAGTGGAGTGAAGTGGAAAGGAATGGCATGGAATGGAGTAGAGTGGAATGGAGGGGTATGGAATGGAATGGAATGGAACTGAGTGGAATGGAGTGGAATGGAGTGGAGTGGAGAGGAATGGAATGGAGTGGAAAGGTCTGAAAGGAGTGGAATGGAGTGGAGTGGAATGCAATGGTGTAGATTGGAATGAAGTGGAAAGGAATAGAATGGAGAGAAGTAGAGTAGAATGGAGTGGATTGGAATGGAGGGGAGCAGAGTGGAGTTAACAGCAGTGGATTGGAATACAGTGGATGGGGTAGAGTGGAAGGGAGTGGAATTATATGGAATGGAATGGATTGGAGTGGAGTGGAAGGGAGTGGAGTGGAGTTGAAAGTAGAGGAATCGAAAGAAGTGGAAAGGAGTGGAGTAGAGTGGATTAGAGTGGATTGGAATGGAATGGAGTGGAGTGGAATGGTGTGGAAACGAATGGAAGGGAGGGGAGTGGAATGGAACGAAATGGAATGGAATGTAGTGGAATGGAGAGGAGTGGAGTGGACTGGAGTGGAATGTAATCGAATGGAGTGTACTGGAGTGGAATGTATTTGAGAGGCGGGTAATGGAGAGGAATTGAGTGGAGTGGAGTGGAGTGAAATACATCGGAATGGCACGGAATTGAATGGAATGGAGGGGAGTGGAATGCAGTGGAGTGGAGTCGATTGGAGTGGTGAGGAATAGAACGGAGTGGCATGGAATGGAGCACAGTGGAATGCAATGGAGTGGAGTGGATTGGAAAGGGGTGGAGTGCAGTGACGATGGGTGAAGTGGAATGTAATGGAGTGGAGTGCAGAGGAGTCTCATGGAATGGAATGGAATGGAACGCAATGGAAGCTGAGATTGTACCACTGCGCTCCAGGATGGGTGACACAGTGTGATACTCTCAAAAGAAAGAATGGAATGGAATGCAGTGGAATGGAATGGAATGCAATGGGGTGCATTGGAGTGGAGTGGAGTGAAGTGAAGTGGATTGGAGTGGAATGGAGAGGAATGGAACGGAATGGAATGGAATGAAGTAGACTGGAGTGGGGTGGAGTTGAGTGCAATGGAATGGAGGGAAATGGAATCAGATGCAGAGAAATGGAGTAGAGAGGAGTGCAGTAGAGTGGAAAGGAGTGCAATGGAGTGGAATGGAATCGGAAGTAACGGAAAGTAGTGGAGTGGATGGAACGGAAAGGAAAGGAGTGGAGCGGAGTGGAATGGAACGGAGCGGGAGGTGGGTTGGGGCCACTGCACTCCAGGCTGGCTGGCTGACTGAGGTATTCTCGCAATAAAGGAATGGAATGGAATGCCGTAGAGTGGAATGGAACGGAGTGGAGTGGAGTGGAATGGAGTGAGTTGGAGCAGAGTGGAATGAAGAATGCAATGGGATGGAAGGGAATTGAATGAAATGCAGTGGAGTGCAGTGGATTGCATTGCAGTGGAATGGAGCAGAATGGAATGGAAAGGAGTGGAATGGACAGGAGTGGAGTGCACTGGAGAGGAGAGGATAGGAATGCAGTGGAATGGAATTGGATGTAATGGAACGTAGAGGAGTGGAGTGGAATGGAGTGGGCCAGAGTGGAATGGAATGGAATGCAATGGAAAGGAATGGAGTGGAATAGAATGGAATGGAATGGAATGGAATGGAGTGGGATGACTTGTAGTGGGGTGGAGTGAAATGGAGTATAATGGAATGGAGTGGAGTGGAGTGGAATGTGATAGAATGGAGAGGAGGGGAATGGAGCAGAATGGAATGGAGTGCAGCGGAATGGAGTGGAGTGGAATGGAATCAAATGGAGTGGAATGGAACAGAGTGGAATGGAATGGAGTGCAATAGACTAGAATTGAGTGCAGTGTAGTGGAATTTAGTGGAATGGACTGGAATGGAGTGGAATGGAATGGAATTGAGGGGAATGGAATGGAATGGAAAGGAATGGAAAGCAATGGAAAGGAATAGAATTGAATGCAACGGAATTAAAAGAATGCAATGGAATGCAATGGAATAGAATGCAATGGAATGTATAGTTGACATGTAATATGAGCTGAGATTGTGACACTGCACTCCAGCCAGGGTGACATGGTGATATCCTATCGTAAGAAGTGAATGGAATGCAATGGAGTGAAATGGAATGGAATGAAATGGAATGGAGCGGAGTGGAAGGGAATGGAGTGGAATGAAATAGAATGCAGTGGACTGTAATGGCATGGAGTGGAAAGAAGTAGAGTGGAATGGAGTGGAATGGAATGGACTGGCATAGAATGGAGTGGAATTGAATGCAATGGAGTGGATTGGAAAGGAATGCAAAGGAGTAGAGTGGAGTAGAGTGGTGTGGAGTGGAGTGGAATGGAGCTGAATGTACTTCAATGGAGTACAATGGAATGGAACGGAGTGGAATGGAATGGAATGATATGAGGTGGATTGGAGTGGAATGTAGTGGAGTGGAACGGAATGGAATAGAATGGAATGGAGTAGAGTGTAATGGAATGCAGTGGCGATAAGTGGAGTGGAATGGAATGCATTGGAGTAGAGTGGAGTGGAATGGAATGGAATGGAGTGGAGTGGAGGGGAGTGGGGTGGAATGGAATTGAGTGAAGTGGAGGGCAGTTGAATGGAATATCGTGGTGTGGAGTGGAGTGGAAGTGAATGGAGTGAATAGGAGTGGAATGGAGTGGAAGGTAACGGGGTGGAATGGAGTCGAATGGAGTGGAATGGAGTAGAGTGGATTAGAGTGGAATGGTGTCGAACGGACTGGAATGGAATGGAATGGAGTGGAATGGAATTGAATCAAATGGAATGGAGTGGATTGGAATGGAGTGGAGTGGAGTGGAGTGGAATGAAATGAAATGGAAGGGAGTGGAGAGAAACGCAGTTGATTGGAGTGGAGTGGAGTGGAAAGGAATGGAAAGGAGTGGGATGGAGACGTATGGATTGGAGTGGAATGGAGTGGAATGGAATGAAGTGGAAAGGAGTGGAACGGAGTGAAATTGAATTTAGTGGACTGGAGTGGAATGGAGTTAAATGGAATGGAATGGAATGGAGTGGAATGGAATGGAATGGAGTGGAGTGGAATGGAATAGAATGGCATGGAATGGAATAGAATGGGATGGAGTGGAGTGGAGAGGAGTGGAATGGATTGGAGTGAAGTGGAGTGGAATGGAATTGAGTGGAGCGGAGAGGAAAGGAATGGAATGGAGTGGAGTGGAATGGCATGGAATGGAGTGGAATGGAATGGATAGTAGTGGAGTGGAGTGGAGTGGATTGGAGTGTAGTGGAAGGGAATGGAGTGCAGTGTAATGGACTGGAATGGAGCAGAGCAGAATGGAGTGGACTGGACTGGAGTGGAATGGAATGGGATGGCATGGAATGGGAGCTGAGATTTTACCAATGTGCTCTAGGCAGGGTGACTGGGTGTCATACTCTCAAAAGAAAGGAATGGAATGGAACGCAGTGGAATGGAATGGAACAGAGTGGACATTAGTGGAGTGGAATGTGGAGGAATGGAATGAAATGGAACGTAATGGCATGAAATGGAGTGGTGTGGGGTGGAATGGATTATAGTGGAATGGGGTGGAAAGGAATGGGATGGAGTGGAATGAAGTGGAGTGCAGTGGAGTGGAACGGAGTTGAATGGCATAGAATTGAGTGGACAGTAGTGGAATGTTTTGGAATGCAATGGAATCCATTGTAATAGAATGGAATACAACGGAAAGTTGACATGGAGTGTGAGCTGAGATTGTGCCACTGCACTCCAGACTGGGTGACACGTTAAATCCTGTGGATAGAAAGGAATGGAATGCAATAGAGTGAAATGGAATGGAGTGGAATGGAATTGAATGGAATGGAGTGGAGTGGAGTGGAGTCGAATGGAGACGAATGGAATGGGACGGAGTGGAATGGAACGGAGTGGAGTGGAGTATCGTGGAGTGAAATAGAATGGAATGCACTGGGTTGGAATGGAATGCAATGGACTGCTGAAAGGAAATGTGAGCTGTTATTGTTCCACTGCACTCCAGCCTTTGTGACGGAATGAAATCCTGTGGAAAAAAAGGAATGGAATGGAATGGAATGGAATGGAATGGAATGGAATGGAATGGAATGGAGTGGAGTGGAGTGGTGTGGAGAGGAGTGTAGTGGAGTGGAGTGAAATGGAGTGGAGTGTCGTGGAGGAGAGTGGAATGGAGTGGAATGGAATGGAGAGGAAAAGAACGGAGTGGAGTGGAATGGAACGGAGTGGAGTGGAATGGAATCCAATGGAATGAAATGGAATTGAATCGAATGGAATGAAGAAATATGTGCAGTGATTTGGCCACTGCGCTGGAGCCTGTGTGAGAGAGGGAGATCCTGTCGATAAAACAGTGTGGAATGGAAGGGATTGGAATGGAATGGAATGGAACGTATTGGAGTGGAGTGGAGTGGAATTGAGTGGAGTGGAGTGCACTGGAATGGAATGGAATGCAATGGAATGTAATGGAATGATGAAATGATATGTGAGCTGAGATTGTGCCACTGCACTCCACGCTGGGTGACAGAGTGAGATACTCTTGAAAGAAAGAAATGGAATGGAAAGAATTTTTAATTGGGTGGATTCGAGTGGACTGAAGTAGAGTGCAGTGGAATAGAGAGGAATGGAATGGAATGGAATCGGATGTAAAGGAATGGAATGATGTGGAGTGGAGTGGTGAGGAGTGTAGTGCTGTGGAATGGAGCAGAAAGTAACGGGATGGTGTGGAGTGGAGTGCAGTGCAGTGGAGTGGAGAGGAGTGCAATGGCGTGGAATGGAATCGGATGTAAAGGAACGTACTGGAGTGGAGCGGAGTGGAAAGGAGTGGAATGGAATGGAATTGAATGTAATGGAAAGCAAAGGAATGGAATGGGATGCAATGGAATTTAATGCAATAGAATGCAGTTCAATAGAGAGTTGACATGTAATGTGAGCTGAGATTGTGCCTAAGCTCTCCAGGCTGTTTGACACAGTGATATCGTGTCGAAAGAATGGAATGGAATGCATTGGTGTGAAATGGAATGGAATGTAGTGGACAGGAGTAGAATGGAGTGGAGTGAAGAGGAACAGAGTGGAATGGAATGGGATGCAGTGGAATGGAATGCAGTGGAGTGGAGTGAAATAGAAATGGAATGGGATGGAATGGAATGCAATGGAATGGAGAAGAGAAATGTGAGCTGAGATTGTGTGACTACACTCCAGCCTTAGTGACCGAGAGAGATACTGTGGAAGGAAAGAACTGATTTCAAAGGAGTGGAATGGAAGGGAATGTAGTACAGTGGAGTAGAGTGGAATGGAGTGAAACAGAATAGAATGGAGTGGAAGGCAATGGAATGGAATGGAATGGAGTGGAGTGGAATAGAGAGGAGTGCACTGCAATGGAGTGGAGTGGAGTGGAAGGGAGTGGAATGCAATGGAATGTAGTGGAGTGCAGTGGAGTGGAATGGAATGGAGTGGACAGGAGTGGAAGGAGTAGAGTGGACTGGAATGGAATAGAATGGAACAGAATGCAGTGGAGTGGAGGGGAGTGGAGGTGAGTGGAGTGGCATGGAGTGGAATGGAATGGAATGGAGTGAAATGGAATCCAATGGATTGGAATGGAGTGGAGTGGAGTGGAGTGGAATGGAGAGGAGTCGAATGGAATGGAAGGGAATGCAACGGAACGCAGTGGTGTGGATTGGAATGCAGTGAAATGGAGTACTATGGAATCTAAAGGAGTGGAGTGGAGTCTAGTGGAGTGGAATGGAATGGAACAAAATGGAATGGAATGGCACGGAATGGAGTGGAGTAGAGTGGAGTGGGAAGGAAGGGAGATGAGTGGAATGGAGAGGAATGGAATGCAGTGGAGTGGATTGGATTGGAATGAACTGGAATGGAGAGGAATGGAATGAAGTGGAACGGAATGGACTGCAATGGAATTGAATGGAGTGAAGTGGAAAGTAGTGGAGTGGAGTGGAATGGAGTGGAAATGAATGGAATGGAGTGGAATGGAAGGGAATGGAGACAAGTGGATAGGAATTGACTGAAGCAGATTGGAGTGGAGTGGAGTGGAGTGGCACGGAATGGAATGAAGTGGATGGGAATGCAATGGAGTGGAATGAAATGGAATAAAATGGAATGGAGTGGAATGGAGAGGAATGGAGTGGAGTGGAGTGGAATGGAGGGGAGTAAGAGGAAGAGAATGGAATGGAATCGAAAGGAGGGAAGTGCAATTGTGTGGAGTGGAGTGGAGATGAAAGAAGTGGAGTGATGTGGAGTCGAGAGGAAAGGAATGGAATGGAATGGAATGGAGTTAAGTGGAGTGGAATGGAGTGGAAGGTAATGGAGTGGAATGAAAAGGAGTGGATTGGAATGGAGTGGAATGGAATGGAGTGGAACGGAGTGGAGTAGAATGGAGTGGGTTGCAGAGGAGTGGAATGGAGTGGAATGGAAGGGAACGGAAAGGAATGTAGTGGAAAGGAATGGAATGGAGTGGATTGAAATTGAATGGAAAGGATTGGAGTGCAGTGGACTGGAGGGGAGTGGAATAAAATGGAGTATAGTGCAGTGGAATGGAGTGGACTGGAGTGGAGATGAGTGGAGTGGACTGGAATGGAATGGAGTGGAGTGGAATGGTGTGGAGTGGGGTGGAAAGGAATGGAACAGAATGGAATGGAGAGGAATGGAGTGGCATGTAGTGGAGTGGAGTGAAGTGGAAAGGAATGGCATGGAATGGAGTAGAGTGGAATGGAGGGGTATGGAATGGAATGGAATGGAATTGAGTGGAATGGAGTGGAATGGAGTGGAGTGGAGAGGAATGGAATGGAGTGGAAAGGTCTGAAAGGAGTGGAATGGAGTGGAGTGGAATGCAATGGTGTAGATTGGAATGAAGTGGAAAGGAATAGAATGGAGAGAAGTAGAGTAGAATGGAGTGGATTGGAATGGAGGGGAGCAGAGTGGAGTTAACAGCAGTGGATTGGAATACAGTGGATGGGGTAGAGTGGAAGGGAGTGGAATTATATGGAATGGAATGGATTGGAGTGGAGTGGAAGGGAGTGGAGTGGAGTTGAAAGTAGAGGAATCGAAAGAAGTGGAAAGGAGTGGAGTAGAGTGGATTAGAGTGGATTGGAATGGAATGGAGTGGAGTGGAATGGTGTGGAAACGAATGGAAGGGAGGGGAGTGGAATGGAACGAAATGGAATGGAATGTAGTGGAATGGAGAGGAGTGGAGTGGACTGGAGTGGAATGTAATCGAATGGAGTGTACTGGAGTGGAATGTATTTGAGAGGCGGGTAATGGAGAGGAATTGAGTGGAGTGGAGTGGAGTGAAATACATCGGAATGGCACGGAATTGAATGGAATGGAGGGGAGTGGAATGCAGTGGAGTGGAGTCGATTGGAGTGGTGAGGAATAGAACGGAGTGGCATGGAATGGAGCACAGTGGAATGCAATGGAGTGGAGTGGATTGGAAAGGGGTGGAGTGCAGTGACGATGGGTGAAGTGGAATGTAATGGAGTGGAGTGCAGAGGAGTCTCATGGAATGGAATGGAATGGAACGCAATGGAAGCTGAGATTGTACCACTGCGCTCCAGGATGGGTGACACAGTGTGATACTCTCAAAAGAAAGAATGGAATGGAATGCAGTGGAATGGAATGGAATGCAATGGGGTGCATTGGAGTGGAGTGGAGTGAAGTGAAGTGGATTGGAGTGGAATGGAGAGGAATGGAACGGAATGGAATGGAATGAAGTAGACTGGAGTGGGGTGGAGTTGAGTGCAATGGAATGGAGGGAAATGGAATCAGATGCAGAGAAATGGAGTAGAGAGGAGTGCAGTAGAGTGGAAAGGAGTGCAATGGAGTGGAATGGAATCGGAAGTAACGGAAAGTAGTGGAGTGGATGGAACGGAAAGGAAAGGAGTGGAGCGGAGTGGAATGGAACGGAGCGGGAGGTGGGTTGGGGCCACTGCACTCCAGGCTGGCTGGCTGACTGAGGTATTCTCGCAATAAAGGAATGGAATGGAATGCCGTAGAGTGGAATGGAACGGAGTGGAGTGGAGTGGAATGGAGTGAGTTGGAGCAGAGTGGAATGAAGAATGCAATGGGATGGAAGGGAATTGAATGAAATGCAGTGGAGTGCAGTGGATTGCATTGCAGTGGAATGGAGCAGAATGGAATGGAAAGGAGTGGAATGGACAGGAGTGGAGTGCACTGGAGAGGAGAGGATAGGAATGCAGTGGAATGGAATTGGATGTAATGGAACGTAGAGGAGTGGAGTGGAATGGAGTGGGCCAGAGTGGAATGGAATGGAATGCAATGGAAAGGAATGGAGTGGAATAGAATGGAATGGAATGGAATGGAATGGAGTGGGATGACTTGTAGTGGGGTGGAGTGAAATGGAGTATAATGGAATGGAGTGGAGTGGAGTGGAATGTGATAGAATGGAGAGGAGGGGAATGGAGCAGAATGGAATGGAGTGCAGCGGAATGGAGTGGAGTGGAATGGAATCAAATGGAGTGGAATGGAACAGAGTGGAATGGAATGGAGTGCAATAGACTAGAATTGAGTGCAGTGTAGTGGAATTTAGTGGAATGGACTGGAATGGAGTGGAATGGAATGGAATTGAGGGGAATGGAATGGAATGGAAAGGAATGGAAAGCAATGGAAAGGAATAGAATTGAATGCAACGGAATTAAAAGAATGCAATGGAATGCAATGGAATAGAATGCAATGGAATGTATAGTTGACATGTAATATGAGCTGAGATTGTGACACTGCACTCCAGCCAGGGTGACATGGTGATATCCTATCGTAAGAAGTGAATGGAATGCAATGGAGTGAAATGGAATGGAATGAAATGGAATGGAGCGGAGTGGAAGGGAATGGAGTGGAATGAAATAGAATGCAGTGGACTGTAATGGCATGGAGTGGAAAGAAGTAGAGTGGAATGGAGTGGAATGGAATGGACTGGCATAGAATGGAGTGGAATTGAATGCAATGGAGTGGATTGGAAAGGAATGCAAAGGAGTAGAGTGGAGTAGAGTGGTGTGGAGTGGAGTGGAATGGAGCTGAATGTACTTCAATGGAGTACAATGGAATGGAACGGAGTGGAATGGAATGGAATGATATGAGGTGGATTGGAGTGGAATGTAGTGGAGTGGAACGGAATGGAATAGAATGGAATGGAGTAGAGTGTAATGGAATGCAGTGGCGATAAGTGGAGTGGAATGGAATGCATTGGAGTAGAGTGGAGTGGAATGGAATGGAATGGAGTGGAGTGGAGGGGAGTGGGGTGGAATGGAATTGAGTGAAGTGGAGGGCAGTTGAATGGAATATCGTGGTGTGGAGTGGAGTGGAAGTGAATGGAGTGAATAGGAGTGGAATGGAGTGGAAGGTAACGGGGTGGAATGGAGTCGAATGGAGTGGAATGGAGTAGAGTGGATTAGAGTGGAATGGTGTCGAACGGACTGGAATGGAATGGAATGGAGTGGAATGGAATTGAATCAAATGGAATGGAGTGGATTGGAATGGAGTGGAGTGGAGTGGAGTGGAATGAAATGAAATGGAAGGGAGTGGAGAGAAACGCAGTTGATTGGAGTGGAGTGGAGTGGAAAGGAATGGAAAGGAGTGGGATGGAGACGTATGGATTGGAGTGGAATGGAGTGGAATGGAATGAAGTGGAAAGGAGTGGAACGGAGTGAAATTGAATTTAGTGGACTGGAGTGGAATGGAGTTAAATGGAATGGAATGGAATGGAGTGGAATGGAATGGAATGGAGTGGAGTGGAATGGAATAGAATGGCATGGAATGGAATAGAATGGGATGGAGTGGAGTGGAGAGGAGTGGAATGGATTGGAGTGAAGTGGAGTGGAATGGAATTGAGTGGAGCGGAGAGGAAAGGAATGGAATGGAGTGGAGTGGAATGGCATGGAATGGAGTGGAATGGAATGGATAGTAGTGGAGTGGAGTGGAGTGGATTGGAGTGTAGTGGAAGGGAATGGAGTGCAGTGTAATGGACTGGAATGGAGCAGAGCAGAATGGAGTGGACTGGACTGGAGTGGAATGGAATGGGATGGCATGGAATGGGAGCTGAGATTTTACCAATGTGCTCTAGGCAGGGTGACTGGGTGTCATACTCTCAAAAGAAAGGAATGGAATGGAACGCAGTGGAATGGAATGGAACAGAGTGGACATTAGTGGAGTGGAATGTGGAGGAATGGAATGAAATGGAACGTAATGGCATGAAATGGAGTGGTGTGGGGTGGAATGGATTATAGTGGAATGGGATGGAAAGGAATGGGATGGAGTGGAATGAAGTGGAGTGCAGTGGAGTGGAACGGAGTTGAATGGCATAGAATTGAGTGGACAGTAGTGGAATGTTTTGGAATGCAATGGAATCCATTGTAATAGAATGGAATACAACGGAAAGTTGACATGGAGTGTGAGCTGAGATTGTGCCACTGCACTCCAGACTGGGTGACACGTTAAATCCTGTGGATAGAAAGGAATGGAATGCAATAGAGTGAAATGGAATGGAGTGGAATGGAATTGAATGGAATGGAGTGGAGTGGAGTGGAGTCGAATGCAGACGAATGGAATGGGACGGAGTGGAATGGAACGGAGTGGAGTGGAGTATCGTGGAGTGAAATAGAATGGAATGCACTGGGTTGGAATGGAATGCAATGGACTGCTGAAAGGAAATGTGAGCTGTTATTGTTCCACTGCACTCCAGCCTTTGTGACGGAATGAAATCCTGTGGAAAAAAAGGAATGGAATGGAATGGAATGGAATGGAATGGAATGGAATGGAATGGAATGGAATGGAATGGAGTGGAGTGGAGTGGTGTGGAGAGGAGTGTAGTGGAGTGGAGTGAAATGGAGTGGAGTGTCGTGGAGGAGAGTGGAATGGAGTGGAATGGAATGGAGAGGAAAAGAACGGAGTGGAGTGGAATGGAACGGAGTGGAGTGGAATGGAATCCAATGGAATGAAATGGAATTGAATCGAATGGAATGAAGAAATATGTGCAGTGATTTGGCCACTGCGCTGGAGCCTGTGTGAGAGAGGGAGATCCTGTCGATAAAACAGTGTGGAATGGAAGGGATTGGAATGGAATGGAATGGAACGTATTGGAGTGGAGTGGAGTGGAATTGAGTGGAGTGGAGTGCACTGGAATGGAATGGAATGCAATGGAATGTAATGGAATGATGAAATGATATGTGAGCTGAGATTGTGCCACTGCACTCCACGCTGGGTGACAGAGTGAGATACTCTTGAAAGAAAGAAATGGAATGGAAAGAATTTTTAATTGGGTGGATTCGAGTGGACTGAAGTAGAGTGCAGTGGAATAGAGAGGAATGGAATGGAATGGAATCGGATGTAAAGGAATGGAATGATGTGGAGTGGAGTGGTGAGGAGTGTAGTGCTGTGGAATGGAGCAGAAAGTAACGGGATGGTGTGGAGTGGAGTGCAGTGCAGTGGAGTGGAGAGGAGTGCAATGGCGTGGAATGGAATCGGATGTAAAGGAACGTACTGGAGTGGAGCGGAGTGGAAAGGAGTGGAATGGAATGGAATTGAATGTAATGGAAAGCAAAGGAATGGAATGGGATGCAATGGAATTTAATGCAATAGAATGCAGTTCAATAGAGAGTTGACATGTAATGTGAGCTGAGATTGTGCCTAAGCTCTCCAGGCTGTTTGACACAGTGATATCGTGTCGAAAGAATGGAATGGAATGCAGTGGTGTGAAATGGAATGGAATGTAGTGGACAGGAGTAGAATGGAGTGGAGTGAAGAGGAACAGAGTGGAATGGAATGGGATGCAGTGGAATGGAATGCAGTGGAGTGGAGTGAAATAGAAATGGAATGGGATGGAATGGAATGCAATGGAATGGAGAAGAGAAATGTGAGCTGAGATTGTGTGACTACACTCCAGCCTTAGTGACCGAGAGAGATACTGTGGAAGGAAAGAACTGATTTCAAAGGAGTGGAATGGAAGGGAATGTAGTACAGTGGAGTAGAGTGGAATGGAGTGAAACAGAATAGAATGGAGTGGAAGGCAATGGAATGGAATGGAATGGAGTGGAGTGGAATAGAGAGGAGTGCACTGCAATGGAGTGGAGTGGAGTGGAAGGGAGTGGAATGCAATGGAATGTAGTGGAGTGCAGTGGAGTGGAATGGAATGGAGTGGACAGGAGTGGAAGGAGTAGAGTGGACTGGAATGGAATAGAATGGAACAGAATGCAGTGGAGTGGAGGGGAGTGGAGGTGAGTGGAGTGGCATGGAGTGGAATGGAATGGAATGGAGTGAAATGGAATCCAATGGATTGGAATGGAGTGGAGTGGAGTGGAGTGGAATGGAGAGGAGTCGAATGGAATGGAAGGGAATGCAACGGAACGCAGTGGTGTGGATTGGAATGCAGTGAAATGGAGTACTATGGAATCTAAAGGAGTGGAGTGGAGTCTAGTGGAGTGGAATGGAATGGAACAAAATGGAATGGAATGGCACGGAATGGAGTGGAGTAGAATGGAGTGGGAAGGAAGGGAGATGAGTGGAATGGAGAGGAATGGAATGCAGTGGAGTGGATTGGATTGGAATGAACTGGAAAGGAGAGGAATGGAATGAAGTGGAACGGAATGGACTGCAATGGAATTGAATGGAGTGAAGTGGAAAGTAGTGGAGTGGAGTGGAATGGAGTGGAAATGAATGGAATGGAGTGGAATGGAAGGGAATGGAGGCAAGTGGATAGGAATTGACTGAAGCAGATTGGAGTGGAGTGGAGTGGAGTGGCATGGAATGGAATGAAGTGGATGGGAATGCAATGGAGTGGAATGAAATGGAATAAAATGGAATGGAGTGGAATGGAGAGGAATGGAGTGGAAGTGGAGTGGAATGGAGGGGAGTAAGAGGAAGAGAATGGAATGGAATCGAAAGGAGGGAAGTGCAATTGTGTGGAGTGGAGTGGAGATGAAAGGAGTGGAGTGATGTGGAGTCGAGAGGAAAGGAATGGAATGGAATGGAATGGAGTTAAGTGGAGTGGAATGGAGTGGAAGGTAATGGAGTGGAATGAAAAGGAGTGGATTGGAATGGAGTGGAATGGAATGGAGTGGAACGGAGTGGAGTAGAATGGAGTGGGTTGCAGAGGAGTGGAATGGAGTGGAATGGAAGGGAACGGAAAGGAATGTAGTGGAAAGGAATGGAATGGAGTGGATTGAAATTGAATGGAAAGGATTGGAGTGCAGTGGACTGGAGGGGAGTGGAATAAAATGGAGTATAGTGCAGTGGAATGGAGTGGACTGGAGTGGAGATGAGTGGAGTGGACTGGAATGGAATGGAGTGGAGTGGAATGGTGTGGAGTGGGGTGGAAAGGAATGGAACAGAATGGAATGGAGAGGAATGGAGTGGCATGTAGTGGAGTGGAGTGAAGTGGAAAGGAATGGCATGGAATGGAGTGGAGTGGAATGGAGGGGTATGGAATGGAATGGAATGGAATTGAGTGGAATGGAGTGGAATGGAGTGGAGTGGAGAGGAATGGAATGGAGTGGAAAGGTCTGAAAGGAGTGGAATGGAGTGGAGTGGAATGCAATGGAGTAGATTGGAATGAAGTGGAAAGGAATAGAATGGAGAGAAGTAGAGTAGAATGGAGTGGATTGGAATGGAGGGGAGCAGAGTGGAGTTAACAGCGGTGGATTGGAATACAGTGGATGGGGTAGAGTGGAAGGGAGTGGAATTATATGGAATGGAATGGATTGGAGTGGAGTGGAAGGGAGTGGAGTGGAGTTGAAAGTAGAGGAATCGAAAGAAGTGGAAAGGAGTGGAGTAGAGTGGATTAGAGTGGATTGGAATGGAATGGAGTGGAGTGGAATGGTGTGGAAACGAATGGAAGGGAGGGGAGTGGAATGGAACGAAATGGAATGGAATGTAGTGGAATGGAGAGGAGTGGAGTGGACTGGAGTGGAATGTAATCGAATGGAGTGTACTGGAGTGGAATGTATTTGAGAGGCGGGTAATGGAGAGGAATTGAGTGGAGTGGAGTGGAGTGAAATACATCGGAATGGCACGGAATTGAATGGAATGGAGGGGAGTGGAATGCAGTGGAGTGGAGTCGATTGGAGTGGTGAGGAATAGAACGGAGTGGCATGGAATGGAGCACAGTGGAATGCAATGGAGTGGAGTGGATTGGAAAGGGGTGGAGTGGAGTGACGATGGGTGAAGTGGAATGTAATGGAGTGGAGTGCAGAGGAGTCTCATGGAATGGAATGGAATGGAACGCAATGGAAGCTGAGATTGTACCACTGCGCTCCAGGATGGGTGACACAGTGTGATACTCTCAAAAGAAAGGAATGGAATGGAATGCAGTGGAATGGAATGGAATGCAATGGGGTGCATTGGAGTGGAGTGGAGTGAAGTGAAGTGGATTGGAGTGGAATGGAGAGGAATGGAACGGAATGGAATGGAATGAAGTAGACTGGAGTGGGGTGGAGTTGAGTGCAATGGAATGGAGCGAAATGGAATCAGATGCAGAGAAATGGAGTAGAGAGGAGTGCAGTAGAGTGGAAAGGAGTGCAATGGAGTGGAATGGAATCGGAAGTAACGGAAAGTAGTGGAGTGGATGGAACGGAAAGGAAAGGAGTGGAGCGGAGTGGAATGGAACGGAGCGGGAGGTGGGTTGGGGCCACTGCACTCCAGGCTGGCTGGCTGACTGAGGTATTCTCGCAATAAAGGAATGGAATGGAATGCCGTAGAGTGGAATGGAACGGAGTGGAGTGGAGTGGAATGGAGTGAGTTGGAGCAGAGTGGAATGAAGAATGCAATGGGATGGAAGGGAATTGAATGAAATGCAGTGGAGTGCAGTGGATTGCATTGCAGTGGAATGGAGCAGAATGGAATGGAAAGGAGTGGAATGGACAGGAGTGGAGTGCACTGGAGAGGAGAGGATAGGAATGCAGTGGAATGGAATTGGATGTAATGGAACGTAGAGGAGTGGAGTGGAATGGAGTGGGCCAGAGTGGAATGGAATGGAATGCAATGGAAAGGAATGGAGTGGAATAGAATGGAATGGAATGGAATGGAATGGAGTGGGATGACTTGTAGTGGGGTGGAGTGAAATGGAGTATAATGGAATGGAGTGGAGTGGAGTGGAATGTGATAGAATGGAGAGGAGGGGAATGGAGCAGAATGGAATGGAGTGCAGCGGAATGGAGTGGAGTGGAATGGAATCAAATGGAGTGGAATGGAACAGAGTGGAATGGAATGGAGTGCAATAGACTAGAATTGAGTGTAGTGTAGTGGAATTTAGTGGAATGGACTGGAATGGAGTGGAATGGAATGGAATTGAGGGGAATGGAATGGAATGGAAAGGAATGGAAAGCAATGGAAAGGAATAGAATTGAATGCAACGGACTTAAAAGAATGCAATGGAATGCAATGGAATAGAATGCAATGGAATGTATAGTTGACATGTAATATGAGCTGAGATTGTGACACTGCACTCCAGCCAGGGTGACATGGTGATATCCTATCGTAAGAAGTGAATGGAATGCAATGGAGTGAAATGGAATGGAATGAAATGGAATGGAGCGGAGTGGAAGGGAATGGAGTGGAATGAAATAGAATGCAGTGGACTGTAATGGCATGGAGTGGAAAGAAGTAGAGTGGAATGGAGTGGAATGGAATGGACTGGCATAGAATGGAGTGGAATTGAATGCAATGGAGTGGATTGGAAAGGAATGCAAAGGAGTAGAGTGGAGTAGAGTGGTGTGGAGTGGAGTGGAATGGAGCTGAATGTACTTCAATGGAGTACAATGGAATGGAACGGAGTGGAATGGAATGGAATGATATGAGGTGGATTGGAGTGCAATGTAGTGGAGTGGAATGGAATGGAATAGAATGGAATGGAGTAGAGTGTAATGGAATGCAGTGGCGATAAGTGGAGTGGAATGGAATGCATTGGAGTAGAGTGGAGTGGAATGGAATGGAATGGAGTGGAGTGGAGGGGAGTGGGGTGGAATGGAATTGAGTGAAGTGGAGTGCAGTTGAATGGAATATCGTGGTGTGGAGTGGAGTGGAAGTGAATGGAGTGAATAGGAGTGGAATGGAGTGGAAGGTAACGGAGTGGAATGGAGTCGAATGGAGTGGAATGGAGTAGAGTGGATTAGAGTGGAATGGTGTCGAACGGACTGGAATGGAATGGAATGGAGTGGAATGGAATTGAATCAAATGGAATGGAGTGGATTGGAATGGAGTGGAGTGGAGTGGAGTGGAATGAAATGAAATGGAAGGGAGTGGAGAGAAACGCAGTTGATTGGAGTGGAGTGGAGTGGAAAGGAATGGAAAGGAGTGGGATGGAGACGTATGGATTGGAGTGGAATGGAGTGGAATGGAATGAAGTGGAAAGGAGTGGAACGGAGTGAAATTGAATTTAGTGGACTGGAGTGGAATGGAGTTAAATGGAATGGAATGGAATGGAGTGGAATGGAATGGAATGGAGTGGAGTGGAATGGAAGAGAATGGCATGGAATGGAATAGAATGGGATGGAGTGGAGTGGAGAGGAGTGGAATGGATTGGAGTGAAGTGGAGTGGAATGGAATTGAGTGGAGCGGAGAGGAAAGGAATGGAATGGAGTGGAGTGGAATGGCATGGAATGGAGTGGAATGGAATGGATAGTAGTGGAGTGGAGTGGAGTGGATTGGAGTGTAGTGGAAGGGAATGGAGTGCAGTGTAATGGACTGGAATGGAGCAGAGCAGAATGGAGTGGACTGGACTGGAGTGGAATGGAATGGGATGGCATGGAATGGGAGCTGAGATTTTACCAATGTGCTCTAGGCAGGGTGACTGGGTGTCATACTCTCAAAAGAAAGGAATGGAATGGAACGCAGTGGAATGGAATGGAACAGAGTGGACATTAGTGGAGTGGAATGTGGAGGAATGGAATGAAATGGAACGTAATGGCATGAAATGGAGTGGTGTGGGGTGGAATGGATTATAGTGGAATGGGGTGGAAAGGAATGGGATGGAGTGGAATGAAGTGGAGTGCAGTGGAGTGGAACGGAGTTGAATGGCATAGAATTGAGTGGACAGTAGTGGAATGTTTTGGAATGCAATGGAATCCATTGTAATAGAATGGAATACAACGGAAAGTTGACATGGAGTGTGAGCTGAGATTGTGCCACTGCACTCCAGACTGGGTGACACGTTATATCCTGTGGATAGAAAGGAATGGAATGCAATAGAGTGAAATGGAATGGAGTGGAATGGAATTGAATGGAATGGAGTGGAGTGGAGTGGAGTCGAATGGAGACGAATGGAATGGGACGGAGTGGAATGGAACGGAGTGGAGTGGAGTATCGTGGAGTGAAATAGAATGGAATGCACTGGGTTGGAATGGAATGCAATGGACTGCTGAAAGGAAATGTGAGCTGTTATTGTTCCACTGCACTCCAGCCTTTGTGACGGAATGAAATCCTGTGGAAAAAAAGGAATGGAATGGAATGGAATGGAATGGAATGGAATGGAATGGAATGGAATGGAGTGGAGTGGAGTGGTGTGGAGAGGAGTGTAGTGGAGTGGAGTGAAATGGAGTGGAGTGTCGTGGAGGAGAGTGGAATGGAGTGGAATGGAATGGAGAGGAAAGGAACGGAGTGGAGTGGAATGGAACGGAGTGGAGTGGAATGGAATCCAATGGAATGAAATGGAATTGAATCGAATGGAATGAAGAAATATGTGCAGTGATTTGGCCACTGCGCTGGAGCCTGTGTGAGAGAGGGAGATCCTGTCGATAAAACAGTGTGGAATGGAAGGGATTGGAATGGAATGGAATGGAACGTATTGGAGTGGAGTGGAGTGGAATTGAGTGGAGTGGAGTGCACTGGAATGGAATGGAATGCAATGGAATGTAATGGAATGATGAAATGATATGTGAGCTGAGATTGTGCCACTGCACTCCACGCTGGGTGACAGAGTGAGATACTCTTGAAAGAAAGAAATGGAATGGAAAGAATTTTTAATTGGGTGGATTCGAGTGGACTGAAGTAGAGTGCAGTGGAATAGAGAGGAATGGAATGGAATGGAATCGGATGTAAAGGAACGGAATGATGTGGAGTGGAGTGGTGAGGAGTGTAGTGCTGTGGAATGGAGCAGAAAGTAACGGGATGGTGTGGAGTGGAGTGCAGTGCAGTGGAGTGGAGAGGAGTGCAATGGCGTGGAATGGAATCGGATGTAAAGGAACGTACTGGAGTGGAGCGGAGTGGAAAGGAGTGGAATGGAATGGAATTGAATGTAATGGAAAGCAAAGGAATGGAATGGGATGCAATGGAATTTAATGCAATAGAATGCAGTTCAATAGAGAGTTGACATGTAATGTGAGCTGAGATTGTGCCTAAGCTCTCCAGGCTGTTTGACACAGTGATATCGTGTCGAAAGAATGGAATGGAATGCAGTGGTGTGAAATGGAATGGAATGTAGTGGACAGGAGTAGAATGGAGTGGAGTGAAGAGGAACAGAGTGGATTGGAATGGGATGCAGTGGAATGGAATGCAGTGGAGTGGAATGAAATAGAAAGAAATGGAATGGGATGGAATGGAATGCAATGGAATGGAGAAGAGAAATGTGAGCTGAGATTGTGTGACTACACTCCAGCCTTAGTGACCGAGAGAGATTCTGTGGAAGGAAAGAACTGATTTCAAAGGAGTGGAATGGAAGGGAATGTAGTACAGTGGAGTAGAGTGGAATGGAGTGAAACAGAATAGAATGGAGTGGAAGGCAATGGAATGGAATGGAATGGAGTGCAGTGGAATAGAGAGGAGTGCACTGCAATGGAGTGGAGTGGAGTGGAAGGGAGTGGAATGCAATGGAATGTAGTGGAGTGCAGTGGAGTGGAATGGAATGGAGTGGACAGGAGTGGAAGGAGTAGAGTGGACTGGAATGGAATAGAATGGAACAGAATGCAGTGGAGTGGAGGGGAGTGGAGGTGAGTGGAGTGGCATGGAGTGGAATGGAATGGAATGGAGTGAAATGGAATCCAATGGATTGGAATGGAGTGGAGTGGAGTGGAGTGGAATGGAGAGGAGTCGAATGGAATGGAAGGGAATGCAACGGAACGCAGTGGTGTGGATTGGAATGCAGTGAAATGGAGTACTATGGAATCTAAAGGAGTGGAGTGGAGTCTAGTGGAGTGGAATGGAATGGAACAAAATGGAATGGAATGGCACGGAATGGAGTGGAGTAGAGTGGAGTGGGAAGGAAGGGAGATGAGTGGAATGGAGAGGAATGGAATGCAGTGGAGTGGATTGGATTGGAATGAACTGGAATGGAGAGGAATGGAATGAAGTGGAACGGAATGGACCGCAATGGAATTGAATGGAGTGAAGTGGAAAGTAGTGGAGTGGAGTGGAATGGAGTGGAAATGAATGGAATGGAGTGGAATGGAAGGGAATGGAGGCAAGTGGATAGGAATTGACTGAAGCAGATTGGAGTGGAGTGGAGTGGAGTGGCATGGAATGGAATGAAGTGGATGGGAATGCAATGGAGTGGAATGAAATGGAATAAAATGGAATGGAGTGGAATGGAGAGGAATGGAGTGGAAGTGGAGTGGAATGGAGGGGAGTAAGAGGAAGAGAATGGAACGGAATCGAAAGGAGGGAAGTGCAATTGTGTGGAGTGGAGTGGAGATGAAAGGAGTGGAGTGATGTGGAGTCGAGAGGAAAGGAATGGAATGGAATGGAATGGAGTTAAGTGGAGTGGAATGGAGTGGAAGGTAATGGAGTGGAATGAAAAGGAGTGGATTGGAATGGAGTGGAATGGAATGGAGTGGAACGGAGTGGAGTAGAATGGAGTGGGTTGCAGAGGAGTGGAATGGAGTGGAATGGAAGGGAACGGAAAGGAATGTAGTGGAAAGGAATGGAATGGAGTGGATTGAAATTGAATGGAAAGGATTGGAGTGCAGTGGACTGGAGGGGAGTGGAATAAAATGGAGTATAGTGCAGTGGAATGGAGTGGACTGGAGTGGAGATGAGTGGAGTGGACTGGAATGGAATGGAGTGGAGTGGAATGGTGTGGAGTGGGGTGGAAAGGAATGGAACAGAATGGAATGGAGAGGAATGGAGTGGCATGTAGTGGAGTGGAGTGAAGTGGAAAGGAATGGCATGGAATGGAGTAGAGTGGAATGGAGGGGTATGGAATGGAATGGAATGGAATTGAGTGGAATGGAGTGGAATGGAGTGGAGTGGAGAGGAATGGAATGGAGTGGAAAGGTCTGAAAGGAGTGGAATGGAGTGGAGTGGAATGCAATGGAGTAGATTGGAATGAAGTGGAAAGGAATAGAATGGAGAGAAGTAGAGTAGAATGGAGTGGATTGGAATGGAGGGGAGCAGAGTGGAGTTAACAGCGGTGGATTGGAATACAGTGGATGGGGTAGAGTGGAAGGGAGTGGAATTATATGGAATGGAATGGATTGGAGTGGAGTGGAAGGGAGTGGAGTGGAGTTGAAAGTAGAGGAATCGAAAGAAGTGGAAAGGAGTGGAGTAGAGTGGATTAGAGTGGATTGGAATGGAATGGAGTGGAGTGGAATGGTGTGGAAACGAATGGAAGGGAGGGGAGTGGAATGGAACGAAATGGAATGGAATGTAGTGGAATGGAGAGGAGTGGAGTGGACTGGAGTGGAATGTAATCGAATGGAGTGTACTGGAGTGGAATGTATTTGAGAGGCGTGTAATGGAGAGGAGTGGAATGTATTTGAGAGGCGGGTAGTGGAGTGGAGTGGAGTGAAATACATCGGAATGGCACGGAATTGAATGGAATGGAGGGGAGTGGAATGCAGTGGAGTGGAGTCGATTGGAGTGGTGAGGGATAGAACGGAGTGGCATGGAATGGAGCACAGTGGAATGCAATGGAGTGGAGTGGATTGGAAAGGGGTGGAGTGGAGTGACGATGGGTGAAGTGGAATGTAATGGAGTGGAGTGCAGAGGAGTCTCATGGAATGGAATGGAATGGAACGCAATGGAAGCTGAGATTGTACCACTGCGCTCCAGGATGGGTGACACAGTGTGATACTCTCAAAAGAAAGGAATGGAATGGAATGCAGTGGAATGGAATGGAATGCAATGGGGTGCATTGGAGTGGAGTGGAGTGAAGTGAAGTGGATTGGAGTGGAATGGAGAGGAATGGAACGGAATGGAATGGAATGAAGTAGACTGGAGTGGGGTGGAGTTGAGTGCAATGGAATGGAGCGAAATGGAATCAGATGCAGAGAAATGGAGTAGAGAGGAGTGCAGTAGAGTGGAAAGGAGTGCAATGGAGTGGAATGGAATCGGAAGTAACGGAAAGTAGTGGAGTGGATGGAACGGAAAGGAAAGGAGTGGAGCGGAGTGGAATGGAACGGAGCGGGAGGTGGGTTGGGGCCACTGCACTCCAGGCTGGCTGGCTGACTGAGGTATTCTCGCAATAAAGGAATGGAATGGAATGCCGTAGAGTGGAATGGAACGGAGTGGAGTGGAGTGGAATGGAGTGAGTTGGAGCAGAGTGGAATGAAGAATGCAATGGGATGGAAGGGAATTGAATGAAATGCAGTGGAGTGCAGTGGAGTGCATTGCAGTGGAATGGAGCAGAATGGAATGGAAAGGAGTGGAATGGACAGGATTGGAGTGCACTGGAGAGGAGAGGATAGGAATGCAGTGGAATGGAATTGGATGTAATGGAACGTAGAGGAGTGGAGTGGAATGGAGTGGGCCAGAGTGGAATGGAATGGAATGCAATGGAAAGGAATGGAGTGGAATAGAATGGAATGGAATGGAATGGAATGGAGTGGGATGACTTGTAGTGGGGTGGAGTGAAATGGAGTATAATGGAATGGAGTGGAGTGGAGTGGAATGTGATAGAATGGAGAGGAGGGGAATGGAGCAGAATGGAATGGAGTGCAGCGGAATGGAGTGGAGTGGAATGGAATCAAATGGAGTGGAATGGAACAGAGTGGAATGGAATGGAGTGCAATAGACTAGAATTGAGTGTAGTGTAGTGGAATTTAGTGGAATGGACTGGAATGGAGTGGAATGGAATGGAATTGAGGGGAATGGAATGGAATGGAAAGGAATGGAAAGCAATGGAAAGGAATAGAATTGAATGCAACGGAATTAAAAGAATGCAATGGAATGCAATGGAATAGAATGCAATGGAATGTATAGTTGACATGTAATATGAGCTGAGATTGTGACACTGCACTCCAGCCAGGGTGACATGGTGATATCCTGTCGTAAGAAGTGAATGGAATGCAATGGAGTGAAATGGAATGGAATGAAATGGAATGGAGCGGAGTGGAAGGGAATGGAGTGGAATGAAATAGAATGCAGTGGACTGTAATGGCATGGAGTGGAAAGAAGTAGAGTGGAATGGAGTGGAATGGAATGGACTGGCATAGAATGGAGTGGAATTGAATGCAATGGAGTGGATTGGAAAGGAATGCAAAGGAGTAGAGTGGAGTAGAGTGGTGTGGAGTGGAGTGGAATGGAGCTGAATGTACTTCAATGGAGTACAATGGAATGGAACGGAGTGGAATGGAATGGAATGATATGAGGTGGATTGGAGTGCAATGTACTGGAGTGGAATGGAATGGAATAGAATGGAATGGAGTAGAGTGTAATGGAATGCAGTGGCGATAAGTGGAGTGGAATGGAATGCATTGGAGTAGAGTGGAGTGGAATGGAATGGAATGGAGTGGAGTGGAGGGGAGTGGAGTGGAATGGAATTGAGTGAAGTGGAGTGCAGTTGAATGGAATATCGTGGTGTGGAGTGGAGTGGAAGTGAATGGAGTGAATAGGAGTGGAATGGAGTGGAAGGTAACGGAGTGGAATGGAGTCGAATGGAGTGGAATGGAGTAGAGTGGATTAGAGTGGAATGGTGTCGAACGGACTGGAATGGAATGGAATGGAGTGGAATGGAATTGAATCAAATGGAATGGAGTGGAGTGGAGTGGAGTGGAATGAAATGAAATGGAAGGGAGTGGAGAGAAACGCAGTTGATTGGAGTGGAGTGGAGTGGAAAGGAATGGAAAGGAGTGGGATGGAGACGTATGGATTGGAGTGGAATGGAGTGGAATGGAATGAAGTGGAAAGGAGTGGAACGGAGTGAAATTGAATTTAGTGGACTGGAGTGGAATGGAGTTAAATGGAATGGAATGGAATGGAGTGGAATGGAATGGAATGGAGTGGAGTGGAATGGAATAGAATGGCATGGAATGGAATAGAATGGGATGGAGTGGAGTGGAGAGGAGTGGAATGGATTGGAGTGAAGTGGAGTGGAATGGAATTGAGTGGAGCGGAGAGGAAAGGAATGGAATGGAGTGGAGTGGAATGGCATGGAATGGAGTGGAATGGAATGGATAGTAGTGGAGTGGAGTGGAGTGGATTGGAGTGTAGTGGAAGGGAATGGAGTGCAGTGTAATGGACTGGAATGGAGCAGAGCAGAATGGAGTGGACTGGACTGGAGTGGAATGGAATGGGATGGCATGGAATGGGAGCTGAGATTTTACCAATGTGCTCTAGGCAGGGTGACTGGGTGTCATACTCTCAAAAGAAAGGAATGGAATGGAACGCAGTGGAATGGAATGGAACAGAGTGGACATTAGTGGAGTGGAATGTGGAGGAATGGAATGAAATGGAACGTAATGGCATGAAATGGAGTGGTGTGGGGTGGAATGGATTATAGTGGAATGGGGTGGAAAGGAATGGGATGGAGTGGAATGAAGTGGAGTGCAGTGGAGTGGAACGGAGTTGAATGGCATAGAATTGAGTGGACAGTAGTGGAATGTTTTGGAATGCAATGGAATCCATTGTAATAGAATGGAATACAACGGAAAGTTGACATGGAGTGTGAGCTGAGATTGTGCCACTGCACTCCAGACTGGGTGACACGTTATATCCTGTGGATAGAAAGGAATGGAATGCAATAGAGTGAAATGGAATGGAGTGGAATGGAATTGAATGGAATGGAGTGGAGTGGAGTGGAGTCGAATGGAGACGAATGGAATGGGACGGAGTGGAATGGAACGGAGTGGAGTGGAGTATCGTCTAGTGAAATAGAATGGAATGCACTGGGTTGGAATGGAATGCAATGGACTGCTGAAAGGAAATGTGAGCTGTTATTGTTCCACTGCACTCCAGCCTTTGTGACGGAATGAAATCCTGTGGAAAAAAAGGAATGGAATGGAATGGAATGGAATGGAATGGAATGGAATGGAATGGAATGGAATGGAGTGGAGTGGAGTGGTGTGGAGAGGAGTGTAGTGGAGTGGAGTGAAATGGAGTGGAGTGTCGTGGAGGAGAGTGGAATGGAGTGGAATGGAATGGAGAGGAAAGGAACGGAGTGGAGTGGAATGGAACGGAGTGGAGTGGAATGGAATCCAATGGAATGAAATGGAATTGAATCGAATGGAATGAAGAAATATGTGCAGTGATTTGGCCACTGCGCTGGAGCCTGTGTGAGAGAGGGAGATCCTGTCGATAAAACAGTGTGGAATGGAAGGGATTGGAATGGAATGGAATGGAACGTATTGGAGTGGAGTGGAGTGGAATTGAGTGGAGTGGAGTGCACTGGAATGGAATGGAATGCAATGGAATGTAATGGAATGATGAAATGATATGTGAGCTGAGATTGTGCCACTGCACTCCACGCTGGGTGACAGAGTGAGATACTCTTGAAAGAAAGAAATGGAATGGAAAGAATTTTTAATTGGGTGGATTCGAGTGGACTGAAGTAGAGTGCAGTGGAATAGAGAGGAATGGAATGGAATGGAATCGGATGTAAAGGAACGGAATGATGTGGAGTGGAGTGGTGAGGAGTGTAGTGCTGTGGAATGGAGCAGAAAGTAACGGGATGGTGTGGAGTGGAGTGCAGTGCAGTGGAGTGGAGAGGAGTGCAATGGCGTGGAATGGAATCGGATGTAAAGGAACGTACTGGAGTGGAGCGGAGTGGAAAGGAGTGGAATGGAATGGAATTGAATGTAATGGAAAGCAAAGGAATGGAATGGGATGCAATGGAATTTAATGCAATAGAATGCAGTTCAATAGAGAGTTGACATGTAATGTGAGCTGAGATTGTGCCTAAGCTCTCCAGGCTGTTTGACACAGTGATATCGTGTCGAAAGAATGGAATGGAATGCAGTGGTGTGAAATGGAATGGAATGTAGTGGACAGGAGTAGAATGGAGTGGAGTGAAGAGGAACAGAGTGGATTGGAATGGGATGCAGTGGAATGGAATGCAGTGGAGTGGAATGAAATAGAAAGAAATGGAATGGGATGGAATGGAATGCAATGGAATGGAGAAGAGAAATGTGAGCTGAGATTGTGTGACTACACTCCAGCCTTAGTGACCGAGAGAGATTCTGTGGAAGGAAAGAACTGATTTCAAAGGAGTGGAATGGAAGGGAATGTAGTACAGTGGAGTAGAGTGGAATGGAGTGAAACAGAATAGAATGGAGTGGAAGGCAATGGAATGGAATGGAATGGAGTGCAGTGGAATAGAGAGGAGTGCACTGCAATGGAGTGGAGTGGAGTGGAAGGGAGTGGAATGCAATGGAATGTAGTGGAGTGCAGTGGAGTGGAATGGAATGGAGTGGACAGGAGTGGAAGGAGTAGAGTGGACTGGAATGGAATAGAATGGAACAGAATGCAGTGGAGTGGAGGGGAGTGGAGGTGAGTGGAGTGGCATGGAGTGGAATGGAATGGAATGGAGTGAAATGGAATCCAATGGATTGGAATGGAGTGGAGTGGAGTGGAGTGGAATGGAGAGGAGTCGAATGGAATGGAAGGGAATGCAACGGAACGCAGTGGTGTGGATTGGAATGCAGTGAAATGGAGTACTATGGAATCTAAAGGAGTGGAGTGGAGTCTAGTGGAGTGGAATGGAATGGAACAAAATGGAATGGAATGGCACGGAATGGAGTGGAGTAGAGTGGAGTGGGAAGGAAGGGAGATGAGTGGAATGGAGAGGAATGGAATGCAGTGGAGTGGATTGGATTGGAATGAACTGGAATGGAGAGGAATGGAATGAAGTGGAACGGAATGGACCGCAATGGAATTGAATGGAGTGAAGTGGAAAGTAGTGGAGTGGAGTGGAATGGAGTGGAAATGAATGGAATGGAGTGGAATGGAAGGGAATGGAGGCAAGTGGATAGGAATTGACTGAAGCAGATTGGAGTGGAGTGGAGTGGAGTGGCATGGAATGGAATGAAGTGGATGGGAATGCAATGGAGTGGAATGAAATGGAATAAAATGGAATGGAGTGGAATGGAGAGGAATGGAGTGGAAGTGGAGTGGAATGGAGGGGAGTAAGAGGAAGAGAATGGAACGGAATCGAAAGGAGGGAAGTGCAATTGTGTGGAGTGGAGTGGAGATGAAAGGAGTGGAGTGATGTGGAGTCGAGAGGAAAGGAATGGAATGGAATGGAATGGAGTTAAGTGGAGTGGAATGGAGTGGAAGGTAATGGAGTGGAATGAAAAGGAGTGGATTGGAATGGAGTGGAATGGAATGGAGTGGAACGGAGTGGAGTAGAATGGAGTGGGTTGCAGAGGAGTGGAATGGAGTGGAATGGAAGGGAACGGAAAGGAATGTAGTGGAAAGGAATGGAATGGAGTGGATTGAAATTGAATGGAAAGGATTGGAGTGCAGTGGACTGGAGGGGAGTGGAATAAAATGGAGTATAGTGCAGTGGAATGGAGTGGACTGGAGTGGAGATGAGTGGAGTGGACTGGAATGGAATGGAGTGGAGTGGAATGGTGTGGAGTGGGGTGGAAAGGAATGGAACAGAATGGAATGGAGAGGAATGGAGTGGCATGTAGTGGAGTGGAGTGAAGTGGAAAGGAATGGCATGGAATGGAGTAGAGTGGAATGGAGGGGTATGGAATGGAATGGAATGGAATTGAGTGGAATGGAGTGGAATGGAGTGGAGTGGAGAGGAATGGAATGGAGTGGAAAGGTCTGAAAGGAGTGGAATGGAGTGGAGTGGAATGCAATGGAGTAGATTGGAATGAAGTGGAAAGGAATAGAATGGAGAGAAGTAGAGTAGAATGGAGTGGATTGGAATGGAGGGGAGCAGAGTGGAGTTAACAGCGGTGGATTGGAATACAGTGGATGGGGTAGAGTGGAAGGGAGTGGAATTATATGGAATGGAATGGATTGGAGTGGAGTGGAAGGGAGTGGAGTGGAGTTGAAAGTAGAGGAATCGAAAGAAGTGGAAAGGAGTGGAGTAGAGTGGATTAGAGTGGATTGGAATGGAATGGAGTGGAGTGGAATGGTGTGGAAACGAATGGAAGGGAGGGGAGTGGAATGGAACGAAATGGAATGGAATGTAGTGGAATGGAGAGGAGTGGAGTGGACTGGAGTGGAATGTAATCGAATGGAGTGTACTGGAGTGGAATGTATTTGAGAGGCGTGTAATGGAGAGGAGTGGAATGTATTTGAGAGGCGGGTAGTGGAGTGGAGTGGAGTGAAATACATCGGAATGGCACGGAATTGAATGGAATGGAGGGGAGTGGAATGCAGTGGAGTGGAGTCGATTGGAGTGGTGAGGGATAGAACGGAGTGGCATGGAATGGAGCACAGTGGAATGCAATGGAGTGGAGTGGATTGGAAAGGGGTGGAGTGGAGTGACGATGGGTGAAGTGGAATGTAATGGAGTGGAGTGCAGAGGAGTCTCATGGAATGGAATGGAATGGAACGCAATGGAAGCTGAGATTGTACCACTGCGCTCCAGGATGGGTGACACAGTGTGATACTCTCAAAAGAAAGGAATGGAATGGAATGCAGTGGAATGGAATGGAATGCAATGGGGTGCATTGGAGTGGAGTGGAGTGAAGTGAAGTGGATTGGAGTGGAATGGAGAGGAATGGAACGGAATGGAATGGAATGAAGTAGACTGGAGTGGGGTGGAGTTGAGTGCAATGGAATGGAGCGAAATGGAATCAGATGCAGAGAAATGGAGTAGAGAGGAGTGCAGTAGAGTGGAAAGGAGTGCAATGGAGTGGAATGGAATCGGAAGTAACGGAAAGTAGTGGAGTGGATGGAACGGAAAGGAAAGGAGTGGAGCGGAGTGGAATGGAACGGAGCGGGAGGTGGGTTGGGGCCACTGCACTCCAGGCTGGCTGGCTGACTGAGGTATTCTCGCAATAAAGGAATGGAATGGAATGCCGTAGAGTGGAATGGAACGGAGTGGAGTGGAGTGGAATGGAGTGAGTTGGAGCAGAGTGGAATGAAGAATGCAATGGGATGGAAGGGAATTGAATGAAATGCAGTGGAGTGCAGTGGAGTGCATTGCAGTGGAATGGAGCAGAATGGAATGGAAAGGAGTGGAATGGACAGGATTGGAGTGCACTGGAGAGGAGAGGATAGGAATGCAGTGGAATGGAATTGGATGTAATGGAACGTAGAGGAGTGGAGTGGAATGGAGTGGGCCAGAGTGGAATGGAATGGAATGCAATGGAAAGGAATGGAGTGGAATAGAATGGAATGGAATGGAATGGAATGGAGTGGGATGACTTGTAGTGGGGTGGAGTGAAATGGAGTATAATGGAATGGAGTGGAGTGGAGTGGAATGTGATAGAATGGAGAGGAGGGGAATGGAGCAGAATGGAATGGAGTGCAGCGGAATGGAGTGGAGTGGAATGGAATCAAATGGAGTGGAATGGAACAGAGTGGAATGGAATGGAGTGCAATAGACTAGAATTGAGTGTAGTGTAGTGGAATTTAGTGGAATGGACTGGAATGGAGTGGAATGGAATGGAATTGAGGGGAATGGAATGGAATGGAAAGGAATGGAAAGCAATGGAAAGGAATAGAATTGAATGCAACGGAATTAAAAGAATGCAATGGAATGCAATGGAATAGAATGCAATGGAATGTATAGTTGACATGTAATATGAGCTGAGATTGTGACACTGCACTCCAGCCAGGGTGACATGGTGATATCCTATCGTAAGAAGTGAATGGAATGCAATGGAGTGAAATGGAATGGAATGAAATGGAATGGAGCGGAATGGAAGGGAATGGAGTGGAATGAAATAGAATGCAGTGGACTGTAATGGCATGGAGTGGAAAGAAGTAGAGTGGAATGGAGTGGAATGGAATGGACTGGCATAGAATGGAGTGGAATTGAATGCAATGGAGTGGATTGGAAAGGAATGCAAAGGAGTAGAGTGGAGTAGAGTGGTGTGGAGTGGAGTGGAATGGAGCTGAATGTACTTCAATGGAGTACAATGGAATGGAACGGAGTGGAATGGAATGGAATGATATGAGGTGGATTGGAGTGCAATGTACTGGAGTGGAATGGAATGGAATAGAATGGAATGGAGTAGAGTGTAATGGAATGCAGTGGCGATAAGTGGAGTGGAATGGAATGCATTGGAGTAGAGTGGAGTGGAATGGAATGGAATGGAGTGGAGTGGAGGGGAGTGGAGTGGAATGGAATTGAGTGAAGTGGAGTGCAGTTGAATGGAATATCGTGGTGTGGAGTGGAGTGGAAGTGAATGGAGTGAATAGGAGTGGAATGGAGTGGAAGGTAACGGAGTGGAATGGAGTCGAATGGAGTGGAATGGAGTAGAGTGGATTAGAGTGGAATGGTGTCGAACGGACTGGAATGGAATGGAATGGAGTGGAATGGAATTGAATCAAATGGAATGGAGTGGATTGGAATGGAGTGGAGTGGAGTGGAGTGGAATGAAATGAAATGGAAGGGAGTGGAGAGAAACGCAGTTGATTGGAGTGGAGTGGAGTGGAAAGGAATGGAAAGGAGTGGGATGGAGACGTATGGATTGGAGTGGAATGGAGTGGAATGGAATGAAGTGGAAAGGAGTGGAACGGAGTGAAATTGAATTTAGTGGACTGGAGTGGAATGGAGTTAAATGGAATGGAATGGAATGGAGTGGAATGGAATGGAATGGAGTGGAGTGGAATGGAATAGAATGGCATGGAATGGAATAGAATGGGATAGAGTGGAGTGGAGAGGAGTGGAATGGATTGGAGTGAAGTGGAGTGGAATGGAATTGAGTGGAGCGGAGAGGAAAGGAATGGAATGGAGTGGAGTGGAATGGCATGGAATGGAGTGGAATGGAATGGATAGTAGTGGAGTGGAGTGGAGTGGATTGGAGTGTAGTGGAAGGGAATGGAGTGCAGTGTAATGGACTGGAATGGAGCAGAGCAGAATGGAGTGGACTGGACTGGAGTGGAATGGAATGGGATGGCATGGAATGGGAGCTGAGATTTTACCAATGTGCTCTAGGCAGGGTGACTGGGTGTCATACTCTCAAAAGAAAGGAATGGAATGGAACGCAGTGGAATGGAATGGAACAGAGTGGACATTAGTGGAGTGGAATGTGGAGGAATGGAATGAAATGGAACGTAATGGCATGAAATGGAGTGGTGTGGGGTGGAATGGATTATAGTGGAATGGGGTGGAAAGGAATGGGATGGAGTGGAATGAAGTGGAGTGCAGTGGAGTGGAACGGAGTTGAATGGCATAGAATTGAGTGGACAGTAGTGGAATGTTTTGGAATGCAATGGAATCCATTGTAATAGAATGGAATACAACGGAAAGTTGACATGGAGTGTGAGCTGAGATTGTGCCACTGCACTCCAGACTGGGTGACACGTTATATCCTGTGGATAGAAAGGAATGGAATGCAATAGAGTGAAATGGAATGGAGTGGAATGGAATTGAATGGAATGGAGTGGAGTGGAGTGGAGTCGAATGGAGACGAATGGAATGGGACGGAGTGGAATGGAACGGAGTGGAGTGGAGTATCGTCTAGTGAAATAGAATGGAATGCACTGGGTTGGAATGGAATGCAATGGACTGCTGAAAGGAAATGTGAGCTGTTATTGTTCCACTGCACTCCAGCCTTTGTGACGGAATGAAATCCTGTGGAAAAAAAGGAATGGAATGGAATGGAATGGAATGGAATGGAATGGAATGGAATGGAATGGAATGGAGTGGAGTGGAGTGGTGTGGAGAGGAGTGTAGTGGAGTGGAGTGAAATGGAGTGGAGTGTCGTGGAGGAGAGTGGAATGGAGTGGAATGGAATGGAGAGGAAAGGAACGGAGTGGAGTGGAATGGAACGGAGTGGAGTGGAATGGAATCCAATGGAATGAAATGGAATTGAATCGAATGGAATGAAGAAATATGTGCAGTGATTTGGCCACTGCGCTGGAGCCTGTGTGAGAGAGGGAGATCCTGTCGATAAAACAGTGTGGAATGGAAGGGATTGGAATGGAATGGAATGGAACGTATTGGAGTGGAGTGGAGTGGAATTGAGTGGAGTGGAGTGCACTGGAATGGAATGGAATGCAATGGAATGTAATGGAATGATGAAATGATATGTGAGCTGAGATTGTGCCACTGCACTCCACGCTGGGTGACAGAGTGAGATACTCTTGAAAGAAAGAAATGGAATGGAAAGAATTTTTAATTGGGTGGATTCGAGTGGACTGAAGTAGAGTGCAGTGGAATAGAGAGGAATGGAATGGAATGGAATCGGATGTAAAGGAACGGAATGATGTGGAGTGGAGTGGTGAGGAGTGTAGTGCTGTGGAATGGAGCAGAAAGTAACGGGATGGTGTGGAGTGGAGTGCAGTGCAGTGGAGTGGAGAGGAGTGCAATGGCGTGGAATGGAATCGGATGTAAAGGAACGTACTGGAGTGGAGCGGAGTGGAAAGGAGTGGAATGGAATGGAATTGAATGTAATGGAAAGCAAAGGAATGGAATGGGATGCAATGGAATTTAATGCAATAGAATGCAGTTCAATAGAGAGTTGACATGTAATGTGAGCTGAGATTGTGCCTAAGCTCTCCAGGCTGTTTGACACAGTGATATCGTGTCGAAAGAATGGAATGGAATGCAGTGGTGTGAAATGGAATGGAATGTAGTGGACAGGAGTAGAATGGAGTGGAGTGAAGAGGAACAGAGTGGATTGGAATGGGATGCAGTGGAATGGAATGCAGTGGAGTGGAATGAAATAGAAAGAAATGGAATGGGATGGAATGGAATGCAATGGAATGGAGAAGAGAAATGTGAGCTGAGATTGTGTGACTACACTCCAGCCTTAGTGACCGAGAGAGATTCTGTGGAAGGAAAGAACTGATTTCAAAGGAGTGGAATGGAAGGGAATGTAGTACAGTGGAGTAGAGTGGAATGGAGTGAAACAGAATAGAATGGAGTGGAAGGCAATGGAATGGAATGGAATGGAGTGCAGTGGAATAGAGAGGAGTGCACTGCAATGGAGTGGAGTGGAGTGGAAGGGAGTGGAATGCAATGGAATGTAGTGGAGTGCAGTGGAGTGGAATGGAATGGAGTGGACAGGAGTGGAAGGAGTAGAGTGGACTGGAATGGAATAGAATGGAACAGAATGCAGTGGAGTGGAGGGGAGTGGAGGTGAGTGGAGTGGCATGGAGTGGAATGGAATGGAATGGAGTGAAATGGAATCCAATGGATTGGAATGGAGTGGAGTGGAGTGGAGTGGAATGGAGAGGAGTCGAATGGAATGGAAGGGAATGCAACGGAACGCAGTGGTGTGGATTGGAATGCAGTGAAATGGAGTACTATGGAATCTAAAGGAGTGGAGTGGAGTCTAGTGGAGTGGAATGGAATGGAACAAAATGGAATGGAATGGCACGGAATGGAGTGGAGTAGAGTGGAGTGGGAAGGAAGGGAGATGAGTGGAATGGAGAGGAATGGAATGCAGTGGAGTGGATTGGATTGGAATGAACTGGAATGGAGAGGAATGGAATGAAGTGGAACGGAATGGACCGCAATGGAATTGAATGGAGTGAAGTGGAAAGTAGTGGAGTGGAGTGGAATGGAGTGGAAATGAATGGAATGGAGTGGAATGGAAGGGAATGGAGGCAAGTGGATAGGAATTGACTGAAGCAGATTGGAGTGGAGTGGAGTGGAGTGGCATGGAATGGAATGAAGTGGATGGGAATGCAATGGAGTGGAATGAAATGGAATAAAATGGAATGGAGTGGAATGGAGAGGAATGGAGTGGAAGTGGAGTGGAATGGAGGGGAGTAAGAGGAAGAGAATGGAACGGAATCGAAAGGAGGGAAGTGCAATTGTGTGGAGTGGAGTGGAGATGAAAGGAGTGGAGTGATGTGGAGTCGAGAGGAAAGGAATGGAATGGAATGGAATGGAGTTAAGTGGAGTGGAATGGAGTGGAAGGTAATGGAGTGGAATGAAAAGGAGTGGATTGGAATGGAGTGGAATGGAATGGAGTGGAACGGAGTGGAGTAGAATGGAGTGGGTTGCAGAGGAGTGGAATGGAGTGGAATGGAAGGGAACGGAAAGGAATGTAGTGGAAAGGAATGGAATGGAGTGGATTGAAATTGAATGGAAAGGATTGGAGTGCAGTGGACTGGAGGGGAGTGGAATAAAATGGAGTATAGTGCAGTGGAATGGAGTGGACTGGAGTGGAGATGAGTGGAGTGGACTGGAATGGAATGGAGTGGAGTGGAATGGTGTGGAGTGGGGTGGAAAGGAATGGAACAGAATGGAATGGAGAGGAATGGAGTGGCATGTAGTGGAGTGGAGTGAAGTGGAAAGGAATGGCATGGAATGGAGTAGAGTGGAATGGAGGGGTATGGAATGGAATGGAATGGAATTGAGTGGAATGGAGTGGAATGGAGTGGAGTGGAGAGGAATGGAATGGAGTGGAAAGGTCTGAAAGGAGTGGAATGGAGTGGAGTGGAATGCAATGGAGTAGATTGGAATGAAGTGGAAAGGAATAGAATGGAGAGAAGTAGAGTAGAATGGAGTGGATTGGAATGGAGGGGAGCAGAGTGGAGTTAACAGCGGTGGATTGGAATACAGTGGATGGGGTAGAGTGGAAGGGAGTGGAATTATATGGAATGGAATGGATTGGAGTGGAGTGGAAGGGAGTGGAGTGGAGTTGAAAGTAGAGGAATCGAAAGAAGTGGAAAGGAGTGGAGTAGAGTGGATTAGAGTGGATTGGAATGGAATGGAGTGGAGTGGAATGGTGTGGAAACGAATGGAAGGGAGGGGAGTGGAATGGAACGAAATGGAATGGAATGTAGTGGAATGGAGAGGAGTGGAGTGGACTGGAGTGGAATGTAATCGAATGGAGTGTACTGGAGTGGAATGTATTTGAGAGGCGTGTAATGGAGAGGAGTGGAATGTATTTGAGAGGCGGGTAGTGGAGTGGAGTGGAGTGAAATACATCGGAATGGCACGGAATTGAATGGAATGGAGGGGAGTGGAATGCAGTGGAGTGGAGTCGATTGGAGTGGTGAGGGATAGAACGGAGTGGCATGGAATGGAGCACAGTGGAATGCAATGGAGTGGAGTGGATTGGAAAGGGGTGGAGTGGAGTGACGATGGGTGAAGTGGAATGTAATGGAGTGGAGTGCAGAGGAGTCTCATGGAATGGAATGGAATGGAACGCAATGGAAGCTGAGATTGTACCACTGCGCTCCAGGATGGGTGACACAGTGTGATACTCTCAAAAGAAAGGAATGGAATGGAATGCAGTGGAATGGAATGGAATGCAATGGGGTGCATTGGAGTGGAGTGGAGTGAAGTGAAGTGGATTGGAGTGGAATGGAGAGGAATGGAACGGAATGGAATGGAATGAAGTAGACTGGAGTGGGGTGGAGTTGAGTGCAATGGAATGGAGCGAAATGGAATCAGATGCAGAGAAATGGAGTAGAGAGGAGTGCAGTAGAGTGGAAAGGAGTGCAATGGAGTGGAATGGAATCGGAAGTAACGGAAAGTAGTGGAGTGGATGGAACGGAAAGGAAAGGAGTGGAGCGGAGTGGAATGGAACGGAGCGGGAGGTGGGTTGGGGCCACTGCACTCCAGGCTGGCTGGCTGACTGAGGTATTCTCGCAATAAAGGAATGGAATGGAATGCCGTAGAGTGGAATGGAACGGAGTGGAGTGGAGTGGAATGGAGTGAGTTGGAGCAGAGTGGAATGAAGAATGCAATGGGATGGAAGGGAATTGAATGAAATGCAGTGGAGTGCAGTGGAGTGCATTGCAGTGGAATGGAGCAGAATGGAATGGAAAGGAGTGGAATGGACAGGATTGGAGTGCACTGGAGAGGAGAGGATAGGAATGCAGTGGAATGGAATTGGATGTAATGGAACGTAGAGGAGTGGAGTGGAATGGAGTGGGCCAGAGTGGAATGGAATGGAATGCAATGGAAAGGAATGGAGTGGAATAGAATGGAATGGAATGGAATGGAATGGAGTGGGATGACTTGTAGTGGGGTGGAGTGAAATGGAGTATAATGGAATGGAGTGGAGTGGAGTGGAATGTGATAGAATGGAGAGGAGGGGAATGGAGCAGAATGGAATGGAGTGCAGCGGAATGGAGTGGAGTGGAATGGAATCAAATGGAGTGGAATGGAACAGAGTGGAATGGAATGGAGTGCAATAGACTAGAATTGAGTGTAGTGTAGTGGAATTTAGTGGAATGGACTGGAATGGAGTGGAATGGAATGGAATTGAGGGGAATGGAATGGAATGGAAAGGAATGGAAAGCAATGGAAAGGAATAGAATTGAATGCAACGGAATTAAAAGAATGCAATGGAATGCAATGGAATAGAATGCAATGGAATGTATAGTTGACATGTAATATGAGCTGAGATTGTGACACTGCACTCCAGCCAGGGTGACATGGTGATATCCTATCGTAAGAAGTGAATGGAATGCAATGGAGTGAAATGGAATGGAATGAAATGGAATGGAGCGGAATGGAAGGGAATGGAGTGGAATGAAATAGAATGCAGTGGACTGTAATGGCATGGAGTGGAAAGAAGTAGAGTGGAATGGAGTGGAATGGAATGGACTGGCATAGAATGGAGTGGAATTGAATGCAATGGAGTGGATTGGAAAGGAATGCAAAGGAGTAGAGTGGAGTAGAGTGGTGTGGAGTGGAGTGGAATGGAGCTGAATGTACTTCAATGGAGTACAATGGAATGGAACGGAGTGGAATGGAATGGAATGATATGAGGTGGATTGGAGTGCAATGTACTGGAGTGGAATGGAATGGAATAGAATGGAATGGAGTAGAGTGTAATGGAATGCAGTGGCGATAAGTGGAGTGGAATGGAATGCATTGGAGTAGAGTGGAGTGGAATGGAATGGAATGGAGTGGAGTGGAGGGGAGTGGAGTGGAATGGAATTGAGTGAAGTGGAGTGCAGTTGAATGGAATATCGTGGTGTGGAGTGGAGTGGAAGTGAATGGAGTGAATAGGAGTGGAATGGAGTGGAAGGTAACGGAGTGGAATGGAGTCGAATGGAGTGGAATGGAGTAGAGTGGATTAGAGTGGAATGGTGTCGAACGGACTGGAATGGAATGGAATGGAGTGGAATGGAATTGAATCAAATGGAATGGAGTGGATTGGAATGGAGTGGAGTGGAGTGGAGTGGAATGAAATGAAATGGAAGGGAGTGGAGAGAAACGCAGTTGATTGGAGTGGAGTGGAGTGGAAAGGAATGGAAAGGAGTGGGATGGAGACGTATGGATTGGAGTGGAATGGAGTGGAATGGAATGAAGTGGAAAGGAGTGGAACGGAGTGAAATTGAATTTAGTGGACTGGAGTGGAATGGAGTTAAATGGAATGGAATGGAATGGAGTGGAATGGAATGGAATGGAGTGGAGTGGAATGGAATAGAATGGCATGGAATGGAATAGAATGGGATAGAGTGGAGTGGAGAGGAGTGGAATGGATTGGAGTGAAGTGGAGTGGAATGGAATTGAGTGGAGCGGAGAGGAAAGGAATGGAATGGAGTGGAGTGGAATGGCATGGAATGGAGTGGAATGGAATGGATAGTAGTGGAGTGGAGTGGAGTGGATTGGAGTGTAGTGGAAGGGAATGGAGTGCAGTGTAATGGACTGGAATGGAGCAGAGCAGAATGGAGTGGACTGGACTGGAGTGGAATGGAATGGGATGGCATGGAATGGGAGCTGAGATTTTACCAATGTGCTCTAGGCAGGGTGACTGGGTGTCATACTCTCAAAAGAAAGGAATGGAATGGAACGCAGTGGAATGGAATGGAACAGAGTGGACATTAGTGGAGTGGAATGTGGAGGAATGGAATGAAATGGAACGTAATGGCATGAAATGGAGTGGTGTGGGGTGGAATGGATTATAGTGGAATGGGGTGGAAAGGAATGGGATGGAGTGGAATGAAGTGGAGTGCAGTGGAGTGGAACGGAGTTGAATGGCATAGAATTGAGTGGACAGTAGTGGAATGTTTTGGAATGCAATGGAATCCATTGTAATAGAATGGAATACAACGGAAAGTTGACATGGAGTGTGAGCTGAGATTGTGCCACTGCACTCCAGACTGGGTGACACGTTATATCCTGTGGATAGAAAGGAATGGAATGCAATAGAGTGAAATGGAATGGAGTGGAATGGAATTGAATGGAATGGAGTGGAGTGGAGTGGAGTCGAATGGAGACGAATGGAATGGGACGGAGTGGAATGGAACGGAGTGGAGTGGAGTATCGTCTAGTGAAATAGAATGGAATGCACTGGGTTGGAATGGAATGCAATGGACTGCTGAAAGGAAATGTGAGCTGTTATTGTTCCACTGCACTCCAGCCTTTGTGACGGAATGAAATCCTGTGGAAAAAAAGGAATGGAATGGAATGGAATGGAATGGAATGGAATGGAATGGAATGGAATGGAATGGAGTGGAGTGGAGTGGTGTGGAGAGGAGTGTAGTGGAGTGGAGTGAAATGGAGTGGAGTGTCGTGGAGGAGAGTGGAATGGAGTGGAATGGAATGGAGAGGAAAGGAACGGAGTGGAGTGGAATGGAACGGAGTGGAGTGGAATGGAATCCAATGGAATGAAATGGAATTGAATCGAATGGAATGAAGAAATATGTGCAGTGATTTGGCCACTGCGCTGGAGCCTGTGTGAGAGAGGGAGATCCTGTCGATAAAACAGTGTGGAATGGAAGGGATTGGAATGGAATGGAATGGAACGTATTGGAGTGGAGTGGAGTGGAATTGAGTGGAGTGGAGTGCACTGGAATGGAATGGAATGCAATGGAATGTAATGGAATGATGAAATGATATGTGAGCTGAGATTGTGCCACTGCACTCCACGCTGGGTGACAGAGTGAGATACTCTTGAAAGAAAGAAATGGAATGGAAAGAATTTTTAATTGGGTGGATTCGAGTGGACTGAAGTAGAGTGCAGTGGAATAGAGAGGAATGGAATGGAATGGAATCGGATGTAAAGGAACGGAATGATGTGGAGTGGAGTGGTGAGGAGTGTAGTGCTGTGGAATGGAGCAGAAAGTAACGGGATGGTGTGGAGTGGAGTGCAGTGCAGTGGAGTGGAGAGGAGTGCAATGGCGTGGAATGGAATCGGATGTAAAGGAACGTACTGGAGTGGAGCGGAGTGGAAAGGAGTGGAATGGAATGGAATTGAATGTAATGGAAAGCAAAGGAATGGAATGGGATGCAATGGAATTTAATGCAATAGAATGCAGTTCAATAGAGAGTTGACATGTAATGTGAGCTGAGATTGTGCCTAAGCTCTCCAGGCTGTTTGACACAGTGATATCGTGTCGAAAGAATGGAATGGAATGCAGTGGTGTGAAATGGAATGGAATGTAGTGGACAGGAGTAGAATGGAGTGGAGTGAAGAGGAACAGAGTGGATTGGAATGGGATGCAGTGGAATGGAATGCAGTGGAGTGGAATGAAATAGAAAGAAATGGAATGGGATGGAATGGAATGCAATGGAATGGAGAAGAGAAATGTGAGCTGAGATTGTGTGACTACACTCCAGCCTTAGTGACCGAGAGAGATTCTGTGGAAGGAAAGAACTGATTTCAAAGGAGTGGAATGGAAGGGAATGTAGTACAGTGGAGTAGAGTGGAATGGAGTGAAACAGAATAGAATGGAGTGGAAGGCAATGGAATGGAATGGAATGGAGTGCAGTGGAATAGAGAGGAGTGCACTGCAATGGAGTGGAGTGGAGTGGAAGGGAGTGGAATGCAATGGAATGTAGTGGAGTGCAGTGGAGTGGAATGGAATGGAGTGGACAGGAGTGGAAGGAGTAGAGTGGACTGGAATGGAATAGAATGGAACAGAATGCAGTGGAGTGGAGGGGAGTGGAGGTGAGTGGAGTGGCATGGAGTGGAATGGAATGGAATGGAGTGAAATGGAATCCAATGGATTGGAATGGAGTGGAGTGGAGTGGAGTGGAATGGAGAGGAGTCGAATGGAATGGAAGGGAATGCAACGGAACGCAGTGGTGTGGATTGGAATGCAGTGAAATGGAGTACTATGGAATCTAAAGGAGTGGAGTGGAGTCTAGTGGAGTGGAATGGAATGGAACAAAATGGAATGGAATGGCACGGAATGGAGTGGAGTAGAGTGGAGTGGGAAGGAAGGGAGATGAGTGGAATGGAGAGGAATGGAATGCAGTGGAGTGGATTGGATTGGAATGAACTGGAATGGAGAGGAATGGAATGAAGTGGAACGGAATGGACCGCAATGGAATTGAATGGAGTGAAGTGGAAAGTAGTGGAGTGGAGTGGAATGGAGTGGAAATGAATGGAATGGAGTGGAATGGAAGGGAATGGAGGCAAGTGGATAGGAATTGACTGAAGCAGATTGGAGTGGAGTGGAGTGGAGTGGCATGGAATGGAATGAAGTGGATGGGAATGCAATGGAGTGGAATGAAATGGAATAAAATGGAATGGAGTGGAATGGAGAGGAATGGAGTGGAAGTGGAGTGGAATGGAGGGGAGTAAGAGGAAGAGAATGGAACGGAATCGAAAGGAGGGAAGTGCAATTGTGTGGAGTGGAGTGGAGATGAAAGGAGTGGAGTGATGTGGAGTCGAGAGGAAAGGAATGGAATGGAATGGAATGGAGTTAAGTGGAGTGGAATGGAGTGGAAGGTAATGGAGTGGAATGAAAAGGAGTGGATTGGAATGGAGTGGAATGGAATGGAGTGGAACGGAGTGGAGTAGAATGGAGTGGGTTGCAGAGGAGTGGAATGGAGTGGAATGGAAGGGAACGGAAAGGAATGTAGTGGAAAGGAATGGAATGGAGTGGATTGAAATTGAATGGAAAGGATTGGAGTGCAGTGGACTGGAGGGGAGTGGAATAAAATGGAGTATAGTGCAGTGGAATGGAGTGGACTGGAGTGGAGATGAGTGGAGTGGACTGGAATGGAATGGAGTGGAGTGGAATGGTGTGGAGTGGGGTGGAAAGGAATGGAACAGAATGGAATGGAGAGGAATGGAGTGGCATGTAGTGGAGTGGAGTGAAGTGGAAAGGAATGGCATGGAATGGAGTAGAGTGGAATGGAGGGGTATGGAATGGAATGGAATGGAATTGAGTGGAATGGAGTGGAATGGAGTGGAGTGGAGAGGAATGGAATGGAGTGGAAAGGTCTGAAAGGAGTGGAATGGAGTGGAGTGGAATGCAATGGAGTAGATTGGAATGAAGTGGAAAGGAATAGAATGGAGAGAAGTAGAGTAGAATGGAGTGGATTGGAATGGAGGGGAGCAGAGTGGAGTTAACAGCGGTGGATTGGAATACAGTGGATGGGGTAGAGTGGAAGGGAGTGGAATTATATGGAATGGAATGGATTGGAGTGGAGTGGAAGGGAGTGGAGTGGAGTTGAAAGTAGAGGAATCGAAAGAAGTGGAAAGGAGTGGAGTAGAGTGGATTAGAGTGGATTGGAATGGAATGGAGTGGAGTGGAATGGTGTGGAAACGAATGGAAGGGAGGGGAGTGGAATGGAACGAAATGGAATGGAATGTAGTGGAATGGAGAGGAGTGGAGTGGACTGGAGTGGAATGTAATCGAATGGAGTGTACTGGAGTGGAATGTATTTGAGAGGCGTGTAATGGAGAGGAGTGGAATGTATTTGAGAGGCGGGTAGTGGAGTGGAGTGGAGTGAAATACATCGGAATGGCACGGAATTGAATGGAATGGAGGGGAGTGGAATGCAGTGGAGTGGAGTCGATTGGAGTGGTGAGGGATAGAACGGAGTGGCATGGAATGGAGCACAGTGGAATGCAATGGAGTGGAGTGGATTGGAAAGGGGTGGAGTGGAGTGACGATGGGTGAAGTGGAATGTAATGGAGTGGAGTGCAGAGGAGTCTCATGGAATGGAATGGAATGGAACGCAATGGAAGCTGAGATTGTACCACTGCGCTCCAGGATGGGTGACACAGTGTGATACTCTCAAAAGAAAGGAATGGAATGGAATGCAGTGGAATGGAATGGAATGCAATGGGGTGCATTGGAGTGGAGTGGAGTGAAGTGAAGTGGATTGGAGTGGAATGGAGAGGAATGGAACGGAATGGAATGGAATGAAGTAGACTGGAGTGGGGTGGAGTTGAGTGCAATGGAATGGAGCGAAATGGAATCAGATGCAGAGAAATGGAGTAGAGAGGAGTGCAGTAGAGTGGAAAGGAGTGCAATGGAGTGGAATGGAATCGGAAGTAACGGAAAGTAGTGGAGTGGATGGAACGGAAAGGAAAGGAGTGGAGCGGAGTGGAATGGAACGGAGCGGGAGGTGGGTTGGGGCCACTGCACTCCAGGCTGGCTGGCTGACTGAGGTATTCTCGCAATAAAGGAATGGAATGGAATGCCGTAGAGTGGAATGGAACGGAGTGGAGTGGAGTGGAATGGAGTGAGTTGGAGCAGAGTGGAATGAAGAATGCAATGGGATGGAAGGGAATTGAATGAAATGCAGTGGAGTGCAGTGGAGTGCATTGCAGTGGAATGGAGCAGAATGGAATGGAAAGGAGTGGAATGGACAGGAGTGGAGTGCACTGGAGAGGAGAGGATAGGAATGCAGTGGAATGGAATTGGATGTAATGGAACGTAGAGGAGTGGAGTGGAATGGAGTGGGCCAGAGTGGAATGGAATGGAATGCAATGGAAAGGAATGGAGTGGAATAGAATGGAATGGAATGGAATGGAATGGAGTGGGATGACTTGTAGTGGGGTGGAGTGAAATGGAGTATAATGGAATGGAGTGGAGTGGAGTGGAATGTGATAGAATGGAGAGGAGGGGAATGGAGCAGAATGGAATGGAGTGCAGCGGAATGGAGTGGAGTGGAATGGAATCAAATGGAGTGGAATGGAACAGAGTGGAATGGAATGGAGTGCAATAGACTAGAATTGAGTGTAGTGTAGTGGAATTTAGTGGAATGGACTGGAATGGAGTGGAATGGAATGGAATTGAGGGGAATGGAATGGAATGGAAAGGAATGGAAAGCAATGGAAAGGAATAGAATTGAATGCAACGGAATTAAAAGAATGCAATGGAATGCAATGGAATAGAATGCAATGGAATGTATAGTTGACATGTAATATGAGCTGAGATTGTGACACTGCACTCCAGCCAGGGTGACATGGTGATATCCTATCGTAAGAAGTGAATGGAATGCAATGGAGTGAAATGGAATGGAATGAAATGGAATGGAGCGGAATGGAAGGGAATGGAGTGGAATGAAATAGAATGCAGTGGACTGTAATGGCATGGAGTGGAAAGAAGTAGAGTGGAATGGAGTGGAATGGAATGGACTGGCATAGAATGGAGTGGAATTGAATGCAATGGAGTGGATTGGAAAGGAATGCAAAGGAGTAGAGTGGAGTAGAGTGGTGTGGAGTGGAGTGGAATGGAGCTGAATGTACTTCAATGGAGTACAATGGAATGGAACGGAGTGGAATGGAATGGAATGATATGAGGTGGATTGGAGTGCAATGTACTGGAGTGGAATGGAATGGAATAGAATGGAATGGAGTAGAGTGTAATGGAATGCAGTGGCGATAAGTGGAGTGGAATGGAATGCATTGGAGTAGAGTGGAGTGGAATGGAATGGAATGGAGTGGAGTGGAGGGGAGTGGAGTGGAATGGAATTGAGTGAAGTGGAGTGCAGTTGAATGGAATATCGTGGTGTGGAGTGGAGTGGAAGTGAATGGAGTGAATAGGAGTGGAATGGAGTGGAAGGTAACGGAGTGGAATGGAGTCGAATGGAGTGGAATGGAGTAGAGTGGATTAGAGTGGAATGGTGTCGAACGGACTGGAATGGAATGGAATGGAGTGGAATGGAATTGAATCAAATGGAATGGAGTGGATTGGAATGGAGTGGAGTGGAGTGGAGTGGAATGAAATGAAATGGAAGGGAGTGGAGAGAAACGCAGTTGATTGGAGTGGAGTGGAGTGGAAAGGAATGGAAAGGAGTGGGATGGAGACGTATGGATTGGAGTGGAATGGAGTGGAATGGAATGAAGTGGAAAGGAGTGGAACGGAGTGAAATTGAATTTAGTGGACTGGAGTGGAATGGAGTTAAATGGAATGGAATGGAATGGAGTGGAATGGAATGGAATGGAATTGAGTGGAGTGGAATGGAATAGAATGGCATGGAATGGAATAGAATGGGATGGAGTGGAGTGGAGAGGAGTGGAATGGATTGGAGTGAAGTGGAGTGGAATGGAATTGAGTGGAGCGGAGAGGAAAGGAATGGAATGGAGTGGAGTGGAATGGCATGGAATGGAGTGGAATGGAATGGATAGTAGTGGAGTGGAGTGGAGTGGATTGGAGTGTAGTGGAAGGGAATGGAGTGCAGTGTAATGGACTGGAATGGAGCAGAGCAGAATGGAGTGGACTGGACTGGAGTGGAATGGAATGGGATGGCATGGAATGGGAGCTGAGATTTTACCAATGTGCTCTAGGCAGGGTGACTGGGTGTCATACTCTCAAAAGAAAGGAATGGAATGGAACGCAGTGGAATGGAATGGAACAGAGTGGACATTAGTGGAGTGGAATGTGGAGGAATGGAATGAAATGGAACGTAATGGCATGAAATGGAGTGGTGTGGGGTGGAATGGATTATAGTGGAATTTGGTGGAAAGGAATGGGATGGAGTGGAATGAAGTGGAGTGCAGTGGAGTGGAACGGAGTTGAATGGCATAGAATTGAGTGGACAGTAGTGGAATGTTTTGGAATGCAATGGAATCCATTGTAATAGAATGGAATACAACGGAAAGTTGACATGGAGTGTGAGCTGAGATTGTGCCACTGCACTCCAGACTGGGTGACACGTTAAATCCTGTGGATAGAAAGGAATGGAATGCAATAGAGTGAAATTTAATGGAGTGGAATGGAATTGAATGGAATGGAGTGGAGTGGAGTGGAGTCGAATGGAGACGAATGGAATGGGACGGAGTGGAATGGAACGGAGTGGAGTGGAGTATCGTGGAGTGAAATAGAATGGAATGCACTGGGTTGGAATGGAATGCAATGGACTGCTGAAAGGAAATGTGAGCTGTTATTGTTCCACTGCACTCCAGCCTTTGTGACGGAATGAAATCCTGTGGAAAAAAAGGAATGGAATGGAATGGAATGGAATGGAATGGAATGGAATGGAATGGAATGGAATGGAATGGAATGGAGTGGAGTGGAGTGGTGTGGAGAGGAGTGTAGTGGAGTGGAGTGAAATGGAGTGGAGTGTCGTGGAGGAGAGTGGAATGGAGTGGAATGGAATGGAGAGGAAAAGAACGGAGTGGAGTGGAATGGAACGGAGTGGAGTGGAATGGAATCCAATGGAATGAAATGGAATTGAATCGAATGGAATGAAGAAATATGTGCAGTGATTTGGCCACTGCGCTGGAGCCTGTGTGAGAGAGGGAGATCCTGTCGATAAAACAGTGTGGAATGGAAGGGATTGGAATGGAATGGAATGGAACGTATTGGAGTGGAGTGGAGTGGAATTGAGTGGAGTGGAGTGCACTGGAATGGAATGGAATGCAATGGAATGTAATGGAATGATGAAATGATATGTGAGCTGAGATTGTGCCACTGCACTCCACGCTGGGTGACAGAGTGAGATACTCTTGAAAGAAAGAAATGGAATGGAAAGAATTTTTAATTGGGTGGATTCGAGTGGACTGAAGTAGAGTGCAGTGGAATAGAGAGGAATGGAATGGAATGGAATCGGATGTAAAGGAATGGAATGATGTGGAGTGGAGTGGTGAGGAGTGTAGTGCTGTGGAATGGAGCAGAAAGTAACGGGATGGTGTGGAGTGGAGTGCAGTGCAGTGGAGTGGAGAGGAGTGCAATGGCGTGGAATGGAATCGGATGTAAAGGAACGTACTGGAGTGGAGCGGAGTGGAAAGGAGTGGAATGGAATGGAATTGAATGTAATGGAAAGCAAAGGAATGGAATGGGATGCAATGGAATTTAATGCAATAGAATGCAGTTCAATAGAGAGTTGACATGTAATGTGAGCTGAGATTGTGCCTAAGCTCTCCAGGCTGTTTGACACAGTGATATCGTGTCGAAAGAATGGAATGGAATGCAGTGGTGTGAAATGGAATGGAATGTAGTGGACAGGAGTAGAATGGAGTGGAGTGAAGAGGAACAGAGTGGAATGGAATGGGATGCAGTGGAATGGAATGCAGTGGAGTGGAGTGAAATAGAAATGGAATGGGATGGATTGGAATGCAATGGAATGGAGAAGAGAAATGTGAGCTGAGATTGTGTGACTACACTCCAGCCTTAGTGACCGAGAGAGATACTGTGGAAGGAAAGAACTGATTTCAAAGGAGTGGAATGGAAGGGAATGTAGTACAGTGGAGTAGAGTGGAATGGAGTGAAACAGAATAGAATGGAGTGGAAGGCAATGGAATGGAATGGAATGGAGTGGAGTGGAATAGAGAGGAGTGCACTGCAATGGAGTGGAGTGGAGTGGAAGGGAGTGGAATGCAATGGAATGTAGTGGAGTGCAGTGGAGTGGAATGGAATGGAGTGGACAGGAGTGGAAGGAGTAGAGTGGACTGGAATGGAATAGAATGGAACAGAATGCAGTGGAGTGGAGGGGAGTGGAGGTGAGTGGAGTGGCATGGAGTGGAATGGAATGGAATGGAGTGAAATGGAATCCAATGGATTGGAATGGAGTGGAGTGGAGTGGAGTGGAATGGAGAGGAGTCGAATGGAATGGAAGGGAATGCAACGGAACGCAGTGGTGTGGATTGGAATGCAGTGAAATGGAGTACTATGGAATCTAAAGGAGTGGAGTGGAGTCTAGTGGAGTGGAATGGAATGGAACAAAATGGAATGGAATGGCACGGAATGGAGTGGAGTAGAGTGGAGTGGGAAGGAAGGGAGATGAGTGGAATGGAGAGGAATGGAATGCAGTGGAGTGGATTGGATTGGAATGAACTGGAAAGGAGAGGAATGGAATGAAGTGGAACGGAATGGACCGCAATGGAATTGAATGGAGTGAAGTGGAAAGTAGTGGAGTGGAGTGGAATGGAGTGGAAATGAATGGAATGGAGTGGAATGGAAGGGAATGGAGGCAAGTGGATAGGAATTGACTGAAGCAGATTGGAGTGGAGTGGAGTGGAGTGGCATGGAATGGAATGAAGTGGATGGGAATGCAATGGAGTGGAATGAAATGGAATAAAATGGAATGGAGTGGAATGGAGAGGAATGGAGTGGAAGTGGAGTGGAATGGAGGGGAGTAAGAGGAAGAGAATGGAATGGAATCGAAAGGAGGGAAGTGCAATTGTGTGGAGTGGAGTGGAGATGAAAGGAGTGGAGTGATGTGGAGTCGAGAGGAAAGGAATGGAATGGAATGGAATGGAGTTAAGTGGAGTGGAATGGAGTGGAAGGTAATGGAGTGGAATGAAAAGGAGTGGATTGGAATGGAGTGGAATGGAATGGAGTGGAACGGAGTGGAGTAGAATGGAGTGGGTTGCAGAGGAGTGGAATGGAGTGGAATGGAAGGGAACGGAAAGGAATGTAGTGGAAAGGAATGGAATGGAGTGGATTGAAATTGAATGGAAAGGATTGGAGTGCAGTGGACTGGAGGGGAGTGGAATAAAATGGAGTATAGTGCAGTGGAATGGAGTGGACTGGAGTGGAGATGAGTGGAGTGGACTGGAATGGAATGGAGTGGAGTGGAATGGTGTGGAGTGGGGTGGAAAGGAATGGAACAGAATGGAATGGAGAGGAATGGAGTGGCATGTAGTGGAGTGGAGTGAAGTGGAAAGGAATGGCATGGAATGGAGTGGAGTGGAATGGAGGGGTATGGAATGGAATGGAATGGAATTGAGTGGAATGGAGTGGAATGGAGTGGAGTGGAGAGGAATGGAATGGAGTGGAAAGGTCTGAAAGGAGTGGAATGGAGTGGAGTGGAATGCAATGGAGTAGATTGGAATGAAGTGGAAAGGAATAGAATGGAGAGAAGTAGAGTAGAATGGAGTTGATTGGAATGGAGGGGAGCAGAGTGGAGTTAACAGCGGTGGATTGGAATACAGTGGATGGGGTAGAGTGGAAGGGAGTGGAATTATATGGAATGGAATGGATTGGAGTGGAGTGGAAGGGAGTGGAGTGGAGTTGAAAGTAGAGGAATCGAAAGAAGTGGAAAGGAGTGGAGTAGAGTGGATTAGAGTGGATTGGAATGGAATGGAGTGGAGTGGAATGGTGTGGAAACGAATGGAAGGGAGGGGAGTGGAATGGAACGAAATGGAATGGAATGTAGTGGAATGGAGAGGAGTGGAGTGGACTGGAGTGGAATGTAATCGAATGGAGTGTACTGGAGTGGAATGTATTTGAGAGGCGTGTAATGGAGAGGAGTGGAATGTATTTGAGAGGCGGGTAGTGGAGTGGAGTGGAGTGAAATACATCGGAATGGCACGGAATTGAATGGAATGGAGGGGAGTGGAATGCAGTGGAGTGGAGTCGATTGGAGTGGTGAGGAATAGAACGGAGTGGCATGGAATGGAGCACAGTGGAATGCAATGGAGTGGAGTGGATTGGAAAGGGGTGGAGTGGAGTGACGATGGGTGAAGTGGAATGTAATGGAGTGGAGTGCAGAGGAGTCTCATGGAATGGAATGGAATGGAACGCAATGGAAGCTGAGATTGTACCACTGCGCTCCAGGATGGGTGACACAGTGTGATACTCTCAAAAGAAAGGAATGGAATGGAATGCAGTGGAATGGAATGGAATGCAATGGGGTGCATTGGAGTGGAGTGGAGTGAAGTGAAGTGGATTGGAGTGGAATGGAGAGGAATGGAACGGAATGGAATGGAATGAAGTAGACTGGAGTGGGGTGGAGTTGAGTGCAATGGAATGGAGCGAAATGGAATCAGATGCAGAGAAATGGAGTAGAGAGGAGTGCAGTAGAGTGGAAAGGAGTGCAATGGAGTGGAATGGAATCGGAAGTAACGGAAAGTAGTGGAGTGGATGGAACGGAAAGGAAAGGAGTGGAGCGGAGTGGAATGGAACGGAGCGGGAGGTGGGTTGGGGCCACTGCACTCCAGGCTGGCTGGCTGACTGAGGTATTCTCGCAATAAAGGAATGGAATGGAATGCCGTAGAGTGGAATGGAACGGAGTGGAGTGGAGTGGAATGGAGTGAGTTGGAGCAGAGTGGAATGAAGAATGCAATGGGATGGAAGGGAATTGAATGAAATGCAGTGGAGTGCAGTGGATTGCATTGCAGTGGAATGGAGCAGAATGGAATGGAAAGGAGTGGAATGGACAGGAGTGGAGTGCACTGGAGAGGAGAGGATAGGAATGCAGTGGAATGGAATTGGATGTAATGGAACGTAGAGGAGTGGAGTGGAATGGAGTGGGCCAGAGTGGAATGGAATGGAATGCAATGGAAAGGAATGGAGTGGAATAGAATGGAATGGAATGGAATGGAATGGAGTGGGATGACTTGTAGTGGGGTGGAGTGAAATGGAGTATAATGGAATGGAGTGGAGTGGAGTGGAATGTGATAGAATGGAGAGGAGTGGATGGAGCAGAATGGAATGGAGTGCAGCGGAATGGAGTGGAGTGGAATGGAATCAAATGGAGTGGAATGGAACAGAGTGGAATGGAATGGAGTGCAATAGACTAGAATTGAGTGTAGTGTAGTGGAATTTAGTGGAATGGACTGGAATGGAGTGGAATGGAATGGAATTGAGGGGAATGGAATGGAATGGAAAGGAATGGAAAGCAATGGAAAGGAATAGAATTGAATGCAACGGACTTAAAAGAATGCAATGGAATGCAATGGAATAGAATGCAATGGAATGTATAGTTGACATGTAATATGAGCTGAGATTGTGACACTGCACTCCAGCCAGGGTGACATGGTGATATCCTATCGTAAGAAGTGAATGGAATGCAATGGAGTGAAATGGAATGGAATGAAATGGAATGGAGCGGAGTGGAAGGGAATGGAGTGGAATGAAATAGAATGCAGTGGACTGTAATGGCATGGAGTGGAAAGAAGTAGAGTGGAATGGAGTGGAATGGAATGGACTGGCATAGAATGGAGTGGAATTGAATGCAATGGAGTGGATTGGAAAGGAATGCAAAGGAGTAGAGTGGAGTAGAGTGGTGTGGAGTGAAGTGGAATGGAGCTGAATGTACTTCAATGGAGTACAATGGAATGGAACGGGGTGGAATGGAATGGAATGATATGAGGTGGATTGGAGTGGAATGTAGTGGAGTGGAATGGAATGGAATAGAATGGAATGGAGTAGAGTGTAATGGAATGCAGTGGCGATAAGTGGAGTGGAATGGAATGCATTGGAGTAGAGTGGAGTGGAATGGAATGGAATGGAGTGGAGTGGAGGGGAGTGGGGTGGAATGGAATTGAGTGAAGTGGATTGCAGTTGAATGGAATATCGTGGTGTGGAGTGGAGTGGAAGTGAATGGAGTGAATAGGAGTGGAATGGAGTGGAAGGTAACGGAGTGGAATGGAGTCGAATGGAGTGGAATGGAGTAGAGTGGATTAGAGTGGAATGGTGTCGAACGGACTGGAATGGAATGGAATGGAGTGGAATGGAATTGAATCAAATGGAATGGAGTGGATTGGAATGGAGTGGAGTGGAGTGGAGTGGAATGAAATGAAATGGAAGGGAGTGGAGAGAAACGCAGTTGATTGGAGTGGAGTGGAGTGGAAAGGAATGGAAAGGAGTGGGATGGAGACGTATGGATTGGAGTGGAATGGAGTGGAATGGAATGAAGTGGAAAGGAGTGGAACGGAGTGAAATTGAATTTAGTGGACTGGAGTGGAATGGAGTTAAATGGAATGGAATGGAATGGAGTGGAATGGAATGGAATGGAGTGGAGTGGAATGGAAGAGAATGGCATGGAATGGAATAGAATGGGATGGAGTGGAGTGGAGAGGAGTGGAATGGATTGGAGTGAAGTGGAGTGGAATGGAATTGAGTGGAGCGGAGAGGAAAGGAATGGAATGGAGTGGAGTGGAATGGCATGGAATGGAGTGGAATGGAATGGATAGTAGTGGAGTGGAGTGGAGTGGATTGGAGTGTAGTGGAAGGGAATGGAGTGCAGTGTAATGGACTGGAATGGAGCAGAGCAGAATGGAGTGGACTGGACTGGAGTGGAATGGAATGGGATGGCATGGAATGGGAGCTGATATTTTACCAATGTGCTCTAGGCAGGGTGACTGGGTGTCATCCTCTCAAAAGAAAGGAATGGAATGGAACGCAGTGGAATGGAATGGAACAGAGTGGACATTAGTGGAGTGGAATGTGGAGGAATGGAATGAAATGGAACGTAATGGCATGAAATGGAGTGGTGTGGGGTGGAATGGATTATAGTGGAATGGGGTGGAAAGGAATGGGATGGAGTGGAATGAAGTGGAGTGCAGTGGAGTGGAACGGAGTTGAATGGCATAGAATTGAGTGGACAGTAGTGGAATGTTTTGGAATGCAATGGAATCCATTGTAATAGAATGGAATACAACGGAAAGTTGACATGGAGTGTGAGCTGAGATTGTGCCACTGCACTCCAGACTGGGTGACACGTTATATCCTGTGGATAGAAAGGAATGGAATGCAATAGAGTGAAATGGAATGGAGTGGAATGGAATTGAATGGAATGGAGTGGAGTGGAGTGGAGTCGAATGGAGACGAATGGAATGGGACGGAGTGGAATGGAACGGAGTGGAGTGGAGTATCGTGGAGTGAAATAGAATGGAATGCACTGGGTTGGAATGGAATGCAATGGACTGCTGAAAGGAAATGTGAGCTGTTATTGTTCCACTGCACTCCAGCCTTTGTGACGGAATGAAATCCTGTGGAAAAAAAGGAATGGAATGGAATGGAATGGAATGGAATGGAATGGAATGGAATGGAATGGAGTGGAGTGGAGTGGTGTGGAGAGGAGTGTAGTGGAGTGGAGTGAAATGGAGTGGAGTGTCGTGGAGGAGAGTGGAATGGAGTGGAATGGAATGGAGAGGAAAGGAACGGAGTGGAGTGGAATGGAACGGAGTGGAGTGGAATGGAATCCAATGGAATGAAATGGAATTGAATCGAATGGAATGAAGAAATATGTGCAGTGATTTGGCCACTGCGCTGGAGCCTGTGTGAGAGAGGGAGATCCTGTCGATAAAACAGTGTGGAATGGAAGGGATTGGAATGGAATGGAATGGAACGTATTGGAGTGGAGTGGAGTGGAATTGAGTGGAGTGGAGTGCACTGGAATGGAATGGAATGCAATGGAATGTAATGGAATGATGAAATGATATGTGAGCTGAGATTGTGCCACTGCACTCCACGCTGGGTGACAGAGTGAGATACTCTTGAAAGAAAGAAATGGAATGGAAAGAATTTTTAATTGGGTGGATTCGAGTGGACTGAAGTAGAGTGCAGTGGAATAGAGAGGAATGGAATGGAATGGAATCGGATGTAAAGGAACGGAATGATGTGGAGTGGAGTGGTGAGGAGTGTAGTGCTGTGGAATGGAGCAGAAAGTAACGGGATGGTGTGGAGTGGAGTGCAGTGCAGTGGAGTGGAGAGGAGTGCAATGGCGTGGAATGGAATCGGATGTAAAGGAACGTACTGGAGTGGAGCGGAGTGGAAAGGAGTGGAATGGAATGGAATTGAATGTAATGGAAAGCAAAGGAATGGAATGGGATGCAATGGAATTTAATGCAATAGAATGCAGTTCAATAGAGAGTTGACATGTAATGTGAGCTGAGATTGTGCCTAAGCTCTCCAGGCTGTTTGACACAGTGATATCGTGTCGAAAGAATGGAATGGAATGCAGTGGTGTGAAATGGAATGGAATGTAGTGGACAGGAGTAGAATGGAGTGGAGTGAAGAGGAACAGAGTGGAATGGAATGGGATGCAGTGGAATGGAATGCAGTGGAGTGGAATGAAATAGAAAGAAATGGAATGGGATGGAATGGAATGCAATGGAATGGAGAAGAGAAATGTGAGCTGAGATTGTGTGACTACACTCCAGCCTTAGTGACCGAGAGAGATTCTGTGGAAGGAAAGAACTGATTTCAAAGGAGTGGAATGGAAGGGAATGTAGTACAGTGGAGTAGAGTGGAATGGAGTGAAACAGAATAGAATGGAGTGGAAGGCAATGGAATGGAATGGAATGGAGTGGAGTGGAATAGAGAGGAGTGCACTGCAATGGAGTGGAGTGGAGTGGAAGGGAGTGGAATGCAATGGAATGTAGTGGAGTGCAGTGGAGTGGAATGGAATGGAGTGGACAGGAGTGGAAGGAGTAGAGTGGACTGGAATGGAATAGAATGGAACAGAATGCAGTGGAGTGGAGGGGAGTGGAGGTGAGTGGAGTGGCATGGAGTGGAATGGAATGGAATGGAGTGAAATGGAATCCAATGGATTGGAATGGAGTGGAGTGGAGTGGAGTGGAATGGAGAGGAGTCGAATGGAATGGAAGGGAATGCAACGGAACGCAGTGGTGTGGATTGGAATGCAGTGAAATGGAGTACTATGGAATCTAAAGGAGTGGAGTGGAGTCTAGTGGAGTGGAATGGAATGGAACAAAATGGAATGGAATGGCACGGAATGGAGTGGAGTAGAGTGGAGTGGGAAGGAAGGGAGATGAGTGGAATGGAGAGGAATGGAATGCAGTGGAGTGGATTGGATTGGAATGAACTGGAATGGAGAGGAATGGAATGAAGTGGAACGGAATGGACCGCAATGGAATTGAATGGAGTGAAGTGGAAAGTAGTGGAGTGGAGTGGAATGGAGTGGAAATGAATGGAATGGAGTGGAATGGAAGGGAATGGAGGCAAGTGGATAGGAATTGACTGAAGCAGATTGGAGTGGAGTGGAGTGGAGTGGCATGGAATGGAATGAAGTGGATGGGAATGCAATGGAGTGGAATGAAATGGAATAAAATGGAATGGAGTGGAATGGAGAGGAATGGAGTGGAAGTGGAGTGGAATGGAGGGGAGTAAGAGGAAGAGAATGGAACGGAATCGAAAGGAGGGAAGTGCAATTGTGTGGAGTGGAGTGGAGATGAAAGGAGTGGAGTGATGTGGAGTCGAGAGGAAAGGAATGGAATGGAATGGAATGGAGTTAAGTGGAGTGGAATGGAGTGGAAGGTAATGGAGTGGAATGAAAAGGAGTGGATTGGAATGGAGTGGAATGGAATGGAGTGGAACGGAGTGGAGTAGAATGGAGTGGGTTGCAGAGGAGTGGAATGGAGTGGAATGGAAGGGAACGGAAAGGAATGTAGTGGAAAGGAATGGAATGGAGTGGATTGAAATTGAATGGAAAGGATTGGAGTGCAGTGGACTGGAGGGGAGTGGAATAAAATGGAGTATAGTGCAGTGGAATGGAGTGGACTGGAGTGGAGATGAGTGGAGTGGACTGGAATGGAATGGAGTGGAGTGGAATGGTGTGGAGTGGGGTGGAAAGGAATGGAACAGAATGGAATGGAGAGGAATGGAGTGGCATGTAGTGGAGTGGAGTGAAGTGGAAAGGAATGGCATGGAATGGAGTAGAGTGGAATGGAGGGGTATGGAATGGAATGGAATGGAATTGAGTGGAATGGAGTGGAATGGAGTGGAGTGGAGAGGAATGGAATGGAGTGGAAAGGTCTGAAAGGAGTGGAATGGAGTGGAGTGGAATGCAATGGAGTAGATTGGAATGAAGTGGAAAGGAATAGAATGGAGAGAAGTAGAGTAGAATGGAGTGGATTGGAATGGAGGGGAGCAGAGTGGAGTTAACAGCGGTGGATTGGAATACAGTGGATGGGGTAGAGTGGAAGGGAGTGGAATTATATGGAATGGAATGGATTGGAGTGGAGTGGAAGGGAGTGGAGTGGAGTTGAAAGTAGAGGAATCGAAAGAAGTGGAAAGGAGTGGAGTAGAGTGGATTAGAGTGGATTGGAATGGAATGGAGTGGAGTGGAATGGTGTGGAAACGAATGGAAGGGAGGGGAGTGGAATGGAACGAAATGGAATGGAATGTAGTGGAATGGAGAGGAGTGGAGTGGACTGGAGTGGAATGTAATCGAATGGAGTGTACTGGAGTGGAATGTATTTGAGAGGCGGGTAATGGAGAGGAGTGGAATGTATTTGAGAGGCGGGTAGTGGAGTGGAGTGGAGTGAAATACATCGGAATGGCACGGAATTGAATGGAATGGAGGGGAGTGGAATGCAGTGGAGTGGAGTCGATTGGAGTGGTGAGGAATAGAACGGAGTGGCATGGAATGGAGCACAGTGGAATGCAATGGAGTGGAGTGGATTGGAAAGGGGTGGAGTGGAGTGACGATGGGTGAAGTGGAATGTAATGGAGTGGAGTGCAGAGGAGTCTCATGGAATGGAATGGAATGGAACGCAATGGAAGCTGAGATTGTACCACTGCGCTCCAGGATGGGTGACACAGTGTGATACTCTCAAAAGAAAGGAATGGAATGGAATGCAGTGGAATGGAATGGAATGCAATGGGGTGCATTGGAGTGGAGTGGAGTGAAGTGAAGTGGATTGGAGTGGAATGGAGAGGAATGGAACGGAATGGAATGGAATGAAGTAGACTGGAGTGGGGTGGAGTTGAGTGCAATGGAATGGAGCGAAATGGAATCAGATGCAGAGAAATGGAGTAGAGAGGAGTGCAGTAGAGTGGAAAGGAGTGCAATGGAGTGGAATGGAATCGGAAGTAACGGAAAGTAGTGGAGTGGATGGAACGGAAAGGAAAGGAGTGGAGCGGAGTGGAATGGAACGGAGCGGGAGGTGGGTTGGGGCCACTGCACTCCAGGCTGGCTGGCTGACTGAGGTATTCTCGCAATAAAGGAATGGAATGGAATGCCGTAGAGTGGAATGGAACGGAGTGGAGTGGAGTGGAATGGAGTGAGTTGGAGCAGAGTGGAATGAAGAATGCAATGGGATGGAAGGGAATTGAATGAAATGCAGTGGAGTGCAGTGGAGTGCATTGCAGTGGAATGGAGCAGAATGGAATGGAAAGGAGTGGAATGGACAGGAGTGGAGTGCACTGGAGAGGAGAGGATAGGAATGCAGTGGAATGGAATTGGATGTAATGGAACGTAGAGGAGTGGAGTGGAATGGAGTGGGCCAGAGTGGAATGGAATGGAATGCAATGGAAAGGAATGGAGTGGAATAGAATGGAATGGAATGGAATGGAATGGAGTGGGATGACTTGTAGTGGGGTGGAGTGAAATGGAGTATAATGGAATGGAGTGGAGTGGAGTGGAATGTGATAGAATGGAGAGGAGGGGAATGGAGCAGAATGGAATGGAGTGCAGCGGAATGGAGTGGAGTGGAATGGAATCAAATGGAGTGGAATGGAACAGAGTGGAATGGAATGGAGTGCAATAGACTGGAATTGAGTGTAGTGTAGTGGAATTTAGTGGAATGGACTGGAATGGAGTGGAATGGAATGGAATTGAGGGGAATGGAATGGAATGGAAAGGAATGGAAAGCAATGGAAAGGAATAGAATTGAATGCAACGGAATTAAAAGAATGCAATGGAATGCAATGGAATAGAATGCAATGGAATGTATAGTTGACATGTAATATGAGCTGAGATTGTGACACTGCACTCCAGCCAGGGTGACATGGTGATATCCTGTCGTAAGAAGTGAATGGAATGCAATGGAGTGAAATGGAATGGAATGAAATGGAATGGAGCGGAATGGAAGGGAATGGAGTGGAATGAAATAGAATGCAGTGGACTGTAATGGCATGGAGTGGAAAGAAGTAGAGTGGAATGGAGTGGAATGGAATGGACTGGCATAGAATGGAGTGGAATTGAATGCAATGGAGTGGATTGGAAAGGAATGCAAAGGAGTAGAGTGGAGTAGAGTGGTGTGGAGTGGAGTGGAATGGAGCTGAATGTACTTCAATGGAGTACAATGGAATGGAACGGAGTGGAATGGAATGGAATGATATGAGGTGGATTGGAGTGCAATGTACTGGAGTGGAATGGAATGGAATAGAATGGAATGGAGTAGAGTGTAATGGAATGCAGTGGCGATAAGTGGAGTGGAATGGAATGCATTGGAGTAGAGTGGAGTGGAATGGAATGGAATGGAGTGGAGTGGAGGGGAGTGGAGTGGAATGGAATTGAGTGAAGTGGAGTGCAGTTGAATGGAATATCGTGGTGTGGAGTGGAGTGGAAGTGAATGGAGTGAATAGGAGTGGAATGGAGTGGAAGGTAACGGAGTGGAATGGAGTCGAATGGAGTGGAATGGAGTAGAGTGGATTAGAGTGGAATGGTGTCGAACGGACTGGAATGGAATGGAATGGAGTGGAATGGAATTGAATCAAATGGAATGGAGTGGAGTGGAGTGGAGTGGAATGAAATGAAATGGAAGGGAGTGGAGAGAAACGCAGTTGATTGGAGTGGAGTGGAGTGGAAAGGAATGGAAAGGAGTGGGATGGAGACGTATGGATTGGAGTGGAATGGAGTGGAATGGAATGAAGTGGAAAGGAGTGGAACGGAGTGAAATTGAATTTAGTGGACTGGAGTGGAATGGAGTTAAATGGAATGGAATGGAATGGAGTGGAATGGAATGGAATGGAGTGGAGTGGAATGGAATAGAATGGCATGGAATGGAATAGAATGGGATAGAGTGGAGTGGAGAGGAGTGGAATGGATTGGAGTGAAGTGGAGTGGAATGGAATTGAGTGGAGCGGAGAGGAAAGGAATGGAATGGAGTGGAGTGGAATGGCATGGAATGGAGTGGAATGGAATGGATAGTAGTGGAGTGGAGTGGAGTGGATTGGAGTGGAGTGGAAGGGAATGGAGTGCAGTGTAATGGACTGGAATGGAGCAGAGCAGAATGGAGTGGACTGGACTGGAGTGGAATGGAATGGGATGGCATGGAATGGGAGCTGAGATTTTACCAATGTGCTCTAGGCAGGGTGACTGGGTGTCATACTCTCAAAAGAAAGGAATGGAATGGAACGCAGTGGAATGGAATGGAACAGAGTGGACATTAGTGGAGTGGAATGTGGAGGAATGGAATGAAATGGAACGTAATGGCATGAAATGGAGTGGTGTGGGGTGGAATGGATTATAGTGGAATGGGGTGGAAAGGAATGGGATGGAGTGGAATGAAGTGGAGTGCAGTGGAGTGGAACGGAGTTGAATGGCATAGAATTGAGTGGACAGTAGTGGAATGTTTTGGAATGCAATGGAATCCATTGTAATAGAATGGAATACAACGGAAAGTTGACATGGAGTGTGAGCTGAGATTGTGCCACTGCACTCCAGACTGGGTGACACGTTATATCCTGTGGATAGAAAGGAATGGAATGCAATAGAGTGAAATGGAATGGAGTGGAATGGAATTGAATGGAATGGAGTGGAGTGGAGTGGAGTCGAATGGAGACGAATGGAATGGGACGGAGTGGAATGGAACGGAGTGGAGTGGAGTATCGTCTAGTGAAATAGAATGGAATGCACTGGGTTGGAATGGAATGCAATGGACTGCTGAAAGGAAATGTGAGCTGTTATTGTTCCACTGCACTCCAGCCTTTGTGACGGAATGAAATCCTGTGGAAAAAAAGGAATGGAATGGAATGGAATGGAATGGAATGGAATGGAATGGAATGGAATGGAGTGGAGTGGAGTGGTGTGGAGAGGAGTGTAGTGGAGTGGAGTGAAATGGAGTGGAGTGTCGTGGAGGAGAGTGGAATGGAGTGGAATGGAATGGAGAGGAAAGGAACGGAGTGGAGTGGAATGGAACGGAGTGGAGTGGAATGGAATCCAATGGAATGAAATGGAATTGAATCGAATGGAATGAAGAAATATGTGCAGTGATTTGGCCACTGCGCTGGAGCCTGTGTGAGAGAGGGAGATCCTGTCGATAAAACAGTGTGGAATGGAAGGGATTGGAATGGAATGGAATGGAACGTATTGGAGTGGAGTGGAGTGGAATTGAGTGGAGTGGAGTGCACTGGAATGGAATGGAATGCAATGGAATGTAATGGAATGATGAAATGATATGTGAGCTGAGATTGTGCCACTGCACTCCACGCTGGGTGACAGAGTGAGATACTCTTGAAAGAAAGAAATGGAATGGAAAGAATTTTTAATTGGGTGGATTCGAGTGGACTGAAGTAGAGTGCAGTGGAATAGAGAGGAATGGAATGGAATGGAATCGGATGTAAAGGAACGGAATGATGTGGAGTGGAGTGGTGAGGAGTGTAGTGCTGTGGAATGGAGCAGAAAGTAACGGGATGGTGTGGAGTGGAGTGCAGTGCAGTGGAGTGGAGAGGAGTGCAATGGCGTGGAATGGAATCGGATGTAAAGGAACGTACTGGAGTGGAGCGGAGTGGAAAGGAGTGGAATGGAATGGAATTGAATGTATTGGAAAGCAAAGGAATGGAATGGGATGCAATGGAATTTAATGCAATAGAATGCAGTTCAATAGAGAGTTGACATGTAATGTGAGCTGAGATTGTGCCTAAGCTCTCCAGGCTGTTTGACACAGTGATATCGTGTCGAAAGAATGGAATGGAATGCAGTGGTGTGAAATGGAATGGAATGTAGTGGACAGGAGTAGAATGGAGTGGAGTGAAGAGGAACAGAGTGGAATGGAATGGGATGCAGTGGAATGGAATGCAGTGGAGTGGAATGAAATAGAAAGAAATGGAATGGGATGGAATGGAATGCAATGGAATGGAGAAGAGAAATGTGAGCTGAGATTGTGTGACTACACTCCAGCCTTAGTGACCGAGAGAGATTCTGTGGAAGGAAAGAACTGATTTCAAAGGAGTGGAATGGAAGGGAATGTAGTACAGTGGAGTAGAGTGGAATGGAGTGAAACAGAATAGAATGGAGTGGAAGGCAATGGAATGGAATGGAATGGAGTGCAGTGGAATAGAGAGGAGTGCACTGCAATGGAGTGGAGTGGAGTGGAAGGGAGTGGAATGCAATGGAATGTAGTGGAGTGCAGTGGAGTGGAATGGAATGGAGTGGACAGGAGTGGAAGGAGTAGAGTGGACTGGAATGGAATAGAATGGAACAGAATGCAGTGGAGTGGAGGGGAGTGGAGGTGAGTGGAGTGGCATGGAGTGGAATGGAATGGAATGGAGTGAAATGGAATCCAATGGATTGGAATGGAGTGGAGTGGAGTGGAGTGGAATGGAGAGGAGTCGAATGGAATGGAAGGGAATGCAACGGAACGCAGTGGTGTGGATTGGAATGCAGTGAAATGGAGTACTATGGAATCTAAAGGAGTGGAGTGGAGTCTAGTGGAGTGGAATGGAATGGAACAAAATGGAATGGAATGGCACGGAATGGAGTGGAGTAGAGTGGAGTGGGAAGGAAGGGAGATGAGTGGAATGGAGAGGAATGGAATGCAGTGGAGTGGATTGGATTGGAATGAACTGGAATGGAGAGGAATGGAATGAAGTGGAACGGAATGGACTGCAATGGAATTGAATGGAGTGAAGTGGAAAGTAGTGGAGTGGAGTGGAATGGAGTGGAAATGAATGGAATGGAGTGGAATGGAAGGGAATGGAGACAAGTGGATAGGAATTGACTGAAGCAGATTGGAGTGGAGTGGAGTGGAGTGGCATGGAATGGAATGAAGTGGATGGGAATGCAATGGAGTGGAATGAAATGGAATAAAATGGAATGGAGTGGAATGGAGAGGAATGGAGTGGAGTGGAGTGGAATGGAGGGGAGTAAGAGGAAGAGAATGGAATGGAATCGAAAGGAGGGAAGTGCAATTGTGTGGAGTGGAGTGGAGATGAAAGAAGTGGAGTGATGTGGAGTCGAGAGGAAAGGAATGGAATGGAATGGAATGGAGTTAAGTGGAGTGGAATGGAGTGGAAGGTAATGGAGTGGAATGAAAAGGAGTGGATTGGAATGGAGTGGAATGGAATGGAGTGGAACGGAGTGGAGTAGAATGGAGTGGGTTGCAGAGGAGTGGAATGGAGTGGAATGGAAGGGAACGGAAAGGAATGTAGTGGAAAGGAATGGAATGGAGTGGATTGAAATTGAATGGAAAGGATTGGAGTGCAGTGGACTGGAGGGGAGTGGAATAAAATGGAGTATAGTGCAGTGGAATGGAGTGGACTGGAGTGGAGATGAGTGGAGTGGACTGGAATGGAATGGAGTGGAGTGGAATGGTGTGGAGTGGGGTGGAAAGGAATGGAACAGAATGGAATGGAGAGGAATGGAGTGGCATGTAGTGGAGTGGAGTGAAGTGGAAAGGAATGGCATGGAATGGAGTAGAGTGGAATGGAGGGGTATGGAATGGAATGGAATGGAATTGAGTGGAATGGAGTGGAATGGAGTGGAGTGGAGAGGAATGGAATGGAGTGGAAAGGTCTGAAAGGAGTGGAATGGAGTGGAGTGGAATGCAATGGTGTAGATTGGAATGAAGTGGAAAGGAATAGAATGGAGAGAAGTAGAGTAGAATGGAGTGGATTGGAATGGAGGGGAGCAGAGTGGAGTTAACAGCAGTGGATTGGAATACAGTGGATGGGGTAGAGTGGAAGGGAGTGGAATTATATGGAATGGAATGGATTGGAGTGGAGTGGAAGGGAGTGGAGTGGAGTTGAAAGTAGAGGAATCGAAAGAAGTGGAAAGGAGTGGAGTAGAGTGGATTAGAGTGGATTGGAATGGAATGGAGTGGAGTGGAATGGTGTGGAAACGAATGGAAGGGAGGGGAGTGGAATGGAACGAAATGGAATGGAATGTAGTGGAATGGAGAGGAGTGGAGTGGACTGGAGTGGAATGTAATCGAATGGAGTGTACTGGAGTGGAATGTATTTGAGAGGCGGGTAATGGAGAGGAATTGAGTGGAGTGGAGTGGAGTGAAATACATCGGAATGGCACGGAATTGAATGGAATGGAGGGGAGTGGAATGCAGTGGAGTGGAGTCGATTGGAGTGGTGAGGAATAGAACGGAGTGGCATGGAATGGAGCACAGTGGAATGCAATGGAGTGGAGTGGATTGGAAAGGGGTGGAGTGGAGTGACGATGGGTGAAGTGGAATGTAATGGAGTGGAGTGCAGAGGAGTCTCATGGAATGGAATGGAATGGAACGCAATGGAAGCTGAGATTGTACCACTGCGCTCCAGGATGGGTGACACAGTGTGATACTCTCAAAAGAAAGGAATGGAATGGAATGCAGTGGAATGGAATGGAATGCAATGGGGTGCATTGGAGTGGAGTGGAGTGAAGTGAAGTGGATTGGAGTGGAATGGAGAGGAATGGAACGGAATGGAATGGAATGAAGTAGACTGGAGTGGGGTGGAGTTGAGTGCAATGGAATGGAGGGAAATGGAATCAGATGCAGAGAAATGGAGTAGAGAGGAGTGCAGTAGAGTGGAAAGGAGTGCAATGGAGTGGAATGGAATCGGAAGTAACGGAAAGTAGTGGAGTGGATGGAACGGAAAGGAAAGGAGTGGAGCGGAGTGGAATGGAACAGAGCGGGAGGTGGGTTGGGGCCACTGCACTCCAGGCTGGCTGGCTGACTGAGGTATTCTCGCAATAAAGGAATGGAATGGAATGCCGTAGAGTGGAATGGAACGGAGTGGAGTGGAGTGGAATGGAGTGAGTTGGAGCAGAGTGGAATGAAGAATGCAATGGGATGGAAGGAAATTGAATGAAATGCAGTGGAGTGCAGTGGATTGCATTGCAGTGGAATGGAGCAGAATGGAATGGAAAGGAGTGGAATGGACAGGAGTGGAGTGCACTGGAGAGGAGAGGATAGGAATGCAGTGGAATGGAATTGGATGTAATGGAACGTAGAGGAGTGGAGTGGAATGGAGTGGGCCAGAGTGGAATGGAATGGAATGCAATGGAAAGGAATGGAGTGGAATAGAATGGAATGGAATGGAATGGAATGGAGTGGGATGACTTGTAGTGGGGTGGAGTGAAATGGAGTATAATGGAATGGAGTGGAGTGGAGTGGAATGTGATAGAATGGAGAGGAGGGGAATGGAGCAGAATGGAATGGAGTGCAGCGGAATGGAGTGGAGTGGAATGGAATCAAATGGAGTGGAATGGAACAGAGTGGAATGGAATGGAGTGCAATAGACTAGAATTGAGTGCAGTGTAGTGGAATTTAGTGGAATGGACTGGAATGGAGTGGAATGGAATGGAATTGAGGGGAATGGAATGGAATGGAAAGGAATGGAAAGCAATGGAAAGGAATAGAATTGAATGCAACGGAATTAAAAGAATGCAATGGAATGCAATGGAATAGAATGCAATGGAATGTATAGTTGACATGTAATATGAGCTGAGATTGTGACACTGCACTCCAGCCAGGGTGACATGGTGATATCCTATCGTAAGAAGTGAATGGAATGCAATGGAGTGAAATGGAATGGAATGAAATGGAATGGAGCGGAGTGGAAGGGAATGGAGTGGAATGAAATAGAATGCAGTGGACTGTAATGGCATGGAGTGGAAAGAAGTAGAGTGGAATGGAGTGGAATGGAATGGACTGGCATAGAATGGAGTGGAATTGAATGCAATGGAGTGGATTGGAAAGGAATGCAAAGGAGTAGAGTGGAGTAGAGTGGTGTGGAGTGGAGTGGAATGGAGCTGAATGTACTTCAATGGAGTACAATGGAATGGAACGGAGTGGAATGGAATGGAATGATATGAGGTGGATTGGAGTGGAATGTAGTGGAGTGGAATGGAATGGAATAGAATGGAATGGAGTAGAGTGTAATGGAATGCAGTGGCGATAAGTGGAGTGGAATGGAATGCATTGGGGTAGAGTGGAGTGGAATGGAATGGAATGGAGTGGAGTGGAGGGGAGTGGGGTGGAATGGAATTGAGTGAAGTGGAGGGCAGTTGAATGGAATATCGTGGTGTGGAGTGGAGTGGAAGTGAATGGAGTGAATAGGAGTGGAATGGAGTGGAAGGTAACGGAGTGGAATGGAGTCGAATGGAGTGGAATGGAGTAGAGTGGATTAGAGTGGAATGGTGTCGAACGGACTGGAATGGAATGGAATGGAGTGGAATGGAATTGAATCAAATGGAATGGAGTGGAGTGGAGTGGAGTGGAATGAAATGAAATGGAAGGGAGTGGAGAGAAACGCAGTTGATTGGAGTGGAGTGGAGTGGAAAGGAATGGAAAGGAGTGGGATGGAGACGTATGGATTGGAGTGGAATGGAGTGGAATGGAATGAAGTGGAAAGGAGTGGAACGGAGTGAAATTGAATTTAGTGGACTGGAGTGGAATGGAGTTAAATGGAATGGAATGGAATGGAGTGGAATGGAATGGAATGGAGTGGAGTGGAATGGAATAGAATGGCATGGAATGGAATAGAATGGGATGGAGTGGAGTGGAGAGGAGTGGAATGGATTGGAGTGAAGTGGAGTGGAATGGAATTGAGTGGAGCGGAGAGGAAAGGAATGGAATGGAGTGGAGTGGAATGGCATGGAATGGAGTGGAATGGAATGGATAGTAGTGGAGTGGAGTGGAGTGGATTGGAGTGTAGTGGAAGGGAATGGAGTGCAGTGTAATGGACTGGAATAGAGCAGAGCAGAATGGAGTGGACTGGACTGGAGTGGAATGGAATGGGATGGCATGGAATGGGAGCTGAGATTTTACCAATGTGCTCTAGGCAGGGTGACTGGGTGTCATCCTCTCAAAAGAAAGGAATGGAATGGAACGCAGTGGAATGGAATGGAACAGAGTGGACATTAGTGGAGTGGAATGTGGAGGAATGGAATGAAATGGAACGTAATGGCATGAAATGGAGTGGTGTGGGTTGGAATGGATTATAGTGGAATGGGGTGGAAAGGAATGGGATGGAGTGGAATGAAGTGGAGTGCAGTGGAGTGGAACGGAGTTGAATGGCATAGAATTGAGTGGACAGTAGTGGAATGTTTTGGAATGCAATGGAATCCATTGTAATAGAATGGAATACAACGGAAAGTTGACATGGAGTGTGAGCTGAGATTGTGCCACTGCACTCCAGACTGGGTGACACGTTAAATCCTGTGGATAGAAAGGAATGGAATGCAATAGAGTGAAATGGAATGGAGTGGAATGGAATTGAATGGAATGGAGTGGAGTGGAGTGGAGTCGAATGGAGACGAATGGAATGGGACGGAGTGGAATGGAACGGAGTGGAGTGGAGTATCGTGGAGTGAAATAGAATGGAATGCACTGGGTTGGAATGGAATGCAATGGACTGCTGAAAGGAAATGTGAGCTGTTATTGTTCCACTGCACTCCAGCCTTTGTGACGGAATGAAATCCTGTGGAAAAAAAGGAATGGAATGGAATGGAATGGAATGGAATGGAATGGAATGGAATGGAATGGAATGGAATGGAGTGGAGTGGAGTGGTGTGGAGAGGAGTGTAGTGGAGTGGAGTGAAATGGAGTGGAGTGTCGTGGAGGAGAGTGGAATGGAGTGGAATGGAATGGAGAGGAAAAGAACGGAGTGGAGTGGAATGGAACGGAGTGGAGTGGAATGGAATCCAATGGAATGAAATGGAATTGAATCGAATGGAATGAAGAAATATGTGCAGTGATTTGGCCACTGCGCTGGAGCCTGTGTGAGAGAGGGAGATCCTGTCGATAAAACAGTGTGGAATGGAAGGGATTGGAATGGAATGGAATGGAACGTATTGGAGTGGAGTGGAGTGGAATTGAGTGGAGTGGAGTGCACTGGAATGGAATGGAATGCAATGGAATGTAATGGAATGATGAAATGATATGTGAGCTGAGATTGTGCCACTGCACTCCACGCTGGGTGACAGAGTGAGATACTCTTGAAAGAAAGAAATGGAATGGAAAGAATTTTTAATTGGGTGGATTCGAGTGGACTGAAGTAGAGTGCAGTGGAATAGAGAGGAATGGAATGGAATGGAATCGGATGTAAAGGAATGGAATGATGTGGAGTGGAGTGGTGAGGAGTGTAGTGCTGTGGAATGGAGCAGAAAGTAACGGGATGGTGTGGAGTGGAGTGCAGTGCAGTGGAGTGGAGAGGAGTGCAATGGCGTGGAATGGAATCGGATGTAAAGGAACGTACTGGAGTGGAGCGGAGTGGAAAGGAGTGGAATGGAATGGAATTGAATGTAATGGAAAGCAAAGGAATGGAATGGGATGCAATGGAATTTAATGCAATAGAATGCAGTTCAATAGAGAGTTGACATGTAATGTGAGCTGAGATTGTGCCTAAGCTCTCCAGGCTGTTTGACACAGTGATATCGTGTCGAAAGAATGGAATGGAATGCAGTGGTGTGAAATGGAATGGAATGTAGTGGACAGGAGTAGAAAGGAGTGGAGTGAAGAGGAACAGAGTGGAATGGAATGGGATGCAGTGGAATGGAATGCAGTGGAGTGGAGTGAAATAGAAATGGAATGGGATGGAATGGAATGCAATGGAATGGAGAAGAGAAATGTGAGCTGAGATTGTGTGACTACACTCCAGCCTTAGTGACCGAGAGAGATACTGTGGAAGGAAAGAACTGATTTCAAAGGAGTGGAATGGAAGGGAATGTAGTACAGTGGAGTAGAGTGGAATGGAGTGAAACAGAATAGAATGGAGTGGAAGGCAATGGAATGGAATGGAATGGAGTGGAGTGGAATAGAGAGGAGTGCACTGCAATGGAGTGGAGTGGAGTGGAAGGGAGTGGAATGCAATGGAATGTAGTGGAGTGCAGTGGAGTGGAATGGAATGGAGTGGACAGGAGTGGAAGGAGTAGAGTGGACTGGAATGGAATAGAATGGAACAGAATGCAGTGGAGTGGAGGGGAGTGGAGGTGAGTGGAGTGGCATGGAGTGGAATGGAATGGAATGGAGTGAAATGGAATCCAATGGATTGGAATGGAGTGGAGTGGAGTGGAGTGGAATGGAGAGGAGTCGAATGGAATGGAAGGGAATGCAACGGAACGCAGTGGTGTGGATTGGAATGCAGTGAAATGGAGTACTATGGAATCTAAAGGAGTGGAGTGGAGTCTAGTGGAGTGGAATGGAATGGAACAAAATGGAATGGAATGGCACGGAATGGAGTGGAGTAGAGTGGAGTGGGAAGGAAGGGAGATGAGTGGAATGGAGAGGAATGGAATGCAGTGGAGTGGATTGGATTGGAATGAACTGGAAAGGAGAGGAATGGAATGAAGTGGAACGGAATGGACTGCAATGGAATTGAATGGAGTGAAGTGGAAAGTAGTGGAGTGGAGTGGAATGGAGTGGAAATGAATGGAATGGAGTGGAATGGAAGGGAATGGAGGCAAGTGGATAGGAATTGACTGAAGCAGATTGGAGTGGAGTGGAGTGGAGTGGCATGGAATGGAATGAAGTGGATGGGAATGCAATGGAGTGGAATGAAATGGAATAAAATGGAATGGAGTGGAATGGAGAGGAATGGAGTGGAAGTGGAGTGGAATGGAGGGGAGTAAGAGGAAGAGAATGGAATGGAATCGAAAGGAGGGAAGTGCAATTGTGTGGAGTGGAGTGGAGATGAAAGGAGTGGAGTGATGTGGAGTCGAGAGGAAAGGAATGGAATGGAATGGAATGGAGTTAAGTGGAGTGGAATGGAGTGGAAGGTAATGGAGTGGAATGAAAAGGAGTGGATTGGAATGGAGTGGAATGGAATGGAGTGGAACGGAGTGGAGTAGAATGGAGTGGGTTGCAGAGGAGTGGAATGGAGTGGAATGGAAGGGAACGGAAAGGAATGTAGTGGAAAGGAATGGAATGGAGTGGATTGAAATTGAATGGAAAGGATTGGAGTGCAGTGGACTGGAGGGGAGTGGAATAAAATGGAGTATAGTGCAGTGGAATGGAGTGGACTGGAGTGGAGATGAGTGGAGTGGACTGGAATGGAATGGAGTGGAGTGGAATGGTGTGGAGTGGGGTGGAAAGGAATGGAACAGAATGGAATGGAGAGGAATGGAGTGGCATGTAGTGGAGTGGAGTGAAGTGGAAAGGAATGGCATGGAATGGAGTGGAGTGGAATGGAGGGGTATGGAATGGAATGGAATGGAATTGAGTGGAATGGAGTGGAATGGAGTGGAGTGGAGAGGAATGGAATGGAGTGGAAAGGTCTGAAAGGAGTGGAATGGAGTGGAGTGGAATGCAATGGAGTAGATTGGAATGAAGTGGAAAGGAATAGAATGGAGAGAAGTAGAGTAGAATGGAGTGGATTGGAATGGAGGGGAGCAGAGTGGAGTTAACAGCGGTGGATTGGAATACAGTGGATGGGGTAGAGTGGAAGGGAGTGGAATTATATGGAATGGAATGGATTGGAGTGGAGTGGAAGGGAGTGGAGTGGAGTTGAAAGTAGAGGAATCGAAAGAAGTGGAAAGGAGTGGAGTAGAGTGGATTAGAGTGGATTGGAATGGAATGGAGTGGAGTGGAATGGTGTGGAAACGAATGGAAGGGAGGGGAGTGGAATGGAACGAAATGGAATGGAATGTAGTGGAATGGAGAGGAGTGGAGTGGACTGGAGTGGAATGTAATCGAATGGAGTGTACTGGAGTGGAATGTATTTGAGAGGCGGGTAATGGAGAGGAATTGAGTGGAGTGGAGTGGAGTGAAATACATCGGAATGGCACGGAATTGAATGGAATGGAGGGGAGTGGAATGCAGTGGAGTGGAGTCGATTGGAGTGGTGAGGAATAGAACGGAGTGGCATGGAATGGAGCACAGTGGAATGCAATGGAGTGGAGTGGATTGGAAAGGGGTGGAGTGGAGTGACGATGGGTGAAGTGGAATGTAATGGAGTGGAGTGCAGAGGAGTCTCATGGAATGGAATGGAATGGAACGCAATGGAAGCCGAGATTGTACCACTGCGCTCCAGGATGGGTGACACAGTGTGATACTCTCAAAAGAAAGGAATGGAATGGAATGCAGTGGAATGGAATGGAATGCAATGGGGTGCATTGGAGTGGAGTGGAGTGAAGTGAAGTGGATTGGAGTGGAATGGAGAGGAATGGAACGGAATGGAATGGAATGAAGTAGACTGGAGTGGGGTGGAGTTGAGTGCAATGGAATGGAGCGAAATGGAATCAGATGCAGAGAAATGGAGTAGAGAGGAGTGCAGTAGAGTGGAAAGGAGTGCAATGGAGTGGAATGGAATCGGAAGTAACGGAAAGTAGTGGAGTGGATGGAACGGAAAGGAAAGGAGTGGAGCGGAGTGGAATGGAACGGAGCGGGAGGTGGGTTGGGGCCACTGCACTCCAGGCTGGCTGGCTGACTGAGGTATTCTCGCAATAAAGGAATGGAATGGAATGCCGTAGAGTGGAATGGAACGGAGTGGAGTGGAGTGGAATGGAGTGAGTTGGAGCAGAGTGGAATGAAGAATGCAATGGGATGGAAGGGAATTGAATGAAATGCAGTGGAGTGCAGTGGATTGCATTGCAGTGGAATGGAGCAGAATGGAATGGAAAGGAGTGGAATGGACAGGAGTGGAGTGCACTGGAGAGGAGAGGATAGGAATGCAGTGGAATGGAATTGGATGTAATGGAACGTAGAGGAGTGGAGTGGAATGGAGTGGGCCAGAGTGGAATGGAATGGAATGCAATGGAAAGGAATGGAGTGGAATAGAATGGAATGGAATGGAATGGAATGGAGTGGGATGACTTGTAGTGGGGTGGAGTGAAATGGAGTATAATGGAATGGAGTGGAGTGGAGTGGAATGTGATAGAATGGAGAGGAGGGGAATGGAGCAGAATGGAATGGAGTGCAGCGGAATGGAGTGGAGTGGAATGGAATCAAATGGAGTGGAATGGAACAGAGTGGAATGGAATGGAGTGCAATAGACTAGAATTGAGTGTAGTGTAGTGGAATTTAGTGGAATGGACTGGAATGGAGTGGAATGGAATGGAATTGAGGGGAATGGAATGGAATGGAAAGGAATGGAAAGCAATGGAAAGGAATAGAATTGAATGCAACGGACTTAAAAGAATGCAATGGAATGCAATGGAATAGAATGCAATGGAATGTATAGTTGACATGTAATATGAGCTGAGATTGTGACACTGCACTCCAGCCAGGGTGACATGGTGATATCCTATCGTAAGAAGTGAATGGAATGCAATGGAGTGAAATGGAATGGAATGAAATGGAATGGAGCGGAGTGGAAGGGAATGGAGTGGAATGAAATAGAATGCAGTGGACTGTAATGGCATGGAGTGGAAAGAAGTAGAGTGGAATGGAGTGGAATGGAATGGACTGGCATAGAATGGAGTGGAATTGAATGCAATGGAGTGGATTGGAAAGGAATGCAAAGGAGTAGAGTGGAGTAGAGTGGTGTGGAGTGGAGTGGAATGGAGCTGAATGTACTTCAATGGAGTACAATGGAATGGAACGGAGTGGAATGGAATGGAATGATATGAGGTGGATTGGAGTGGAATGTAGTGGAGTGGAATGGAATGGAATAGAATGGAATGGAGTAGAGTGTAATGGAATGCAGTGGCGATAAGTGGAGTGGAATGGAATGCATTGGAGTAGAGTGGAGTGGAATGGAATGGAATGGAGTGGAGTGGAGGGGAGTGGGGTGGAATGGAATTGAGTGAAGTGGAGTGCAGTTGAATGGAATATCGTGGTGTGGAGTGGAGTGGAAGTGAATGGAGTGAATAGGAGTGGAATGGAGTGGAAGGTAACGGAGTGGAATGGAGTCGAATGGAGTGGAATGGAGTAGAGTGGATTAGAGTGGAATGGTGTCGAACGGACTGGAATGGAATGGAATGGAGTGGAATGGAATTGAATCAAATGGAATGGAGTGGATTGGAATGGAGTGGAGTGGAGTGGAGTGGAATGAAATGAAATGGAAGGGAGTGGAGAGAAACGCAGTTGATTGGAGTGGAGTGGAGTGGAAAGGAATGGAAAGGAGTGGGATGGAGACGTATGGATTGGAGTGGAATGGAGTGGAATGGAATGAAGTGGAAAGGAGTGGAACGGAGTGAAATTGAATTTAGTGGACTGGAGTGGAATGGAGTTAAATGGAATGGAATGGAATGGAGTGGAATGGAATGGAATGGAGTGGAGTGGAATGGAAGAGAATGGCATGGAATGGAATAGAATGGGATGGAGTGGAGTGGAGAGGAGTGGAATGGATTGGAGTGAAGTGGAGTGGAATGGAATTGAGTGGAGCGGAGAGGAAAGGAATGGAATGGAGTGGAGTGGAATGGCATGGAATGGAGTGGAATGGAATGGATAGTAGTGGAGTGGAGTGGAGTGGATTGGAGTGTAGTGGAAGGGAATGGAGTGCAGTGTAATGGACTGGAATGGAGCAGAGCAGAATGGAGTGGACTGGACTGGAGTGGAATGGAATGGGATGGCATGGAATGGGAGCTGATATTTTACCAATGTGCTCTAGGCAGGGTGACTGGGTGTCATCCTCTCAAAAGAAAGGAATGGAATGGAACGCAGTGGAATGGAATGGAACAGAGTGGACATTAGTGGAGTGGAATGTGGAGGAATGGAATGAAATGGAACGTAATGGCATGAAATGGAGTGGTGTGGGGTGGAATGGATTATAGTGGAATGGGGTGGAAAGGAATGGGATGGAGTGGAATGAAGTGGAGTGCAGTGGAGTGGAACGGAGTTGAATGGCATAGAATTGAGTGGACAGTAGTGGAATGTTTTGGAATGCAATGGAATCCATTGTAATAGAATGGAATACAACGGAAAGTTGACATGGAGTGTGAGCTGAGATTGTGCCACTGCACTCCAGACTGGGTGACACGTTATATCCTGTGGATAGAAAGGAATGGAATGCAATAGAGTGAAATGGAATGGAGTGGAATGGAATTGAATGGAATGGAGTGGAGTGGAGTGGAGTCGAATGGAGACGAATGGAATGGGACGGAGTGGAATGGAACGGAGTGGAGTGGAGTATCGTGGAGTGAAATAGAATGGAATGCACTGGGTTGGAATGGAATGCAATGGACTGCTGAAAGGAAATGTGAGCTGTTATTGTTCCACTGCACTCCAGCCTTTGTGACGGAATGAAATCCTGTGGAAAAAAAGGAATGGAATGGAATGGAATGGAATGGAATGGAATGGAATGGAATGGAATGGAGTGGAGTGGAGTGGTGTGGAGAGGAGTGTAGTGGAGTGGAGTGAAATGGAGTGGAGTGTCGTGGAGGAGAGTGGAATGGAGTGGAATGGAATGGAGAGGAAAGGAACGGAGTGGAGTGGAATGGAACGGAGTGGAGTGGAATGGAATCCAATGGAATGAAATGGAATTGAATCGAATGGAATGAAGAAATATGTGCAGTGATTTGGCCACTGCGCTGGAGCCTGTGTGAGAGAGGGAGATCCTGTCGATAAAACAGTGTGGAATGGAAGGGATTGGAATGGAATGGAATGGAACGTATTGGAGTGGAGTGGAGTGGAATTGAGTGGAGTGGAGTGCACTGGAATGGAATGGAATGCAATGGAATGTAATGGAATGATGAAATGATATGTGAGCTGAGATTGTGCCACTGCACTCCACGCTGGGTGACAGAGTGAGATACTCTTGAAAGAAAGAAATGGAATGGAAAGAATTTTTAATTGGGTGGATTCGAGTGGACTGAAGTAGAGTGCAGTGGAATAGAGAGGAATGGAATGGAATGGAATCGGATGTAAAGGAACGGAATGATGTGGAGTGGAGTGGTGAGGAGTGTAGTGCTGTGGAATGGAGCAGAAAGTAACGGGATGGTGTGGAGTGGAGTGCAGTGCAGTGGAGTGGAGAGGAGTGCAATGGCGTGGAATGGAATCGGATGTAAAGGAACGTACTGGAGTGGAGCGGAGTGGAAAGGAGTGGAATGGAATGGAATTGAATGTAATGGAAAGCAAAGGAATGGAATGGGATGCAATGGAATTTAATGCAATAGAATGCAGTTCAATAGAGAGTTGACATGTAATGTGAGCTGAGATTGTGCCTAAGCTCTCCAGGCTGTTTGACACAGTGATATCGTGTCGAAAGAATGGAATGGAATGCAGTGGTGTGAAATGGAATGGAATGTAGTGGACAGGAGTAGAATGGAGTGGAGTGAAGAGGAACAGAGTGGAATGGAATGGGATGCAGTGGAATGGAATGCAGTGGAGTGGAATGAAATAGAAAGAAATGGAATGGGATGGAATGGAATGCAATGGAATGGAGAAGAGAAATGTGAGCTGAGATTGTGTGACTACACTCCAGCCTTAGTGACCGAGAGAGATTCTGTGGAAGGAAAGAACTGATTTCAAAGGAGTGGAATGGAAGGGAATGTAGTACAGTGGAGTAGAGTGGAATGGAGTGAAACAGAATAGAATGGAGTGGAAGGCAATGGAATGGAATGGAATGGAGTGCAGTGGAATAGAGAGGAGTGCACTGCAATGGAGTGGAGTGGAGTGGAAGGGAGTGGAATGCAATGGAATGTAGTGGAGTGCAGTGGAGTGGAATGGAATGGAGTGGACAGGAGTGGAAGGAGTAGAGTGGACTGGAATGGAATAGAATGGAACAGAATGCAGTGGAGTGGAGGGGAGTGGAGGTGAGTGGAGTGGCATGGAGTGGAATGGAATGGAATGGAGTGAAATGGAATCCAATGGATTGGAATGGAGTGGAGTGGAGTGGAGTGGAATGGAGAGGAGTCGAATGGAATGGAAGGGAATGCAACGGAACGCAGTGGTGTGGATTGGAATGCAGTGAAATGGAGTACTATGGAATCTAAAGGAGTGGAGTGGAGTCTAGTGGAGTGGAATGGAATGGAACAAAATGGAATGGAATGGCACGGAATGGAGTGGAGTAGAGTGGAGTGGGAAGGAAGGGAGATGAGTGGAATGGAGAGGAATGGAATGCAGTGGAGTGGATTGGATTGGAATGAACTGGAATGGAGAGGAATGGAATGAAGTGGAACGGAATGGACCGCAATGGAATTGAATGGAGTGAAGTGGAAAGTAGTGGAGTGGAGTGGAATGGAGTGGAAATGAATGGAATGGAGTGGAATGGAAGGGAATGGAGGCAAGTGGATAGGAATTGACTGAAGCAGATTGGAGTGGAGTGGAGTGGAGTGGCATGGAATGGAATGAAGTGGATGGGAATGCAATGGAGTGGAATGAAATGGAATAAAATGGAATGGAGTGGAATGGAGAGGAATGGAGTGGAAGTGGAGTGGAATGGAGGGGAGTAAGAGGAAGAGAATGGAACGGAATCGAAAGGAGGGAAGTGCAATTGTGTGGAGTGGAGTGGAGATGAAAGGAGTGGAGTGATGTGGAGTCGAGAGGAAAGGAATGGAATGGAATGGAATGGAGTTAAGTGGAGTGGAATGGAGTGGAAGGTAATGGAGTGGAATGAAAAGGAGTGGATTGGAATGGAGTGGAATGGAATGGAGTGGAACGGAGTGGAGTAGAATGGAGTGGGTTGCAGAGGAGTGGAATGGAGTGGAATGGAAGGGAACGGAAAGGAATGTAGTGGAAAGGAATGGAATGGAGTGGATTGAAATTGAATGGAAAGGATTGGAGTGCAGTGGACTGGAGGGGAGTGGAATAAAATGGAATATAGTGCAGTGGAATGGAGTGGACTGGAGTGGAGATGAGTGGAGTGGACTGGAATGGAATGGAGTGGAGTGGAATGGTGTGGAGTGGGGTGGAAAGGAATGGAACAGAATGGAATGGAGAGGAATGGAGTGGCATGTAGTGGAGTGGAGTGAAGTGGAAAGGAATGGCATGGAATGGAGTAGAGTGGAATGGAGGGGTATGGAATGGAATGGAATGGAATTGAGTGGAATGGAGTGGAATGGAGTGGAGTGGAGAGGAATGGAATGGAGTGGAAAGGTCTGAAAGGAGTGGAATGGAGTGGAGTGGAATGCAATGGAGTAGATTGGAATGAAGTGGAAAGGAATAGAATGGAGAGAAGTAGAGAAGAATGGAGTGGATTGGAATGGAGGGGAGCAGAGTGGAGTTAACAGCGGTGGATTGGAATACAGTGGATGGGGTAGAGTGGAAGGGAGTGGAATTATATGGAATGGAATGGATTGGAGTGGAGTGGAAGGGAGTGGAGTGGAGTTGAAAGTAGAGGAATCGAAAGAAGTGGAAAGGAGTGGAGTAGAGTGGATTAGAGTGGATTGGAATGGAATGGAGTGGAGTGGAATGGTGTGGAAACGAATGGAAGGGAGGGGAGTGGAATGGAACGAAATGGAATGGAATGTAGTGGAATGGAGAGGAGTGGAGTGGACTGGAGTGGAATGTAATCGAATGGAGTGTACTGGAGTGGAATGTATTTGAGAGGCGTGTAATGGAGAGGAGTGGAATGTATTTGAGAGGCGGGTAGTGGCGTGGAGTGGAGTGAAATACATCGGAATGGCACGGAATTGAATGGAATGGAGGGGAGTGGAATGCAGTGGAGTGGAGTCGATTGGAGTGGTGAGGAATAGAACGGAGTGGCATGGAATGGAGCACAGTGGAATGCAATGGAGTGGAGTGGATTGGAAAGGGGTGGAGTGGAGTGACGATGGGTGAAGTGGAATGTAATGGAGTGGAGTGCAGAGGAGTCTCATGGAATGGAATGGAATGGAACGCAATGGAAGCTGAGATTGTACCACTGCGCTCCAGGATGGGTGACACAGTGTGATACTCTCAAAAGAAAGGAATGGAATGGAATGCAGTGGAATGGAATGGAATGCAATGGGGTGCATTGGAGTGGAGTGGAGTGAAGTGAAGTGGATTGGAGTGGAATGGAGAGGAATGGAACGGAATGGAATGGAATGAAGTAGACTGGAGTGGGGTGGAGTTGAGTGCAATGGAATGGAGCGAAATGGAATCAGATGCAGAGAAATGGAGTAGAGAGGAGTGCAGTAGAGTGGAAAGGAGTGCAATGGAGTGGAATGGAATCGGAAGTAACGGAAAGTAGTGGAGTGGATGGAACGGAAAGGAAAGGAGTGGAGCGGAGTGGAATGGAACGGAGCGGGAGGTGGGTTGGGGCCACTGCACTCCAGGCTGGCTGGCTGACTGAGGTATTCTCGCAATAAAGGAATGGAATGGAATGCCGTAGAGTGGAATGGAACGGAGTGGAGTGGAGTGGAATGGAGTGAGTTGGAGCAGAGTGGAATGAAGAATGCAATGGGATGGAAGGGAATTGAATGAAATGCAGTGGAGTGCAGTGGAGTGCATTGCAGTGGAATGGAGCAGAATGGAATGGAAAGGAGTGGAATGGACAGGAGTGGAGTGCACTGGAGAGGAGAGGATAGGAATGCAGTGGAATGGAATTGGATGTAATGGAACGTAGAGGAGTGGAGTGGAATGGAGTGGGCCAGAGTGGAATGGAATGGAATGCAATGGAAAGGAATGGAGTGGAATAGAATGGAATGGAATGGAATGGAATGGAGTGGGATGACTTGTAGTGGGGTGGAGTGAAATGGAGTATAATGGAATGGAGTGGAGTGGAGTGGAATGTGATAGAATGGAGAGGAGGGGAATGGAGCAGAATGGAATGGAGTGCAGCGGAATGGAGTGGAGTGGAATGGAATCAAATGGAGTGGAATGGAACAGAGTGGAATGGAATGGAGTGCAATAGACTAGAATTGAGTGTAGTGTAGTGGAATTTAGTGGAATGGACTGGAATGGAGTGGAATGGAATGGAATTGAGGGGAATGGAATGGAATGGAAAGGAATGGAAAGCAATGGAAAGGAATAGAATTGAATGCAACGGACTTAAAAGAATGCAATGGAATGCAATGGAATAGAATGCAATGGAATGTATAGTTGACATGTAATATGAGCTGAGATTGTGACACTGCACTCCAGCCAGGGTGACATGGTGATATCCTGTCGTAAGAAGTGAATGGAATGCAATGGAGTGAAATGGAATGGAATGAAATGGAATGGAGCGGAATGGAAGGGAATGGAGTGGAATGAAATAGAATGCAGTGGACTGTAATGGCATGGAGTGGAAAGAAGTAGAGTGGAATGGAGTGGAATGGAATGGACTGGCATAGAATGGAGTGGAATTGAATGCAATGGAGTGGATTGGAAAGGAATGCAAAGGAGTAGAGTGGAGTAGAGTGGTGTGGAGTGGAGTGGAATGGAGCTGAATGTACTTCAATGGAGTACAATGGAATGGAACGGAGTGGAATGGAATGGAATGATATGAGGTGGATTGGAGTGCAATGTACTGGAGTGGAATGGAATGGAATAGAATGGAATGGAGTAGAGTGTAATGGAATGCAGTGGCGATAAGTGGAGTGGAATGGAATGCATTGGAGTAGAGTGGAGTGGAATGGAATGGAATGGAGTGGAGTGGAGGGGAGTGGAGTGGAATGGAATTGAGTGAAGTGGAGTGCAGTTGAATGGAATATCGTGGTGTGGAGTGGAGTGGAAGTGAATGGAGTGAATAGGAGTGGAATGGAGTGGAAGGTAACGGAGTGGAATGGAGTCGAATGGAGTGGAATGGAGTAGAGTGGATTAGAGTGGAATGGTGTCGAACGGACTGGAATGGAATGGAATGGAGTGGAATGGAATTGAATCAAATGGAATGGAGTGGAGTGGAGTGGAGTGGAATGAAATGAAATGGAAGGGAGTGGAGAGAAACGCAGTTGATTGGAGTGGAGTGGAGTGGAAAGGAATGGAAAGGAGTGGGATGGAGACGTATGGATTGGAGTGGAATGGAGTGGAATGGAATGAAGTGGAAAGGAGTGGAACGGAGTGAAATTGAATTTAGTGGACTGGAGTGGAATGGAGTTAAATGGAATGGAATGGAATGGAGTGGAATGGAATGGAATGGAGTGGAGTGGAATGGAATAGAATGGCATGGAATGGAATAGAATGGGATGGAGTGGAGTGGAGAGGAGTGGAATGGATTGGAGTGAAGTGGAGTGGAATGGAATTGAGTGGAGCGGAGAGGAAAGGAATGGAATGGAGTGGAGTGGAATGGCATGGAATGGAGTGGAATGGAATGGATAGTAGTGGAGTGGAGTGGAGTGGATTGGAGTGGAGTGGAAGGGAATGGAGTGCAGTGTAATGGACTGGAATGGAGCAGAGCAGAATGGAGTGGACTGGACTGGAGTGGAATGGAATGGGATGGCATGGAATGGGAGCTGAGATTTTACCAATGTGCTCTAGGCAGGGTGACTGGGTGTCATACTCTCAAAAGAAAGGAATGGAATGGAACGCAGTGGAATGGAATGGAACAGAGTGGACATTAGTGGAGTGGAATGTGGAGGAATGGAATGAAATGGAACGTAATGGCATGAAATGGAGTGGTGTGGGGTGGAATGGATTATAGTGGAATGGGGTGGAAAGGAATGGGATGGAGTGGAATGAAGTGGAGTGCAGTGGAGTGGAACGGAGTTGAATGGCATAGAATTGAGTGGACAGTAGTGGAATGTTTTGGAATGCAATGGAATCCATTGTAATAGAATGGAATACAATGGAAAGTTGACATGGAGTGTGAGCTGAGATTGTGCCACTGCACTCCAGACTGGGTGACACGTTAAATCCTGTGGATAGAAAGGAATGGAATGCAATAGAGTGAAATGGAATGGAGTGGAATGGAATTGAATGGAATGGAGTGGAGTGGAGTGGAGTCGAATGGAGACGAATGGAATGGGACGGAGTGGAATGGAACGGAGTGGAGTGGAGTATCGTGGAGTGAAATAGAATGGAATGCACTGGGTTGGAATGGAATGCAATGGACTGCTGAAAGGAAATGTGAGCTGTTATTGTTCCACTGCACTCCAGCCTTTGTGACGGAATGAAATCCTGTGGAAAAAAAGGAATGGAATGGAATGGAATGGAATGGAATGGAATGGAATGGAATGGAATGGAGTGGAGTGGAGTGGTGTGGAGAGGAGTGTAGTGGAGTGGAGTGAAATGGAGTGGAGTGTCGTGGAGGAGAGTGGAATGGAGTGGAATGGAATGGAGAGGAAAAGAACGGAGTGGAGTGGAATGGAACGGAGTGGAGTGGAATGGAATCCAATGGAATGAAATGGAATTGAATCGAATGGAATGAAGAAATATGTGCAGTGATTTGGCCACTGCGCTGGAGCCTGTGTGAGAGAGGGAGATCCTGTCGATAAAACAGTGTGGAATGGAAGGGATTGGAATGGAATGGAATGGAACGTATTGGAGTGGAGTGGAGTGGAATTGAGTGGAGTGGAGTGCACTGGAATGGAATGGAATGCAATGGAATGTAATGGAATGATGAAATGATATGTGAGCTGAGATTGTGCCACTGCACTCCACGCTGGGTGACAGAGTGAGATACTCTTGAAAGAAAGAAATGGAATGGAAAGAATTTTTAATTGGGTGGATTCGAGTGGACTGAAGTAGAGTGCAGTGGAATAGAGAGGAATGGAATGGAATGGAATCGGATGTAAAGGAATGGAATGATGTGGAGTGGAGTGGTGAGGAGTGTAGTGCTGTGGAATGGAGCAGAAAGTAACGGGATGGTGTGGAGTGGAGTGCAGTGCAGTGGAGTGGAGAGGAGTGCAATGGCGTGGAATGGAATCGGATGTAAAGGAACGTACTGGAGTGGAGCGGAGTGGAAAGGAGTGGAATGGAATGGAATTGAATGTAATGGAAAGCAAAGGAATGGAATGGGATGCAATGGAATTTAATGCAATAGAATGCAGTTCAATAGAGAGTTGACATGTAATGTGAGCTGAGATTGTGCCTAAGCTCTCCAGGCTGTTTGACACAGTGATATCGTGTGGAAAGAATGGAATGGAATGCAGTGGTGTGAAATGGAATGGAATGTAGTGGACAGGAGTAGAATGGAGTGGAGTGAAGAGGAACAGAGTGGAATGGAATGGGATGCAGTGGAATGGAATGCAGTGGAGTGGAGTGAAATAGAAAGAAATGGAATGGGATGGAATGGAATGCAATGGAATGGAGAAGAGAAATGTGAGCTGAGATTGTGTGACTACACTCCAGCCTTAGTGACCGAGAGAGATACTGTGGAAGGAAAGAACTGATTTCAAAGGAGTGGAATGGAAGGGAATGTAGTACAGTGGAGTAGAGTGGAATGGAGTGAAACAGAATAGAATGGAGTGGAAGGCAATGGAATGGAATGGAATGGAGTGGAGTGGAATAGAGAGGAGTGCACTGCAATGGAGTGGAGTGGAGTGGAAGGGAGTGGAATGCAATGGAATGTAGTGGAGTGCAGTGGAGTGGAATGGAATGGAGTGGACAGGAGTGGAAGGAGTAGAGTGGACTGGAATGGAATAGAATGGAACAGAATGCAGTGGAGTGGAGGGGAGTGGAGGTGAGTGGAGTGGCATGGAGTGGAATGGAATGGAATGGAGTGAAATGGAATCCAATGGATTGGAATGGAGTGGAGTGGAGTGGAGTGGAATGGAGAGGAGTCGAATGGAATGGAAGGGAATGCAACGGAACGCAGTGGTGTGGATTGGAATGCAGTGAAATGGAGTACTATGGAATCTAAAGGAGTGGAGTGGAGTCTAGTGGAGTGGAATGGAATGGAACAAAATGGAATGGAATGGCACGGAATGGAGTGGAGTAGAGTGGAGTGGGAAGGAAGGGAGATGAGTGGAATGGAGAGGAATGGAATGCAGTGGAGTGGATTGGATTGGAATGAACTGGAAAGGAGAGGAATGGAATGAAGTGGAACGGAATGGACTGCAATGGAATTGAATGGAGTGAAGTGGAAAGTAGTGGAGTGGAGTGGAATGGAGTGGAAATGAATGGAATGGAGTGGAATGGAAGGGAATGGAGGCAAGTGGATAGGAATTGACTGAAGCAGATTGGAGTGGAGTGGAGTGGAGTGGCATGGAATGGAATGAAGTGGATGGGAATGCAATGGAGTGGAATGAAATGGAATAAAATGGAATGGAGTGGAATGGAGAGGAATGGAGTGGAAGTGGAGTGGAATGGAGGGGAGTAAGAGGAAGAGAATGGAATGGAATCGAAAGGAGGGAAGTGCAATTGTGTGGAGTGGAGTGGAGATGAAAGGAGTGGAGTGATGTGGAGTCGAGAGGAAAGGAATGGAATGGAATGGAATGGAGTTAAGTGGAGTGGAATGGAGTGGAAGGTAATGGAGTGGAATGAAAAGGAGTGGATTGGAATGGAGTGGAATGGAATGGAGTGGAACGGAGTGGAGTAGAATGGAGTGGGTTGCAGAGGAGTGGAATGGAGTGGAATGGAAGGGAACGGAAAGGAATGTAGTGGAAAGGAATGGAATGGAGTGGATTGAAATTGAATGGAAAGGATTGGAGTGCAGTGGACTGGAGGGGAGTGGAATAAAATGGAGTATAGTGCAGTGGAATGGAGTGGACTGGAGTGGAGATGAGTGGAGTGGACTGGAATGGAATGGAGTGGAGTGGAATGGTGTGGAGTGGGGTGGAAAGGAATGGAACAGAATGGAATGGAGAGGAATGGAGTGGCATGTAGTGGAGTGGAGTGAAGTGGAAAGGAATGGCATGGAATGGAGTGGAGTGGAATGGAGGGGTATGGAATGGAATGGAATGGAATTGAGTGGAATGGAGTGGAATGGAGTGGAGTGGAGAGGAATGGAATGGAGTGGAAAGGTCTGAAAGGAGTGGAATGGAGTGGAGTGGAATGCAATGGAGTAGATTGGAATGAAGTGGAAAGGAATAGAATGGAGAGAAGTAGAGTAGAATGGAGTGGATTGGAATGGAGGGGAGCAGAGTGGAGTTAACAGCGGTGGATTGGAATACAGTGGATGGGGTAGAGTGGAAGGGAGTGGAATTATATGGAATGGAATGGATTGGAGTGGAGTGGAAGGGAGTGGAGTGGAGTTGAAAGTAGAGGAATCGAAAGAAGTGGAAAGGAGTGGAGTAGAGTGGATTAGAGTGGATTGGAATGGAATGGAGTGGAGTGGAATGGTGTGGAAACGAATGGAAGGGAGGGGAGTGGAATGGAACGAAATGGAATGGAATGTAGTGGAATGGAGAGGAGTGGAGTGGACTGGAGTGGAATGTAATCGAATGGAGTGTACTGGAGTGGAATGTATTTGAGAGGCGGGTAATGGAGAGGAATTGAGTGGAGTGGAGTGGAGTGAAATACATCGGAATGGCACGGAATTGAATGGAATGGAGGGGAGTGGAATGCAGTGGAGTGGAGTCGATTGGAGTGGTGAGGAATAGAACGGAGTGGCATGGAATGGAGCACAGTGGAATGCAATGGAGTGGAGTGGATTGGAAAGGGGTGGAGTGGAGTGACGATGGGTGAAGTGGAATGTAATGGAGTGGAGTGCAGAGGAGTCTCATGGAATGGAATGGAATGGAACGCAATGGAAGCTGAGATTGTACCACTGCGCTCCAGGATGGGTGACACAGTGTGATACTCTCAAAAGAAAGGAATGGAATGGAATGCAGTGGAATGGAATGGAATGCAATGGGGTGCATTGGAGTGGAGTGGAGTGAAGTGAAGTGGATTGGAGTGGAATGGAGAGGAATGGAACGGAATGGAATGGAATGAAGTAGACTGGAGTGGGGTGGAGTTGAGTGCAATGGAATGGAGCGAAATGGAATCAGATGCAGAGAAATGGAGTAGAGAGGAGTGCAGTAGAGTGGAAAGGAGTGCAATGGAGTGGAATGGAATCGGAAGTAACGGAAAGTAGTGGAGTGGATGGAACGGAAAGGAAAGGAGTGGAGCGGAGTGGAATGGAACGGAGCGGGAGGTGGGTTGGGGCCACTGCACTCCAGGCTGGCTGGCTGACTGAGGTATTCTCGCAATAAAGGAATGGAATGGAATGCCGTAGAGTGGAATGGAACGGAGTGGAGTGGAGTGGAATGGAGTGAGTTGGAGCAGAGTGGAATGAAGAATGCAATGGGATGGAAGGGAATTGAATGAAATGCAGTGGAGTGCAGTGGATTGCATTGCAGTGGAATGGAGCAGAATGGAATGGAAAGGAGTGGAATGGACAGGAGTGGAGTGCACTGGAGAGGAGAGGATAGGAATGCAGTGGAATGGAATTGGATGTAATGGAACGTAGAGGAGTGGAGTGGAATGGAGTGGGCCAGAGTGGAATGGAATGGAATGCAATGGAAAGGAATGGAGTGGAATAGAATGGAATGGAATGGAATGGAATGGAGTGGGATGACTTGTAGTGGGGTGGAGTGAAATGGAGTATAATGGAATGGAGTGGAGTGGAGTGGAATGTGATAGAATGGAGAGGAGGGGAATGGAGCAGAATGGAATGGAGTGCAGCGGAATGGAGTGGAGTGGAATGGAATCAAATGGAGTGGAATGGAACAGAGTGGAATGGAATGGAGTGCAATCGACTAGAATTGAGTGTAGTGTAGTGGAATTTAGTGGAATGGACTGGAATGGAGTGGAATGGAATGGAATTGAGGGGAATGGAATGGAATGGAAAGGAATGGAAAGCAATGGAAAGGAATAGAATTGAATGCAACGGACTTAAAAGAATGCAATGGAATGCAATGGAATAGAATGCAATGGAATGTATAGTTGACATGTAATATGAGCTGAGATTGTGACACTGCACTCCAGCCAGGGTGACATGGTGATATCCTATCGTAAGAAGTGAATGGAATGCAATGGAGTGAAATGGAATGGAATGAAATGGAATGGAGCGGAGTGGAAGGGAATGGAGTGGAATGAAATAGAATGCAGTGGACTGTAATGGCATGGAGTGGAAAGAAGTAGAGTGGAATGGAGTGGAATGGAATGGACTGGCATAGAATGGAGTGGAATTGAATGCAATGGAGTGGATTGGAAAGGAATGCAAAGGAGTAGAGTGGAGTAGAGTGGTGTGGAGTGGAGTGGAATGGAGCTGAATGTACTTCAATGGAGTACAATGGAATGGAACGGAGTGGAATGGAATGGAATGATATGAGGTGGATTGGAGTGGAATGTAGTGGAGTGGAATGGAATGGAATAGAATGGAATGGAGTAGAGTGTAATGGAATGCAGTGGCGATAAGTGGAGTGGAATGGAATGCATTGGAGTAGAGTGGAGTGGAATGGAATGGAATGGAGTGGAGTGGAGGGGAGTGGGGTGGAATGGAATTGAGTGAAGTGGAGTGCAGTTGAATGGAATATCGTGGTGTGGAGTGGAGTGGAAGTGAATGGAGTGAATAGGAGTGGAATGGAGTGGAAGGTAACGGAGTGGAATGGAGTCGAATGGAGTGGAATGGAGTAGAGTGGATTAGAGTGGAATGGTGTCGAACGGACTGGAATGGAATGGAATGGAGTGGAATGGAATTGAATCAAATGGAATGGAGTGGATTGGAATGGAGTGGAGTGGAGTGGAGTGGAATGAAATGAAATGGAAGGGAGTGGAGAGAAACGCAGTTGATTGGAGTGGAGTGGAGTGGAAAGGAATGGAAAGGAGTGGGATGGAGACGTATGGATTGGAGTGGAATGGAGTGGAATGGAATGAAGTGGAAAGGAGTGGAACGGAGTGAAATTGAATTTAGTGGACTGGAGTGGAATGGAGTTAAATGGAATGGAATGGAATGGAGTGGAATGGAATGGAATGGAGTGGAGTGGAATGGAAGAGAATGGCATGGAATGGAATAGAATGGGATGGAGTGGAGTGGAGAGGAGTGGAATGGATTGGAGTGAAGTGGAGTGGAATGGAATTGAGTGGAGCGGAGAGGAAAGGAATGGAATGGAGTGGAGTGGAATGGCATGGAATGGAGTGGAATGGAATGGATAGTAGTGGAGTGGAGTGGAGTGGATTGGAGTGTAGTGGAAGGGAATGGAGTGCAGTGTAATGGACTGGAATGGAGCAGAGCAGAATGGAGTGGACTGGACTGGAGTGGAATGGAATGGGATGGCATGGAATGGGAGCTGAGATTTTACCAATGTGCTCTAGGCAGGGTGACTGGGTGTCATACTCTCAAAAGAAAGGAATGGAATGGAACGCAGTGGAATGGAATGGAACAGAGTGGACATTAGTGGAGTGGAATGTGGAGGAATGGAATGAAATGGAACGTAATGGCATGAAATGGAGTGGTGTGGGGTGGAATGGATTATAGTGGAATGGGGTGGAAAGGAATGGGATGGAGTGGAATGAAGTGGAGTGCAGTGGAGTGGAACGGAGTTGAATGGCATAGAATTGAGTGGACAGTAGTGGAATGTTTTGGAATGCAATGGAATCCATTGTAATAGAATGGAATACAACGGAAAGTTGACATGGAGTGTGAGCTGAGATTGTGCCACTGCACTCCAGACTGGGTGACACGTTATATCCTGTGGATAGAAAGGAATGGAATGCAATAGAGTGAAATGGAATGGAGTGGAATGGAATTGAATGGAATGGAGTGGAGTGGAGTGGAGTCGAATGGAGACGAATGGAATGGGACCGAGTGGAATGGAACGGAGTGGAGTGGAGTATCGTGGAGTGAAATAGAATGGAATGCACTGGGTTGGAATGGAATGCAATGGACTGCTGAAAGGAAATGTGAGCTGTTATTGTTCCACTGCACTCCAGCCTTTGTGACGGAATGAAATCCTGTGGAAAAAAAGGAATGGAATGGAATGGAATGGAATGGAATGGAATGGAATGGAATGGAATGGAATGGAGTGGAGTGGAGTGGTGTGGAGAGGAGTGTAGTGGAGTGGAGTGAAATGGAGTGGAGTGTCGTGGAGGAGAGTGGAATGGAGTGGAATGGAATGGAGAGGAAAGGAACGGAGTGGAGTGGAATGGAACGGAGTGGAGTGGAATGGAATCCAATGGAATGAAATGGAATTGAATCGAATGGAATGAAGAAATATGTGCAGTGATTTGGCCACTGCGCTGGAGCCTGTGTGAGAGAGGGAGATCCTGTCGATAAAACAGTGTGGAATGGAAGGGATTGGAATGGAATGGAATGGAACGTATTGGAGTGGAGTGGAGTGGAATTGAGTGGAGTGGAGTGCACTGGAATGGAATGGAATGCAATGGAATGTAATGGAATGATGAAATGATATGTGAGCTGAGATTGTGCCACTGCACTCCACGCTGGGTGACAGAGTGAGATACTCTTGAAAGAAAGAAATGGAATGGAAAGAATTTTTAATTGGGTGGATTCGAGTGGACTGAAGTAGAGTGCAGTGGAATAGAGAGGAATGGAATGGAATGGAATCGGATGTAAAGGAATGGAATGATGTGGAGTGGAGTGGTGAGGAGTGTAGTGCTGTGGAATGGAGCAGAAAGTAACGGGATGGTGTGGAGTGGAGTGCAGTGCAGTGGAGTGGAGAGGAGTGCAATGGCGTGGAATGGAATCGGATGTAAAGGAACGTACTGGAGTGGAGCGGAGTGGAAAGGAGTGGAATGGAATGGAATTGAATGTAATGGAAAGCAAAGGAATGGAATGGGATGCAATGGAATTTAATGCAATAGAATGCAGTTCAATAGAGAGTTGACATGTAATGTGAGCTGAGATTGTGCCTAAGCTCTCCAGGCTGTTTGACACAGTGATATCGTGTGGAAAGAATGGAATGGAATGCAGTGGTGTGAAATGGAATGGAATGTAGTGGACAGGAGTAGAATGGAGTGGAGTGAAGAGGAACAGAGTGGAATGGAATGGGATGCAGTGGAATGGAATGCATTGGAGTGGAGTGAAATAGAAAGAAATGGAATGGGATGGAATGGAATGCAATGGAATGGAGAAGAGAAATGTGAGCTGAGATTGTGTGACTACACTCCAGCCTTAGTGACCGAGAGAGATTCTGTGGAAGGAAAGAACTGATTTCAAAGGAGTGGAATGGAAGGGAATGTAGTACAGTGGAGTAGAGTGGAATGGAGTGAAACAGAATAGAATGGAGTGGAAGGCAATGGAATGGAATGGAATGGAGTGGAGTGGAATAGAGAGGAGTGCACTGCAATGGAGTGGAGTGGAGTGGAAGGGAGTGGAATGCAATGGAATGTAGTGGAGTGCAGTGGAGTGGAATGGAATGGAGTGGACAGGAGTGGAAGGAGTAGAGTGGACTGGAATGGAATAGAATGGAACAGAATGCAGTGGAGTGGAGGGGAGTGGAGGTGAGTGGAGTGGCATGGAGTGGAATGGAATGGAATGGAGTGAAATGGAATCCAATGGATTGGAATGGAGTGGAGTGGAGTGGAGTGGAATGGAGAGGAGTCGAATGGAATGGAAGGGAATGCAACGGAACGCAGTGGTGTGGATTGGAATGCAGTGAAATGGAGTACTATGGAATCTAAAGGAGTGGAGTGGAGTCTAGTGGAGTGGAATGGAATGGAACAAAATGGAATGGAATGGCACGGAATGGAGTGGAGTAGAGTGGAGTGGGAAGGAAGGGAGATGAGTGGAATGGAGAGGAATGGAATGCAGTGGAGTGGATTGGATTGGAATGAACTGGAATGGAGAGGAATGGAATGAAGTGGAACGGAATGGACTGCAATGGAATTGAATGGAGTGAAGTGGAAAGTAGTGGAGTGGAGTGGAATGGAGTGGAAATGAATGGAATGGAGTGGAATGGAAGGGAATGGAGACAAGTGGATAGGAATTGACTGAAGCAGATTGGAGTGGAGTGGAGTGGAGTGGCATGGAATGGAATGAAGTGGATGGGAATGCAATGGAGTGGAATGAAATGGAATAAAATGGAATGGAGTGGAATGGAGAGGAATGGAGTGGAGTGGAGTGGAATGGAGGGGAGTAAGAGGAAGAGAATGGAATGGAATCGAAAGGAGGGAAGTGCAATTGTGTGGAGTGGAGTGGAGATGAAAGAAGTGGAGTGATGTGGAGTCGAGAGGAAAGGAATGGAATGGAATGGAATGGAGTTAAGTGGAGTGGAATGGAGTGGAAGGTAATGGAGTGGAATGAAAAGGAGTGGATTGGAATGGAGTGGAATGGAATGGAGTGGAACGGAGTGGAGTAGAATGGAGTGGGTTGCAGAGGAGTGGAATGGAGTGGAATGGAAGGGAACGGAAAGGAATGTAGTGGAAAGGAATGGAATGGAGTGGATTGAAATTGAATGGAAAGGATTGGAGTGCAGTGGACTGGAGGGGAGTGGAATAAAATGGAGTATAGTGCAGTGGAATGGAGTGGACTGGAGTGGAGATGAGTGGAGTGGACTGGAATGGAATGGAGTGGAGTGGAATGGTGTGGAGTGGGGTGGAAAGGAATGGAACAGAATGGAATGGAGAGGAATGGAGTGGCATGTAGTGGAGTGGAGTGAAGTGGAAAGGAATGGCATGGAATGGAGTAGAGTGGAATGGAGGGGTATGGAATGGAATGGAATGGAATTGAGTGGAATGGAGTGGAATGGAGTGGAGTGGAGAGGAATGGAATGGAGTGGAAAGGTCTGAAAGGAGTGGAATGGAGTGGAGTGGAATGCAATGGTGTAGATTGGAATGAAGTGGAAAGGAATAGAATGGAGAGAAGTAGAGTAGAATGGAGTGGATTGGAATGGAGGGGAGCAGAGTGGAGTTAACAGCAGTGGATTGGAATACAGTGGATGGGGTAGAGTGGAAGGGAGTGGAATTATATGGAATGGAATGGATTGGAGTGGAGTGGAAGGGAGTGGAGTGGAGTTGAAAGTAGAGGAATCGAAAGAAGTGGAAAGGAGTGGAGTAGAGTGGATTAGAGTGGATTGGAATGGAATGGAGTGGAGTGGAATGGTGTGGAAACGAATGGAAGGGAGGGGAGTGGAATGGAACGAAATGGAATGGAATGTAGTGGAATGGAGAGGAGTGGAGTGGACTGGAGTGGAATGTAATCGAATGGAGTGTACTGGAGTGGAATGTATTTGAGAGGCGGGTAATGGAGAGGAATTGAGTGGAGTGGAGTGGAGTGAAATACATCGGAATGGCACGGAATTGAATGGAATGGAGGGGAGTGGAATGCAGTGGAGTGGAGTCGATTGGAGTGGTGAGGAATAGAACGGAGTGGCATGGAATGGAGCACAGTGGAATGCAATGGAGTGGAGTGGATTGGAAAGGGGTGGAGTGGAGTGACGATGGGTGAAGTGGAATGTAATGGAGTGGAGTGCAGAGGAGTCTCATGGAATGGAATGGAATGGAACGCAATGGAAGCTGAGATTGTACCACTGCGCTCCAGGATGGGTGACACAGTGTGATACTCTCAAAAGAAAGGAATGGAATGGAATGCAGTGGAATGGAATGGAATGCAATGGGGTGCATTGGAGTGGAGTGGAGTGAAGTGAAGTGGATTGGAGTGGAATGGAGAGGAATGGAACGGAATGGAATGGAATGAAGTAGACTGGAGTGGGGTGGAGTTGAGTGCAATGGAATGGAGGGAAATGGAATCAGATGCAGAGAAATGGAGTAGAGAGGAGTGCAGTAGAGTGGAAAGGAGTGCAATGGAGTGGAATGGAATCGGAAGTAACGGAAAGTAGTGGAGTGGATGGAACGGAAAGGAAAGGAGTGGAGCGGAGTGGAATGGAACGGAGCGGGAGGTGGGTTGGGGCCACTGCGCTCCAGGCTGGCTGGCTGACTGAGGTATTCTCGCAATAAAGGAATGGAATGGAATGCCGTAGAGTGGAATGGAACGGAGTGGAGTGGAGTGGAATGGAGTGAGTTGGAGCAGAGTGGAATGAAGAATGCAATGGGATGGAAGGGAATTGAATGAAATGCAGTGGAGTGCAGTGGATTGCATTGCAGTGGAATGGAGCAGAATGGAATGGAAAGGAGTGGAATGGACAGGAGTGGAGTGCACTGGAGAGGAGAGGATAGGAATGCAGTGGAATGGAATTGGATGTAATGGAACGTAGAGGAGTGGAGTGGAATGGAGTGGGCCAGAGTGGAATGGAATGGAATGCAATGGAAAGGAATGGAGTGGAATAGAATGGAATGGAATGGAATGGAATGGAGTGGGATGACTTGTAGTGGGGTGGAGTGAAATGGAGTATAATGGAATGGAGTGGAGTGGAGTGGAATGTGATAGAATGGAGAGGAGGGGAATGGAGCAGAATGGAATGGAGTGCAGCGGAATGGAGTGGAGTGGAATGGAATCAAATGGAGTGGAATGGAACAGAGTGGAATGGAATGGAGTGCAATAGACTAGAATTGAGTGCAGTGTAGTGGAATTTAGTGGAATGGACTGGAATGGAGTGGAATGGAATGGAATTGAGGGGAATGGAATGGAATGGAAAGGAATGGAAAGCAATGGAAAGGAATAGAATTGAATGCAACGGAATTAAAAGAATGCAATGGAATGCAATGGAATAGAATGCAATGGAATGTATAGTTGACATGTAATATGAGCTGAGATTGTGACACTGCACTCCAGCCAGGGTGACATGGTGATATCCTATCGTAAGAAGTGAATGGAATGCAATGGAGTGAAATGGAATGGAATGAAATGGAATGGAGCGGAGTGGAAGGGAATGGAGTGGAATGAAATAGAATGCAGTGGACTGTAATGGCATGGAGTGGAAAGAAGTAGAGTGGAATGGAGTGGAATGGAATGGACTGGCATAGAATGGAGTGGAATTGAATGCAATGGAGTGGATTGGAAAGGAATGCAAAGGAGTAGAGTGGAGTAGAGTGGTGTGGAGTGGAGTGGAATGGAGCTGAATGTACTTCAATGGAGTACAATGGAATGGAACGGAGTGGAATGGAATGGAATGATATGAGGTGGATTGGAGTGGAATGTAGTGGAGTGGAATGGAATGGAATAGAATGGAATGGAGTAGAGTGTAATGGAATGCAGTGGCGATAAGTGGAGTGGAATGGAATGCATTGGAGTAGAGTGGAGTGGAATGGAATGGAATGGAGTGGAGTGGAGGGGAGTGGGGTGGAATGGAAATGAGTGAAGTGGAGGGCAGTTGAATGGAATATCGTGGTGTGGAGTGGAGTGGAAGTGAATGGAGTGAATAGGAGTGGAATGGAGTGGAAGGTAACGGAGTGGAATGGAGTCGAATGGAGTGGAATGGAGTAGAGTGGATTAGAGTGGAATGGTGTCGAACGGACTGGAATGGAATGGAATGGAGTGGAATGGAATTGAATCAAATGGAATGGAGTGGATTGGAATGGAGTGGAGTGGAGTGGAATGAAATGAAATGGAAGGGAGTGGAGAGAAACGCAGTTGATTGGAGTGGAGTGGAGTGGAAAGGAATGGAAAGGAGTGGGATGGAGACGTATGGATTGGAGTGGAATGGAGTGGAATGGAATGAAGTGGAAAGGAGTGGAACGGAGTGAAATTGAATTTAGTGGACTGGAGTGGAATGGAGTTAAATGGAATGGAATGGAATGGAGTGGAATGGAATGGAATGGAGTGGAGTGGAATGGAATAGAATGGCATGGAATGGAATAGAATGGGATGGAGTGGAGTGGAGAGGAGTGGAATGGATTGGAGTGAAGTGGAGTGGAATGGAATTGAGTGGAGCGGAGAGGAAAGGAATGGAATGGAGTGGAGTGGAATGGCATGGAATGGAGTGGAATGGAATGGATAGTAGTGGAGTGGAGTGGAGTGGATTGGAGTGTAGTGGAAGGGAATGGAGTGCAGTGTAATGGACTGGAATGGAGCAGAGCAGAATGGAGTGGACTGGACTGGAGTGGAATGGAATGGGATGGCATGGAATGGGAGCTGAGATTTTACCAATGTGCTCTAGGCAGGGTGACTGGGTGTCATACTCTCAAAAGAAAGGAATGGAATGGAACGCAGTGGAATGGAATGGAACAGAGTGGACATTAGTGGAGTGGAATGTGGAGGAATGGAATGAAATGGAACGTAATGGCATGAAATGGAGTGGTGTGGGGTGGAATGGATTATAGTGGAATGGGGTGGAAAGGAATGGGATGGAGTGGAATGAAGTGGAGTGCAGTGGAGTGGAACGGAGTTGAATGGCATAGAATTGAGTGGACAGTAGTGGAATGTTTTGGAATGCAATGGAATCCATTGTAATAGAATGGAATACAACGGAAAGTTGACATGGAGTGTGAGCTGAGATTGTGCCACTGCACTCCAGACTGGGTGACACGTTAAATCCTGTGGATAGAAAGGAATGGAATGCAATAGAGTGAAATGGAATGGAGTGGAATGGAATTGAATGGAATGGAGTGGAGTGGAGTGGAGTCGAATGGAGACGAATGGAATGGGACGGAGTGGAATGGAACGGAGTGGAGTGGAGTATCGTGGAGTGAAATAGAATGGAATGCACTGGGTTGGAATGGAATGCAATGGACTGCTGAAAGGAAATGTGAGCTGTTATTGTTCCACTGCACTCCAGCCTTTGTGACGGAATGAAATCCTGTGGAAAAAAAGGAATGGAATGGAATGGAATGGAATGGAATGGAATGGAATGGAATGGAATGGAATGGAATGGAATGGAATGGAATGGAATGGAATGGAGTGGAGTGGAGTGGTATGGAGAGGAGTGTAGTGGAGTGGAGTGAAATGGAGTGGAGTGTCGTGGAGGAGAGTGGAATGGAGTGGAATGGAATGGAGAGGAAAAGAACGGAGTGGAGTGGAATGGAACGGAGTGGAGTGGAATGGAATCCAATGGAATGAAATGGAATTGAATCGAATGGAATGAAGAAATATGTGCAGTGATTTGGCCACTGCGCTGGAGCCTGTGTGAGAGAGGGAGATCCTGTCGATAAAACAGTGTGGAATGGAAGGGATTGGAGTGGAATGGAATGGAACGTATTGGAGTGGAGTGGAGTGGAATTGAGTGGAGTGGAGTGCACTGGAATGGAATGGAATGCAATGGAATGTAATGGAATGATGAAATGATATGTGAGCTGAGATTGTGCCACTGCACTCCACGCTGGGTGACAGAGTGAGATACTCTTGAAAGAAAGAAATGGAATGGAAAGAATTTTTAATTGGGTGGATTCGAGTGGACTGAAGTAGAGTGCAGTGGAATAGAGAGGAATGGAATGGAATGGAATCGGATGTAAAGGAATGGAATGATGTGGAGTGGAGTGGTGAGGAGTGTAGTGCTGTGGAATGGAGCAGAAAGTAACGGGATGGTGTGGAGTGGAGTGCAGTGCAGTGGAGTGGAGAGGAGTGCAATGGCGTGGAATGGAATCGGATGTAAAGGAACGTACTGGAGTGGAGCGGAGTGGAAAGGAGTGGAATGGAATGGAATTGAATGTAATGGAAAGCAAAGGAATGGAATGGGATGCAATGGAATTTAATGCAATAGAATGCAGTTCAATAGAGAGTTGACATGTAATGTGAGCTGAGATTGTGCCTAAGCTCTCCAGGCTGTTTGACACAGTGATATCGTGTCGAAAGAATGGAATGGAATGCAGTGGTGTGAAATGGAATGGAATGTAGTGGACAGGAGTAGAATGGAGTGGAGTGAAGAGGAACAGAGTGGAATGGAATGGGATGCAGTGGAATGGAATGCAGTGGAGTGGAGTGAAATAGAAATGGAATGGGATGGAATGGAATGCAATGGAATGGAGAAGAGAAATGTGAGCTGAGATTGTGTGACTACACTCCAGCCTTAGTGACCGAGAGAGATACTGTGGAAGGAAAGAACTGATTTCAAAGGAGTGGAATGGAAGGGAATGTAGTACAGTGGAGTAGAGTGGAATGGAGTGAAACAGAATAGAATGGAGTGGAAGGCAATGGAATGGAATGGAATGGAGTGGAGTGGAATAGAGAGGAGTGCACTGCAATGGAGTGGAGTGGAGTGGAAGGGAGTGGAATGCAATGGAATGTAGTGGAGTGCAGTGGAGTGGAATGGAATGGAGTGGACAGGAGTGGAAGGAGTAGAGTGGACTGGAATGGAATAGAATGGAACAGAATGCAGTGGAGTGGAGGGGAGTGGAGGTGAGTGGAGTGGCATGGAGTGGAATGGAATGGAATGGAGTGAAATGGAATCCAATGGATTGGAATGGAGTGGAGTGGAGTGGAGTGGAATGGAGAGGAGTCGAATGGAATGGAAGGGAATGCAACGGAACGCAGTGGTGTGGATTGGAATGCAGTGAAATGGAGTACTATGGAATCTAAAGGAGTGGAGTGGAGTCTAGTGGAGTGGAATGGAATGGAACAAAATGGAATGGAATGGCACGGAATGGAGTGGAGTAGAGTGGAGTGGGAAGGAAGGGAGATGAGTGGAATGGAGAGGAATGGAATGCAGTGGAGTGGATTGGATTGGAATGAACTGGAAAGGAGAGGAATGGAATGAAGTGGAACGGAATGGACTGCAATGGAATTGAATGGAGTGAAGTGGAAAGTAGTGGAGTGGAGTGGAATGGAGTGGAAATGAATGGAATGGAGTGGAATGGAAGGGAATGGAGGCAAGTGGATAGGAATTGACTGAAGCAGATTGGAGTGGAGTGGAGTGGAGTGGCATGGAATGGAATGAAGTGGATGGGAATGCAATGGAGTGGAATGAAATGGAATAAAATGGAATGGAGTGGAATGGAGAGGAATGGAGTGGAAGTGGAGTGGAATGGAGGGGAGTAAGAGGAAGAGAATGGAATGGAATCGAAAGGAGGGAAGTGCAATTGTGTGGAGTGGAGTGGAGATGAAAGGAGTGGAGTGATGTGGAGTCGAGAGGAAAGGAATGGAATGGAATGGAATGGAGTTAAGTGGAGTGGAATGGAGTGGAAGGTAATGGAGTGGAATGAAAAGGAGTGGATTGGAATGGAGTGGAATGGAATGGAGTGGAACGGAGTGGAGTAGAATGGAGTGGGTTGCAGAGGAGTGGAATGGAGTGGAATGGAAGGGAACGGAAAGGAATGTAGTGGAAAGGAATGGAATGGAGTGGATTGAAATTGAATGGAAAGGATTGGAGTGCAGTGGACTGGAGGGGAGTGGAATAAAATGGAGTATAGTGCAGTGGAATGGAGTGGACTGGAGTGGAGATGAGTGGAGTGGACTGGAATGGAATGGAGTGGAGTGGAATGGTGTGGAGTGGGGTGGAAAGGAATGGAACAGAATGGAATGGAGAGGAATGGAGTGGCATGTAGTGGAGTGGAGTGAAGTGGAAAGGAATGGCATGGAATGGAGTGGAGTGGAATGGAGGGGTATGGAATGGAATGGAATGGAATTGAGTGGAATGGAGTGGAATGGAGTGGAGTGGAGAGGAATGGAATGGAGTGGAAAGGTCTGAAAGGAGTGGAATGGAGTGGAGTGGAATGCAATGGAGTAGATTGGAATGAAGTGGAAAGGAATAGAATGGAGAGAAGTAGAGTAGAATGGAGTGGATTGGAATGGAGGGGAGCAGAGTGGAGTTAACAGCGGTGGATTGGAATACAGTGGATGGGGTAGAGTGGAAGGGAGTGGAATTATATGGAATGGAATGGATTGGAGTGGAGTGGAAGGGAGTGGAGTGGAGTTGAAAGTAGAGGAATCGAAAGAAGTGGAAAGGAGTGGAGTAGAGTGGATTAGAGTGGATTGGAATGGAATGGAGTGGAGTGGAATGGTGTGGAAACGAATGGAAGGGAGGGGAGTGGAATGGAACGAAATGGAATGGAATGTAGTGGAATGGAGAGGAGTGGAGTGGACTGGAGTGGAATGTAATCGAATGGAGTGTACTGGAGTGGAATGTATTTGAGAGGCGGGTAATGGAGAGGAATTGAGTGGAGTGGAGTGGAGTGAAATACATCGGAATGGCACGGAATTGAATGGAATGGAGGGGAGTGGAATGCAGTGGAGTGGAGTCGATTGGAGTGGTGAGGAATAGAACGGAGTGGCATGGAATGGAGCACAGTGGAATGCAATGGAGTGGAGTGGATTGGAAAGGGGTGGAGTGGAGTGACGATGGGTGAAGTGGAATGTAATGGAGTGGAGTGCAGAGGAGTCTCATGGAATGGAATGGAATGGAACGCAATGGAAGCTGAGATTGTACCACTGCGCTCCAGGATGGGTGACACAGTGTGATACTCTCAAAAGAAAGGAATGGAATGGAATGCAGTGGAATGGAATGGAATGCAATGGGGTGCATTGGAGTGGAGTGGAGTGAAGTGAAGTGGATTGGAGTGGAATGGAGAGGAATGGAACGGAATGGAATGGAATGAAGTAGACTGGAGTGGGGTGGAGTTGAGTGCAATGGAATGGAGCGAAATGGAATCAGATGCAGAGAAATGGAGTAGAGAGGAGTGCAGTAGAGTGGAAAGGAGTGCAATGGAGTGGAATGGAATCGGAAGTAACGGAAAGTAGTGGAGTGGATGGAACGGAAAGGAAAGGAGTGGAGCGGAGTGGAATGGAACGGAGCGGGAGGTGGGTTGGGGCCACTGCACTCCAGGCTGGCTGGCTGACTGAGGTATTCTCGCAATAAAGGAATGGAATGGAATGCCGTAGAGTGGAATGGAACGGAGTGGAGTGGAGTGGAATGGAGTGAGTTGGAGCAGAGTGGAATGAAGAATGCAATGGGATGGAAGGGAATTGAATGAAATGCAGTGGAGTGCAGTGGATTGCATTGCAGTGGAATGGAGCAGAATGGAATGGAAAGGAGTGGAATGGACAGGAGTGGAGTGCACTGGAGAGGAGAGGATAGGAATGCAGTGGAATGGAATTGGATGTAATGGAACGTAGAGGAGTGGAGTGGAATGGAGTGGGCCAGAGTGGAATGGAATGGAATGCAATGGAAAGGAATGGAGTGGAATAGAATGGAATGGAATGGAATGGAATGGAGTGGGATGACTTGTAGTGGGGTGGAGTGAAATGGAGTATAATGGAATGGAGTGGAGTGGAGTGGAATGTGATAGAATGGAGAGGAGGGGAATGGAGCAGAATGGAATGGAGTGCAGCGGAATGGAGTGGAGTGGAATGGAATCAAATGGAGTGGAATGGAACAGAGTGGAATGGAATGGAGTGCAATCGACTAGAATTGAGTGTAGTGTAGTGGAATTTAGTGGAATGGACTGGAATGGAGTGGAATGGAATGGAATTGAGGGGAATGGAATGGAATGGAAAGGAATGGAAAGCAATGGAAAGGAATAGAATTGAATGCAACGGACTTAAAAGAATGCAATGGAATGCAATGGAATAGAATGCAATGGAATGTATAGTTGACATGTAATATGAGCTGAGATTGTGACACTGCACTCCAGCCAGGGTGACATGGTGATATCCTATCGTAAGAAGTGAATGGAATGCAATGGAGTGAAATGGAATGGAATGAAATGGAATGGAGCGGAGTGGAAGGGAATGGAGTGGAATGAAATAGAATGCAGTGGACTGTAATGGCATGGAGTGGAAAGAAGTAGAGTGGAATGGAGTGGAATGGAATGGACTGGCATAGAATGGAGTGGAATTGAATGCAATGGAGTGGATTGGAAAGGAATGCAAAGGAGTAGAGTGGAGTAGAGTGGTGTGGAGTGGAGTGGAATGGAGCTGAATGTACTTCAATGGAGTACAATGGAATGGAACGGAGTGGAATGGAATGGAATGATATGAGGTGGATTGGAGTGGAATGTAGTGGAGTGGAATGGAATGGAATAGAATGGAATGGAGTAGAGTGTAATGGAATGCAGTGGCGATAAGTGGAGTGGAATGGAATGCATTGGAGTAGAGTGGAGTGGAATGGAATGGAATGGAGTGGAGTGGAGGGGAGTGGGGTGGAATGGAATTGAGTGAAGTGGAGTGCAGTTGAATGGAATATCGTGGTGTGGAGTGGAGTGGAAGTGAATGGAGTGAATAGGAGTGGAATGGAGTGGAAGGTAACGGAGTGGAATGGAGTCGAATGGAGTGGAATGGAGTAGAGTGGATTAGAGTGGAATGGTGTCGAACGGACTGGAATGGAATGGAATGGAGTGGAATGGAATTGAATCAAATGGAATGGAGTGGATTGGAATGGAGTGGAGTGGAGTGGAGTGGAATGAAATGAAATGGAAGGGAGTGGAGAGAAACGCAGTTGATTGGAGTGGAGTGGAGTGGAAAGGAATGGAAAGGAGTGGGATGGAGACGTATGGATTGGAGTGGAATGGAGTGGAATGGAATGAAGTGGAAAGGAGTGGAACGGAGTGAAATTGAATTTAGTGGACTGGAGTGGAATGGAGTTAAATGGAATGGAATGGAATGGAGTGGAATGGAATGGAATGGAGTGGAGTGGAATGGAAGAGAATGGCATGGAATGGAATAGAATGGGATGGAGTGGAGTGGAGAGGAGTGGAATGGATTGGAGTGAAGTGGAGTGGAATGGAATTGAGTGGAGCGGAGAGGAAAGGAATGGAATGGAGTGGAGTGGAATGGCATGGAATGGAGTGGAATGGAATGGATAGTAGTGGAGTGGAGTGGAGTGGATTGGAGTGTAGTGGAAGGGAATGGAGTGCAGTGTAATGGACTGGAATGGAGCAGAGCAGAATGGAGTGGACTGGACTGGAGTGGAATGGAATGGGATGGCATGGAATGGGAGCTGAGATTTTACCAATGTGCTCTAGGCAGGGTGACTGGGTGTCATACTCTCAAAAGAAAGGAATGGAATGGAACGCAGTGGAATGGAATGGAACAGAGTGGACATTAGTGGAGTGGAATGTGGAGGAATGGAATGAAATGGAACGTAATGGCATGAAATGGAGTGGTGTGGGGTGGAATGGATTATAGTGGAATGGGGTGGAAAGGAATGGGATGGAGTGGAATGAAGTGGAGTGCAGTGGAGTGGAACGGAGTTGAATGGCATAGAATTGAGTGGACAGTAGTGGAATGTTTTGGAATGCAATGGAATCCATTGTAATAGAATGGAATACAACGGAAAGTTGACATGGAGTGTGAGCTGAGATTGTGCCACTGCACTCCAGACTGGGTGACACGTTATATCCTGTGGATAGAAAGGAATGGAATGCAATAGAGTGAAATGGAATGGAGTGGAATGGAATTGAATGGAATGGAGTGGAGTGGAGTGGAGTCGAATGGAGACGAATGGAATGGGACGGAGTGGAATGGAACGGAGTGGAGTGGAGTATCGTGGAGTGAAATAGAATGGAATGCACTGGGTTGGAATGGAATGCAATGGACTGCTGAAAGGAAATGTGAGCTGTTATTGTTCCACTGCACTCCAGCCTTTGTGACGGAATGAAATCCTGTGGAAAAAAAGGAATGGAATGGAATGGAATGGAATGGAATGGAATGGAATGGAATGGAATGGAATGGAGTGGAGTGGAGTGGTGTGGAGAGGAGTGTAGTGGAGTGGAGTGAAATGGAGTGGAGTGTCGTGGAGGAGAGTGGAATGGAGTGGAATGGAATGGAGAGGAAAGGAACGGAGTGGAGTGGAATGGAACGGAGTGGAGTGGAATGGAATCCAATGGAATGAAATGGAATTGAATCGAATGGAATGAAGAAATATGTGCAGTGATTTGGCCACTGCGCTGGAGCCTGTGTGAGAGAGGGAGATCCTGTCGATAAAACAGTGTGGAATGGAAGGGATTGGAATGGAATGGAATGGAACGTATTGGAGTGGAGTGGAGTGGAATTGAGTGGAGAGGTGTGCACTGGAATGGAATGGAATGCAATGGAATGTAATGCAATGATGAAATGATATGTGAGCTGAGATTGTGCCACTGCACTCCACGCTGGGTGACAGAGTGAGATACTCTTGAAAGAAAGAAATGGAATGGAAAGAATTTTTAATTGGGTGGATTCGAGTGGACTGAAGTAGAGTGCAGTGGAATAGAGAGGAATGGAATGGAATGGAATCGGATGTAAAGGAACGGAATGATGTGGAGTGGAGTGGTGAGGAGTGTAGTGCTGTGGAATGGAGCAGAAAGTAACGGGATGGTGTGGAGTGGAGTGCAGTGCAGTGGAGTGGAGAGGAGTGCAATGGCGTGGAATGGAATCGGATGTAAAGGAACGTACTGGAGTGGAGCGGAGTGGAAAGGAGTGGAATGGAATGGAATTGAATGTAATGGAAAGCAAAGGAATGGAATGGGATGCAATGGAATTTAATGCAATAGAATGCAGTTCAATAGAGAGTTGACATGTAATGTGAGCTGAGATTGTGCCTAAGCTCTCCAGGCTGTTTGACACAGTGATATCTTGTGGAAAGAATGGAATGGAATGCAGTGGTGTGAAATGGAATGGAATGAAGTGGACAGGAGTAGAATGGAGTGGAGTGAAGAGGAACAGAGTGGAATGGAATGGGATGCAGTGGAATGGAATGCAGTGGAGTGGAGTGAAATAGAAATGGAATGGGATGGAATGGAATGCAATGGAATGGAGAAGAGAAATGTGAGCTGAGATTGTGTGACTACACTCCAGCCTTAGTGACCGAGAGAGATTCTGTGGAAGGAAAGAACTGATTTCAAAGGAGTGGAATGGAAGGGAATGTAGTACAGTGGAGTAGAGTGGAATGGAGTGAAACAGAATAGAATGGAGTGGAAGGCAATGGAATGGAATGGAATGGAGTGGAGTGGAATAGAGAGGAGTGCACTGCAATGGAGTGGAGTGGAGTGGAAGGGAGTGGAATGCAATGGAATGTAGTGGAGTGCAGTGGAGTGGAATGGAATGGAGTGGACAGGAGTGGAAGGAGTAGAGTGGACTGGAATGGAATAGAATGGAACAGAATGCAGTGGAGTGGAGGGGAGTGGAGGTGAGTGGAGTGGCATGGAGTGGAATGGAATGGAATGGAGTGAAATGGAATCCAATGGATTGGAATGGAGTGGAGTGGAGTGGAGTGGAATGGAGAGGAGTCGAATGGAATGGAAGGGAATGCAACGGAACGCAGTGGTGTGGATTGGAATGCAGTGAAATGGAGTACTATGGAATCTAAAGGAGTGGAGTGGAGTCTAGTGGAGTGGAATGGAATGGAACAAAATGGAATGGAATGGCACGGAATGGAGTGGAGTAGAGTGGAGTGGGAAGGAAGGGAGATGAGTGGAATGGAGAGGAATGGAATGCAGTGGAGTGGATTGGATTGGAATGAACTGGAATGGAGAGGAATGGAATGAAGTGGAACGGAATGGACCGCAATGGAATTGAATGGAGTGAAGTGGAAAGTAGTGGAGTGGAGTGGAATGGAGTGGAAATGAATGGAATGGAGTGGAATGGAAGGGAATGGAGACAAGTGGATAGGAATTGACTGAAGCAGATTGGAGTGGAGTGGAGTGGAGTGGCATGGAATGGAATGAAGTGGATGGGAATGCAATGGAGTGGAATGAAATGGAATAAAATGGAATGGAGTGGAATGGAGAGGAATGGAGTGGAAGTGGAGTGGAATGGAGGGGAGTAAGAGGAAGAGAATGGAATGGAATCGAAAGGAGGGAAGTGCAATTGTGTGGAGTGGAGTGGAGATGAAAGGAGTGGAGTGATGTGGAGTCGAGAGGAAAGGAATGGAATGGAATGGAATGGAGTTAAGTGGAGTGGAATGGAGTGGAAGGTAATGGAGTGGAATGAAAAGGAGTGGATTGGAATGGAGTGGAATGGAATGGAGTGGAACGGAGTGGAGTAGAATGGAGTGGGTTGCAGAGGAGTGGAATGGAGTGGAATGGAAGGGAACGGAAAGGAATGTAGTGGAAAGGAATGGAATGGAGTGGATTGAAATTGAATGGAAAGGATTGGAGTGCAGTGGACTGGAGGGGAGTGGAATAAAATGGAGTATAGTGCAGTGGAATGGAGTGGACTGGAGTGGAGATGAGTGGAGTGGACTGGAATGGAATGGAGTGGAGTGGAATGGTGTGGAGTGGGGTGGAAAGGAATGGAACAGAATGGAATGGAGAGGAATGGAGTGGCATGTAGTGGAGTGGAGTGAAGTGGAAAGGAATGGCATGGAATGGAGTAGAGTGGAATGGAGGGGTATGGAATGGAATGGAATGGAATTGAGTGGAATGGAGTGGAATGGAGTGGAGTGGAGAGGAATGGAATGGAGTGGAAAGGTCTGAAAGGAGTGGAATGGAGTGGAGTGGAATGTAATGGAGTAGACTGGAATGAAGTGGAAAGGAATAGAATGGAGAGAAGTAGAGTAGAATGGAGTGGATTGGAATGGAGGGGAGCAGAGTGGAGTTAACAGCGGTGGATTGGAATACAGTGGATGGGGTAGAGTGGAAGGGAGTGGAATTATATGGAATGGAATGGATTGGAGTGGAGTGGAAGGGAGTGGAGTGGAGTTGAAAGTAGAGGAATCGAAAGAAGTGGAAAGGAGTGGAGTAGAGTGGATTAGAGTGGATTGGAATGGAATGGAGTGGAGTGGAATGGTGTGGAAACGAATGGAAGGGAGGGGAGTGGAATGGAACGAAATGGAATGGAATGTAGTGGAATGGAGAGGAGTGGAGCGGACTGGAGTGGAATGTAATCGAATGGAGTGTACTGGAGTGGAATGTATTTGAGAGGCGGGTAATGGAGAGGAATTGAGTGGAGTGGAGTGGAGTGAAATACATCGGAATGGCACGGAATTGAATGGAATGGAGGGGAGTGGAATGCAGTGGAGTGGAGTCGATTGGAGTGGTGAGGAATAGAACGGAGTGGCATGGAATGGAGCACAGTGGAATGCAATGGAGTGGAGTGGATTGGAAAGGGGTGGAGTGGAGTGACGATGGTTGAAGTGGAATGTAATGGAGTGGAGTGCAGAGGAGTCTCATGGAATGGAATGGAATGGAAAGCAATGGAAGCTGAGATTGTACCACTGCGCTCCAGGATGGGTGACACAGTGTGATACTCTCAAAAGAAAGGAATGGAATGGAATGCAGTGGAATGGAATGGAATGCAATGGGGTGCATTGGAGTGGAGTGGAGTGAAGTGAAGTGGATTGGAGTGGAATGGAGAGGAATGGAACGGAATGGAATGGAATGAAGTAGACTGGAGTGGGGTGGAGTTGAGTGCAATGGAATGGAGCGAAATGGAATCAGATGCAGAGAAATGGAGTAGAGAGGAGTGCAGTAGAGTGGAAAGGAGTGCAATGGAGTGGAATGGAATCGGAAGTAACGGAAAGTAGTGGAGTGGATGGAACGGAAAGGAAAGGAGTGGAGCGGAGTGGAATGGAACGGAGCGGGAGGTGGGTTGGGGCCACTGCACTCCAGGCTGGCTGGCTGACTGAGGTATTCTCGCAATAAAGGAATGGAATGGAATGCTGTAGAGTGGAATGGAACGGAGTGGAGTGGAGTGGAATGGAGTGAGTTGGAGCAGAGTGGAATGAAGAATGCAATGGGATGGAAGGGAATTGAATGAAATGCAGTGGAGTGCAGTGGAGTGCATTGCAGTGGAATGGAGCAGAATGGAATGGAAAGGAGTGGAATGGACAGGAGTGGAGTGCACTGGAGAGGAGAGGATAGGAATGCAGTGGAATGGAATTGGATGTAATGGAACGTAGAGGAGTGGAGTGGAATGGAGTGGGCCAGAGTGGAATGGAATGGAATGCAATGGAAAGGAATGGAGTGGAATAGAATGGAATGGAATGGAATGGAATGGAATGGAGTGGGATGACTTGTAGTGGGGTGGAGTGAAATGGAGTATAATGGAATGGAGTGGAGTGGAGTGGAATGTGATAGAATGGAGAGGAGGGGAATGGAGCAGAATGGAATGGAGTGCAGCGGAATGGAGTGGAGTGGAATGGAATCAAATGGAGTGGAATGGAACAGAGTGGAATGGAATGGAGTGCAATAGACTAGAATTGAGTGTAGTGTAGTGGAATTTAGTGGAATGGACTGGAATGGAGTGGAATGGAATGGAATTGAGGGGAATGGAATGGAATGGAAAGGAATGGAAAGCAATGGAAAGGAATAGAATTGAATGCAACGGAATTAAAAGAATGCAATGGAATGCAATGGAATAGAATGCAATGGAATGTATAGTTGACATGTAATATGAGCTGAGATTGTGACACTGCACTCCAGCCAGGGTTACATGGTGATATCCTGTCGTAAGAAGTGAATGGAATGCAATGGAGTGAAATGGAATGGAATGAAATGGAATGGAGCGGAGTGGAAGGGAATGGAGTGGAATGAAATAGAATGCAGTGGACTGTAATGGCATGGAGTGGAAAGAAGTAGAGTGGAATGGAGTGGAATGGAATGGACTGGCATAGAATGGAGTGGAATTGAATGCAATGGAGTGGATTGGAAAGGAATGCAAAGGAGTAGAGTGGAGTAGAGTGGTGTGGAGTGGAGTGGAATGGAGCTGAATGTACTTCAATGGAGTACAATGGAATGGAACGGAGTGGAATGGAATGGAATGATATGAGGTGGATTGGAGTGGAATGTAGTGGAGTGGAATGGAATGGAATAGAATGGAATGGAGTAGAGTGTAATGGAATGCAGTGGCGATAAGTGGAGTGGAATGGAATGCATTGGAGTAGAGTGGAGTGGAATGGAATGGAATGGAGTGGAGTGGAGGGGAGTGGAGTGGAATGGAATTGAGTGAAGTGGAGTGCAGTTGAATGGAATATCGTGGTGTGGAGTGGAGTGGAAGTGAATGGAGTGAATAGGAGTGGAATGGAGTGGAAGGTAACGGAGTGGAATGGAGTCGAATGGAGTGGAATGGAGTAGAGTGGATTAGAGTGGAATGGTGTCGAACGGACTGGAATGGAATGGAATGGAGTGGAATGGAATTGAATCAAATGGAATGGAGTGGAGTGGAGTGGAGTGGAATGAAATGAAATGGAAGGGAGTGGAGAGAAACGCAGTTGATTGGAGTGGAGTGGAGTGGAAAGGAATGGAAAGGAGTGGGATGGAGACCTATGGATTGGAGTGGAATGGAGTGGAATGGAATGAAGTGGAAAGGAGTGGAACGGAGTGAAATTGAATTTAGTGGACTGGAGTGGAATGGAGTTAAATGGAATGGAATGGAATGGAGTGGAATGGAATGGAATGGAGTGGAGTGGAATGGAATAGAATGGCATGGAATGGAATAGTATGGGATGGAGTGGAGTGGAGAGGAGTGGAATGGATTGGAGTGAAGTGGAGTGGAATGGAATTGAGTGGAGCGGAGAGGAAAGGAATGGAATGGAGTGGAGTGGAATGGCATGGAATGGAGTGGAATGGAATGGATAGAAGTGGAGTGGAGTGGAGTGGATTAGAGTGTAGTGGAAGGGAATGGAGTGCAGTGTAATGGACTGGAATGGAGCAGAGCAGAATGGAGTGGACTGGACTGGAGTGGAATGGAATGGGATGGCATGGAATGGGAGCTGAGATTTTACCAATGTGCTCTAGGCAGGATGACTGGGTGTCATACTCTCAAAAGAAAGGAATGGAATGGAACGCAGTGGAATGGAATGGAACAGAGTGGACATTAGTGGAGTGGAATGTGGAGGAATGGAATGAAATGGAACGTAATGGCATGAAATGGAGTGGTGTGGGGTGGAATGGATTATAGTGGAATGGGGTGGAAAGGAATGGGATGGAGTGGAATGAAGTGGAGTGCAGTGGAGTGGAACGGAGTTGAATGGCATAGAATTGAGTGGACAGTAGTGGAATGTTTTGGAATGCAATGGAATCCATTGTAATAGAATGGAATACAACGGAAAGTTGACATGGAGTGTGAGCTGAGATTGTGCCACTGCACTCCAGACTGGGTGACACGTTATATCCTGTGGATAGAAAGGAATGGAATGCAATAGAGTGAAATGGAATGGAGTGGAATGGAATTGAATGGAATGGAGTGGAGTGGAGTGGAGTCGAATGGAGACGAATGGAATGGGACGGAGTGGAATGGAACGGAGTGGAGTGGAGTATCGTGGAGTGAAATAGAATGGAATGCACTGGGTTGGAATGGAATGCAATGGACTGCTGAAAGGAAATGTGAGCTGTTATTGTTCCACTGCACTCCAGCCTTTGTGACGGAATGAAATCCTGTGGAAAAAAAGGAATGGAATGGAATGGAATGGAATGGAATGGAATAGAATGGAGTGGAGTGGAGTGTTGTGGAGAGGAGTGGAGTGGAGTGGAGTGAAATGTAGTGGAGTGTCGTGGAGGAGAGTGGAATGGAGTGGAATGGAATGGAGAGGAAAGGAACGGAGTGGAGTGGAATGGAACGGAGTGGAGTGGAATGGAATCCAATGGAATGAAATGGAATTGAATCGAATGGAATGAAGAAATATGTGCAGTGATTTGGCCACTGCGCTGGAGCCTGTGTGAGAGAGGGAGATCCTGTCGATAAAACAGTGTGGAATGGAAGGGATTGGAATGGAATGGAATGGAACGTATTGGAGTGGAGTGGAGTGGAATTGAGTGGAGTGGAGTGCACTGGAATGGAATGGAATGCAATGGAATGTAATGGAATGATGAAATGATATGTGAGCTGAGATTGTGCCACTGCACTCCACGCTGGGTGACAGAGTGAGATACTCTTGAAAGAAAGAAATGGAATGGAAAGAATTTTTAATTGGGTGGATTCGAGTGGACTGAAGTAGAGTGCAGTGGAATAGAGAGGAATGGAATGGAATGGAATCGGATGTAAAGGAATGGAATGATGTGGAGTGGAGTGGTGAGGAGTGTAGTGCTGTGGAATGGAGCAGAAAGTAACGGGATGGTGTGGAGTGGAGTGCAGTGCAGTGGAGTGGAGAGGAGTGCAATGGCGTGGAATGGAATCGGATGTAAAGGAACGTACTGGAGTGGAGCGGAGTGGAAAGGAGTGGAATGGAATGGAATTGAATGTAATGGAAAGCAAAGGAATGGAATGGGATGCAATGGAATTTAATGCAATAGAATGCAGTTCAATAGAGAGTTGACATGTAGTGTGACCTGAGATTGTGCCTAAGCTCTCCAGGCTGTTTGACACAGTGATATCGTGTCGAAAGAATGGAATGGAATGCAGTGGTGTGAAATGGAATGGAATGTAGTGGACAGGAGTAGAATGGAGTGGAGTGAAGAGGAACAGAGTGGAATGGAATGGGATGCAGTGGAATGGAATGCAGTGGAGTGCAGTGAAATAGAAAGAAATGGAATGGGATGGAATGGAATGCAATGGAATGGAGAAGAGAAATGTGAGCTGAGATTGTGTGACTACACTCCAGCCTTAGTGACCGAGAGAGATTCTGTGGAAGGAAAGAACTGATTTCAAAGGAGTGGAATGGAAGGGAATGTAGTACAGTGGAGTAGAGTGGAATGGAGTGAAACAGAATAGAATGGAGTGGAAGGCAATGGAATGGAATGGAATGGAGTGGAGTGGAATAGAGAGGAGTGCACTGCAATGGAGTGGAGTGGAGTGGAAGGGAGTGGAATGCAATGGAATGTAGTGGAGTGCAGTGGAGTGGAATGGAATGGAGTGGACAGGAGTGGAAGGAGTAGAGTGGACTGGAATGGAATAGAATGGAACAGAATGCAGTGGAGTGGAGGGGAGTGGAGGTGAGTGGAGTGGCATGGAGTGGAATGGAATGGAATGGAGTGAAATGGAATCCAATGGATTGGAATGGAGTGGAGTGGAGTGGAGTGGAATGGAGAGGAGTCGAATGGAATGGAAGGGAATGCAACGGAACGCAGTGGTGTGGATTGGAATGCAGTGAAATGGAGTACTATGGAATCTAAAGGAGTGGAGTGGAGTCTAGTGGAGTGGAATGGAATGGAACAAAATGGAATGGAATGGCACGGAATGGAGTGGAGTAGAGTGGAGTGGGAAGGAAGGGAGATGAGTGGAATGGAGAGGAATGGAATGCAGTGGAGTGGATTGGATTGGAATGAACTGGAATGGAGAGGAATGGAATGAAGTGGAACGGAATGGACCGCAATGGAATTGAATGGAGTGAAGTGGAAAGTAGTGGAGTGGAGTGGAATGGAGTGGAAATGAATGGAATGGAGTGGAATGGAAGGGAATGGAGGCAAGTGGATAGGAATTGACTGAAGCAGATTGGAGTGGAGTGGAGTGGAGTGGCATGGAATGGAATGAAGTGGATGGGAATGCAATGGAGTGGAATGAAATGGAATAAAATGGAATGGAGTGGAATGGAGAGGAATGGAGTGGAGTGGAGTGGAATGGAGGGGAGTAAGAGGAAGAGAATGGAATGGAATCGAAAGGAGGGAAGTGCAATTGTGTGGAGTGGAGTGGAGATGAAAGGAGTGGAGTGATGTGGAGTCGAGAGGAAAGGAATGGAATGGAATGGAATGGAGTTAAGTGGAGTGGAATGGAGTGGAAGGTAATGGAGTGGAATGAAAAGGAGTGGATTGGAATGGAGTGGAATGGAATGGAGTGGAACGGAGTGGAGTAGAATGGAGTGGGTTGCAGAGGAGTGGAATGGAGTGGAATGGAAGGGAACGGAAAGGAATGTAGTGGAAAGGAATGGAATGGAGTGGATTGAAATTGAATGGAAAGGATTGGAGTGCAGTGGACTGGAGGGGAGTGGAATAAAATGGAGTATAGTGCAGTGGAATGGAGTGGACTGGAGTGGAGATGAGTGGAGTGGACTGGAATGGAATGGAGTGGAGTGGAATGGTGTGGAGTGGGGTGGAAAGGAATGGAACAGAATGGAATGGAGAGGAATGGAGTGGCATGTAGTGGAGTGGAGTGAAGTGGAAAGGAATGGCATGGAATGGAGTGGAGTGGAATGGAGGGGTATGGAATGGAATGGAATGGAATTGAGTGGAATGGAGTGGAATGGAGTGGAGTGGAGAGGAATGGAATGGAGTGGAAAGGTCTGAAAGGAGTGGAATGGAGTGGAGTGGAATGCAATGGAGTAGATTGGAATGAAGTGGAAAGGAATAGAATGGAGAGAAGTAGAGTAGAATGGAGTGGATTGGAATGGAGGGGAGCAGAGTGGAGTTAACAGCGGTGGATTGGAATACAGTGGATGGGGTAGAGTGGAAGGGAGTGGAATTATATGGAATGGAATGGATTGGAGTGGAGTGGAAGGGAGTGGAGTGGAGTTGAAAGTAGAGGAATCGAAAGAAGTGGAAAGGAGTGGAGTAGAGTGGATTAGAGTGGATTGGAATGGAATGGAGTGGAGTGGAATGGTGTGGAAACGAATGGAAGGGAGGGGAGTGGAATGGAACGAAATGGAATGGAATGTAGTGGAATGGAGAGGAGTGGAGTGGACTGGAGTGGAATGTAATCGAATGGAGTGTACTGGAGTGGAATGTATTTGAGAGGCGGGTAATGGAGAGGAATTGAGTGGAGTGGAGTGGAGTGAAATACATCGGAATGGCACGGAATTGAATGGAATGGAGGGGAGTGGAATGCAGTGGAGTGGAGTCGATTGGAGTGGTGAGGAATAGAACGGAGTGGCATGGAATGGAGCACAGTGGAATGCAATGGAGTGGAGTGGATTGGAAAGGGGTGGAGTGGAGTGACGATGGGTGAAGTGGAATGTAATGGAGTGGAGTGCAGAGGAGTCTCATGGAATGGAATGGAATGGAACGCAATGGAAGCTGAGATTGTACCACTGCGCTCCAGGATGGGTGACACAGTGTGATACTCTCAAAAGAAAGGAATGGAATGGAATGCAGTGGAATGGAATGGAATGCAATGGGGTGCATTGGAGTGGAGTGGAGTGAAGTGAAGTGGATTGGAGTGGAATGGAGAGGAATGGAACGGAATGGAATGGAATGAAGTAGACTGGAGTGGGGTGGAGTTGAGTGCAATGGAATGGAGCGAAATGGAATCAGATGCAGAGAAATGGAGTAGAGAGGAGTGCAGTAGAGTGGAAAGGAGTGCAATGGAGTGGAATGGAATCGGAAGTAACGGAAAGTAGTGGAGTGGATGGAACGGAAAGGAAAGGAGTGGAGCGGAGTGGAATGGAACGGAGCGGGAGGTGGGTTGGGGCCACTGCACTCCAGGCTGGCTGGCTGACTGAGGTATTCTCGCAATAAAGGAATGGAATGGAATGCCGTAGAGTGGAATGGAACGGAGTGGAGTGGAGTGGAATGGAGTGAGTTGGAGCAGAGTGGAATGAAGAATGCAATGGGATGGAAGGGAATTGAATGAAATGCAGTGGAGTGCAGTGGATTGCATTGCAGTGGAATGGAGCAGAATGGAATGGAAAGGAGTGGAATGGACAGGAGTGGAGTGCACTGGAGAGGAGAGGATAGGAATGCAGTGGAATGGAATTGGATGTAATGGAACGTAGAGGAGTGGAGTGGAATGGAGTGGGCCAGAGTGGAATGGAATGGAATGCAATGGAAAGGAATGGAGTGGAATAGAATGGAATGGAATGGAATGGAATGGAGTGGGATGACTTGTAGTGGGGTGGAGTGAAATGGAGTATAATGGAATGGAGTGGAGTGGAGTGGAATGTGATAGAATGGAGAGGAGGGGAATGGAGCAGAATGGAATGGAGTGCAGCGGAATGGAGTGGAGTGGAATGGAATCAAATGGAGTGGAATGGAACAGAGTGGAATGGAATGGAGTGCAATAGACTAGAATTGAGTGTAGTGTAGTGGAATTTAGTGGAATGGACTGGAATGGAGTGGAATGGAATGGAATTGAGGGGAATGGAATGGAATGGAAAGGAATGGAAAGCAATGGAAAGGAATAGAATTGAATGCAACGGACTTAAAAGAATGCAATGGAATGCAATGGAATAGAATGCAATGGAATGTATAGTTGACATGTAATATGAGCTGAGATTGTGACACTGCACTCCAGCCAGGGTGACATGGTGATATCCTATCGTAAGAAGTGAATGGAATGCAATGGAGTGAAATGGAATGGAATGAAATGGAATGGAGCGGAGTGGAAGGGAATGGAGTGGAATGAAATAGAATGCAGTGGACTGTAATGGCATGGAGTGGAAAGAAGTAGAGTGGAATGGAGTGGAATGGAATGGACTGGCATAGAATGGAGTGGAATTGAATGCAATGGAGTGGATTGGAAAGGAATGCAAAGGAGTAGAGTGGAGTAGAGTGGTGTGGAGTGGAGTGGAATGGAGCTGAATGTACTTCAATGGAGTACAATGGAATGGAACGGAGTGGAATGGAATGGAATGATATGAGGTGGATTGGAGTGGAATGTAGTGGAGTGGAATGGAATGGAATAGAATGGAATGGAGTAGAGTGTAATGGAATGCAGTGGCGATAAGTGGAGTGGAATGGAATGCATTGGAGTAGAGTGGAGTGGAATGGAATGGAATGGAGTGGAGTGGAGGGGAGTGGGGTGGAATGGAATTGAGTGAAGTGGAGTGCAGTTGAATGGAATATCGTGGTGTGGAGTGGAGTGGAAGTGAATGGAGTGAATAGGAGTGGAATGGAGTGGAAGGTAACGGAGTGGAATGGAGTCGAATGGAGTGGAATGGAGTAGAGTGGATTAGAGTGGAATGGTGTCGAACGGACTGGAATGGAATGGAATGGAGTGGAATGGAATTGAATCAAATGGAATGGAGTGGATTGGAATGGAGTGGAGTGGAGTGGAGTGGAATGAAATGAAATGGAAGGGAGTGGAGAGAAACGCAGTTGATTGGAGTGGAGTGGAGTGGAAAGGAATGGAAAGGAGTGGGATGGAGACGTATGGATTGGAGTGGAATGGAGTGGAATGGAATGAAGTGGAAAGGAGTGGAACGGAGTGAAATTGAATTTAGTGGACTGGAGTGGAATGGAGTTAAATGGAATGGAATGGAATGGAGTGGAATGGAATGGAATGGAGTGGAGTGGAATGGAAGAGAATGGCATGGAATGGAATAGAATGGGATGGAGTGGAGTGGAGAGGAGTGGAATGGATTGGAGTGAAGTGGAGTGGAATGGAATTGAGTGGAGCGGAGAGGAAAGGAATGGAATGGAGTGGAGTGGAATGGCATGGAATGGAGTGGAATGGAATGGATAGTAGTGGAGTGGAGTGGAGTGGATTGGAGTGTAGTGGAAGGGAATGGAGTGCAGTGTAATGGACTGGAATGGAGCAGAGCAGAATGGAGTGGACTGGACTGGAGTGGAATGGAATGGGATGGCATGGAATGGGAGCTGAGATTTTACCAATGTGCTCTAGGCAGGGTGACTGGGTGTCATACTCTCAAAAGAAAGGAATGGAATGGAACGCAGTGGAATGGAATGGAACAGAGTGGACATTAGTGGAGTGGAATGTGGAGGAATGGAATGAAATGGAACGTAATGGCATGAAATGGAGTGGTGTGGGGTGGAATGGATTATAGTGGAATGGGGTGGAAAGGAATGGGATGGAGTGGAATGAAGTGGAGTGCAGTGGAGTGGAACGGAGTTGAATGGCATAGAATTGAGTGGACAGTAGTGGAATGTTTTGGAATGCAATGGAATCCATTGTAATAGAATGGAATACAACGGAAAGTTGACATGGAGTGTGAGCTGAGATTGTGCCACTGCACTCCAGACTGGGTGACACGTTATATCCTGTGGATAGAAAGGAATGGAATGCAATAGAGTGAAATGGAATGGAGTGGAATGGAATTGAATGGAATGGAGTGGAGTGGAGTGGAGTCGAATGGAGACGAATGGAATGGGACGGAGTGGAATGGAACGGAGTGGAGTGGAGTATCGTGGAGTGAAATAGAATGGAATGCACTGGGTTGGAATGGAATGCAATGGACTGCTGAAAGGAAATGTGAGCTGTTATTGTTCCACTGCACTCCAGCCTTTGTGACGGAATGAAATCCTGTGGAAAAAAAGGAATGGAATGGAATGGAATGGAATGGAATGGAATGGAATGGAATGGAATGGAGTGGAGTGGAGTGGTGTGGAGAGGAGTGTAGTGGAGTGGAGTGAAATGGAGTGGAGTGTCGTGGAGGAGAGTGGAATGGAGTGGAATGGAATGGAGAGGAAAGGAACGGAGTGGAGTGGAATGGAACGGAGTGGAGTGGAATGGAATCCAATGGAATGAAATGGAATTGAATCGAATGGAATGAAGAAATATGTGCAGTGATTTGGCCACTGCGCTGGAGCCTGTGTGAGAGAGGGAGATCCTGTCGATAAAACAGTGTGGAATGGAAGGGATTGGAATGGAATGGAATGGAACGTATTGGAGTGGAGTGGAGTGGAATTGAGTGGAGTGGAGTGCACTGGAATGGAATGGAATGCAATGGAATGTAATGGAATGATGAAATGATATGTGAGCTGAGATTGTGCCACTGCACTCCACGCTGGGTGACAGAGTGAGATACTCTTGAAAGAAAGAAATGGAATGGAAAGAATTTTTAATTGGGTGGATTCGAGTGGACTGAAGTAGAGTGCAGTGGAATAGAGAGGAATGGAATGGAATGGAATCGGATGTAAAGGAACGGAATGATGTGGAGTGGAGTGGTGAGGAGTGTAGTGCTGTGGAATGGAGCAGAAAGTAACGGGATGGTGTGGAGTGGAGTGCAGTGCAGTGGAGTGGAGAGGAGTGCAATGGCGTGGAATGGAATCGGATGTAAAGGAACGTACTGGAGTGGAGCGGAGTGGAAAGGAGTGGAATGGAATGGAATTGAATGTAATGGAAAGCAAAGGAATGGAATGGGATGCAATGGAATTTAATGCAATAGAATGCAGTTCAATAGAGAGTTGACATGTAATGTGAGCTGAGATTGTGCCTAAGCTCTCCAGGCTGTTTGACACAGTGATATCGTGTCGAAAGAATGGAATGGAATGCAGTGGTGTGAAATGGAATGGAATGGAGTGGACAGGAGTAGAATGGAGTGGAGTGAAGAGGAACAGAGTGGAATGGAATGGGATGCAGTGGAATGGAATGCAGTGGAGTGGAATGAAATAGAAAGAAATGGAATGGGATGGAATGGAATGCAATGGAATGGAGAAGAGAAATGTGAGCTGAGATTGTGTGACTACACTCCAGCCTTAGTGACCGAGAGAGATTCTGTGGAAGGAAAGAACTGATTTCAAAGGAGTGGAATGGAAGGGAATGTAGTACAGTGGAGTAGAGTGGAATGGAGTGAAACAGAATAGAATGGAGTGGAAGGCAATGGAATGGAATGGAATGGAGTGCAGTGGAATAGAGAGGAGTGCACTGCAATGGAGTGGAGTGGAGTGGAAGGGAGTGGAATGCAATGGAATGTAGTGGAGTGCAGTGGAGTGGAATGGAATGGAGTGGACAGGAGTGGAAGGAGTAGAGTGGACTGGAATGGAATAGAATGGAACAGAATGCAGTGGAGTGGAGGGGAGTGGAGGTGAGTGGAGTGGCATGGAGTGGAATGGAATGGAATGGAGTGAAATGGAATCCAATGGATTGGAATGGAGTGGAGTGGAGTGGAGTGGAATGGAGAGGAGTCGAATGGAATGGAAGGGAATGCAACGGAACGCAGTGGTGTGGATTGGAATGCAGTGAAATGGAGTACTATGGAATCTAAAGGAGTGGAGTGGAGTCTAGTGGAGTGGAATGGAATGGAACAAAATGGAATGGAATGGCACGGAATGGAGTGGAGTAGAGTGGAGTGGGAAGGAAGGGAGATGAGTGGAATGGAGAGGAATGGAATGCAGTGGAGTGGATTGGATTGGAATGAACTGGAATGGAGAGGAATGGAATGAAGTGGAACGGAATGGACCGCAATGGAATTGAATGGAGTGAAGTGGAAAGTAGTGGAGTGGAGTGGAATGGAGTGGAAATGAATGGAATGGAGTGGAATGGAAGGGAATGGAGGCAAGTGGATAGGAATTGACTGAAGCAGATTGGAGTGGAGTGGAGTGGAGTGGCATGGAATGGAATGAAGTGGATGGGAATGCAATGGAGTGGAATGAAATGGAATAAAATGGAATGGAGTGGAATGGAGAGGAATGGAGTGGAAGTGGAGTGGAATGGAGGGGAGTAAGAGGAAGAGAATGGAACGGAATCGAAAGGAGGGAAGTGCAATTGTGTGGAGTGGAGTGGAGATGAAAGGAGTGGAGTGATGTGGAGTCGAGAGGAAAGGAATGGAATGGAATGGAATGGAGTTAAGTCGAGTGGAATGGAGTGGAAGGTAATGGAGTGGAATGAAAAGGAGTGGATTGGAATGGAGTGGAATGGAATGGAGTGGAACGGAGTGGAGTAGAATGGAGTGGGTTGCAGAGGAGTGGAATGGAGTGGAATGGAAGGGAACGGAAAGGAATGTAGTGGAAAGGAATGGAATGGAGTGGATTGAAATTGAATGGAAAGGATTGGAGTGCAGTGGACTGGAGGGGAGTGGAATAAAATGGAATATAGTGCAGTGGAATGGAGTGGACTGGAGTGGAGATGAGTGGAGTGGACTGGAATGGAATGGAGTGGAGTGGAATGGTGTGGAGTGGGGTGGAAAGGAATGGAACAGAATGGAATGGAGAGGAATGGAGTGGCATGTAGTGGAGTGGAGTGAAGTGGAAAGGAATGGCATGGAATGGAGTAGAGTGGAATGGAGGGGTATGGAATGGAATGGAATGGAATTGAGTGGAATGGAGTGGAATGGAGTGGAGTGGAGAGGAATGGAATGGAGTGGAAAGGTCTGAAAGGAGTGGAATGGAGTGGAGTGGAATGCAATGGAGTAGATTGGAATGAAGTGGAAAGGAATAGAATGGAGAGAAGTAGAGAAGAATGGAGTGGATTGGAATGGAGGGGAGCAGAGTGGAGTTAACAGCGGTGGATTGGAATACAGTGGATGGGGTAGAGTGGAAGGGAGTGGAATTATATGGAATGGAATGGATTGGAGTGGAGTGGAAGGGAGTGGAGTGGAGTAGAAAGTAGAGGAATCGAAAGAAGTGGAAAGGAGTGGAGTAGAGTGGATTAGAGTGGATTGGAATGGAATGGAGTGGAGTGGAATGGTGTGGAAACGAATGGAAGGGAGGGGAGTGGAATGGAACGAAATGGAATGGAATGTAGTGGAATGGAGAGGAGTGGAGTGGACTGGAGTGGAATGTAATCGAATGGAGTGTACTGGAGTGGAATGTATTTGAGAGGCGTGTAATGGAGAGGAGTGGAATGTATTTGAGAGGCGGGTAGTGGCGTGGAGTGGAGTGAAATACATCGGAATGGCACGGAATTGAATGGAATGGAGGGGAGTGGAATGCAGTGGAGTGGAGTCGATTGGAGTGGTGAGGAATAGAACGGAGTGGCATGGAATGGAGCACAGTGGAATGCAATGGAGTGGAGTGGATTGGAAAGGGGTGGAGTGGAGTGACGATGGGTGAAGTGGAATGTAATGGAGTGGAGTGCAGAGGAGTCTCATGGAATGGAATGGAATGGAACGCAATGGAAGCTGAGATTGTACCACTGCGCTCCAGGATGGGTGACACAGTGTGATACTCTCAAAAGAAAGGAATGGAATGGAATGCAGTGGAATGGAATGGAATGCAATGGGGTGCATTGGAGTGGAGTGGAGTGAAGTGAAGTGGATTGGAGTGGAATGGAGAGGAATGGAACGGAATGGAATGGAATGAAGTAGACTGGAGTGGGGTGGAGTTGAGTGCAATGGAATGGAGCGAAATGGAATCAGATGCAGAGAAATGGAGTAGAGAGGAGTGCAGTAGAGTGGAAAGGAGTGCAATGGAGTGGAATGGAATCGGAAGTAACGGAAAGTAGTGGAGTGGATGGAACGGAAAGGAAAGGAGTGGAGCGGAGTGGAATGGAACGGAGCGGGAGGTGGGTTGGGGCCACTGCACTCCAGGCTGGCTGGCTGACTGAGGTATTCTCGCAATAAAGGAATGGAATGGAATGCCGTAGAGTGGAATGGAACGGAGTGGAGTGGAGTGGAATGGAGTGAGTTGGAGCAGAGTGGAATGAAGAATGCAATGGGATGGAAGGGAATTGAATGAAATGCAGTGGAGTGCAGTGGAGTGCATTGCAGTGGAATGGAGCAGAATGGAATGGAAAGGAGTGGAATGGACAGGAGTGGAGTGCACTGGAGAGGAGAGGATAGGAATGCAGTGGAATGGAATTGGATGTAATGGAACGTAGAGGAGTGGAGTGGAATGGAGTGGGCCAGAGTGGAATGGAATGGAATGCAATGGAAAGGAATGGAGTGGAATAGAATGGAATGGAATGGAATGGAATGGAGTGGGATGACTTGTAGTGGGGTGGAGTGAAATGGAGTATAATGGAATGGAGTGGAGTGGAGTGGAATGTGATAGAATGGAGAGGAGGGGAATGGAGCAGAATGGAATGGAGTGCAGCGGAATGGAGTGGAGTGGAATGGAATCAAATGGAGTGGAATGGAACAGAGTGGAATGGAATGGAGTGCAATAGACTAGAATTGAGTGTAGTGTAGTGGAATTTAGTGGAATGGACTGGAATGGAGTGGAATGGAATGGAATTGAGGGGAATGGAATGGAATGGAAAGGAATGGAAAGCAATGGAAAGGAATAGAATTGAATGCAACGGACTTAAAAGAATGCAATGGAATGCAATGGAATAGAATGCAATGGAATGTATAGTTGACATGTAATATGAGCTGAGATTGTGACACTGCACTCCAGCCAGGGTGACATGGTGATATCCTGTCGTAAGAAGTGAATGGAATGCAATGGAGTGAAATGGAATGGAATGAAATGGAATGGAGCGGAATGGAAGGGAATGGAGTGGAATGAAATAGAATGCAGTGGACTGTAATGGCATGGAGTGGAAAGAAGTAGAGTGGAATGGAGTGGAATGGAATGGACTGGCATAGAATGGAGTGGAATTGAATGCAATGGAGTGGATTGGAAAGGAATGCAAAGGAGTAGAGTGGAGTAGAGTGGTGTGGAGTGGAGTGGAATGGAGCTGAATGTACTTCAATGGAGTACAATGGAATGGAACGGAGTGGAATGGAATGGAATGATATGAGGTGGATTGGAGTGCAATGTACTGGAGTGGAATGGAATGGAATAGAATGGAATGGAGTAGAGTGTAATGGAATGCAGTGGCGATAAGTGGAGTGGAATGGAATGCATTGGAGTAGAGTGGAGTGGAATGGAATGGAATGGAGTGGAGTGGAGGGGAGTGGAGTGGAATGGAATTGAGTGAAGTGGAGTGCAGTTGAATGGAATATCGTGGTGTGGAGTGGAGTGGAAGTGAATGGAGTGAATAGGAGTGGAATGGAGTGGAAGGTAACGGAGTGGAATGGAGTCGAATGGAGTGGAATGGAGTAGAGTGGATTAGAGTGGAATGGTGTCGAACGGACTGGAATGGAATGGAATGGAGTGGAATGGAATTGAATCAAATGGAATGGAGTGGAGTGGAGTGGAGTGGAATGAAATGAAATGGAAGGGAGTGGAGAGAAACGCAGTTGATTGGAGTGGAGTGGAGTGGAAAGGAATGGAAAGGAGTGGGATGGAGACGTATGGATTGGAGTGGAATGGAGTGGAATGGAATGAAGTGGAAAGGAGTGGAACGGAGTGAAATTGAATTTAGTGGACTGGAGTGGAATGGAGTTAAATGGAATGGAATGGAATGGAGTGGAATGGAATGGAATGGAGTGGAGTGGAATGGAATAGAATGGCATGGAATGGAATAGAATGGGATGGAGTGGAGTGGAGAGGAGTGGAATGGATTGGAGTGAAGTGGAGTGGAATGGAATTGAGTGGAGCGGAGAGGAAAGGAATGGAATGGAGTGGAGTGGAATGGCATGGAATGGAGTGGAATGGAATGGATAGTAGTGGAGTGGAGTGGAGTGGATTGGAGTGGAGTGGAAGGGAATGGAGTGCAGTGTAATGGACTGGAATGGAGCAGAGCAGAATGGAGTGGACTGGACTGGAGTGGAATGGAATGGGATGGCATGGAATGGGAGCTGAGATTTTACCAATGTGCTCTAGGCAGGGTGACTGGGTGTCATACTCTCAAAAGAAAGGAATGGAATGGAACGCAGTGGAATGGAATGGAACAGAGTGGACATTAGTGGAGTGGAATGTGGAGGAATGGAATGAAATGGAACGTAATGGCATGAAATGGAGTGGTGTGGGGTGGAATGGATTATAGTGGAATGGGGTGGAAAGGAATGGGATGGAGTGGAATGAAGTGGAGTGCAGTGGAGTGGAACGGAGTTGAATGGCATAGAATTGAGTGGACAGTAGTGGAATGTTTTGGAATGCAATGGAATCCATTGTAATAGAATGGAATACAACGGAAAGTTGACATGGAGTGTGAGCTGAGATTGTGCCACTGCACTCCAGACTGGGTGACACGTTAAATCCTGTGGATAGAAAGGAATGGAATGCAATAGAGTGAAATGGAATGGAGTGGAATGGAATTGAATGGAATGGAGTGGAGTGGAGTGGAGTCGAATGGAGACGAATGGAATGGGACGGAGTGGAATGGAACGGAGTGGAGTGGAGTATCGTGGAGTGAAATAGAATGGAATGCACTGGGTTGGAATGGAATGCAATGGACTGCTGAAAGGAAATGTGAGCTGTTATTGTTCCACTGCACTCCAGCCTTTGTGACGGAATGAAATACTGTGGAAAAAAAGGAATGGAATGGAATGGAATGGAATGGAATGGAATGGAATGGAATGGAATGGAATGGAGTGGAGTGGAGTGGTGTGGAGAGGAGTGTAGTGGAGTGGAGTGAAATGGAGTGGAGTGTCGTGGAGGAGAGTGGAATGGAGTGGAATGGAATGGAGAGGAAAAGAACGGAGTGGAGTGGAATGGAACGGAGTGGAGTGGAATGGAATCCAATGGAATGAAATGGAATTGAATCGAATGGAATGAAGAAATATGTGCAGTGATTTGGCCACTGCGCTGGAGCCTGTGTGAGAGAGGGAGATCCTGTCGATAAAACAGTGTGGAATGGAAGGGATTGGAATGGAATGGAATGGAACGTATTGGAGTGGAGTGGAGTGGAATTGAGTGGAGTGGAGTGCACTGGAATGGAATGGAATGCAATGGAATGTAATGGAATGATGAAATGATATGTGAGCTAAGATTGTGCCACTGCACTCCACGCTGGGTGACAGAGTGAGATACTCTTGAAAGAAAGAAATGGAATGGAAAGAATTTTTAATTGGGTGGATTCGAGTGGACTGAAGTAGAGTGCAGTGGAATAGAGAGGAATGGAATGGAATGGAATCGGATGTAAAGGAATGGAATGATGTGGAGTGGAGTGGTGAGGAGTGTAGTGCTGTGGAATGGAGCAGAAAGTAACGGGATGGTGTGGAGTGGAGTGCAGTGCAGTGGAGTGGAGAGGAGTGCAATGGCGTGGAATGGAATCGGATGTAAAGGAACGTACTGGAGTGGAGCGGAGTGGAAAGGAGTGGAATGGAATGGAATTGAATGTAATGGAAAGCAAAGGAATGGAATGGGATGCAATGGAATTTAATGCAATAGAATGCAGTTCAATAGAGAGTTGACATGTAATGTGAGCTGAGATTGTGCCTAAGCTCTCCAGGCTGTTTGACACAGTGATATCGTGTGGAAAGAATGGAATGGAATGCAGTGGTGTGAAATGGAATGGAATGTAGTGGACAGGAGTAGAATGGAGTGGAGTGAAGAGGAACAGAGTGGAATGGAATGGGATGCAGTGGAATGGAATGCAGTGGAGTGGAGTGAAATAGAAAGAAATGGAATGGGATGGAATGGAATGCAATGGAATGGAGAAGAGAAATGTGAGCTGAGATTGTGTGACTACACTCCAGCCTTAGTGACCGAGAGAGATACTGTGGAAGGAAAGAACTGATTTCAAAGGAGTGGAATGGAAGGGAATGTAGTACAGTGGAGTAGAGTGGAATGGAGTGAAACAGAATAGAATGGAGTGGAAGGCAATGGAATGGAATGGAATGGAGTGGAGTGGAATAGAGAGGAGTGCACTGCAATGGAGTGGAGTGGAGTGGAAGGGAGTGGAATGCAATGGAATGTAGTGGAGTGCAGTGGAGTGGAATGGAATGGAGTGGACAGGAGTGGAAGGAGTAGAGTGGACTGGAATGGAATAGAATGGAACAGAATGCAGTGGAGTGGAGGGGAGTGGAGGTGAGTGGAGTGGCATGGAGTGGAATGGAATGGAATGGAGTGAAATGGAATCCAATGGATTGGAATGGAGTGGAGTGGAGTGGAGTGGAATGGAGAGGAGTCGAATGGAATGGAAGGGAATGCAACGGAACGCAGTGGTGTGGATTGGAATGCAGTGAAATGGAGTACTATGGAATCTAAAGGAGTGGAGTGGAGTCTAGTGGAGTGGAATGGAATGGAACAAAATGGAATGGAATGGCACGGAATGGAGTGGAGTAGAGTGGAGTGGGAAGGAAGGGAGATGAGTGGAATGGAGAGGAATGGAATGCAGTGGAGTGGATTGGATTGGAATGAACTGGAAAGGAGAGGAATGGAATGAAGTGGAACGGAATGGACTGCAATGGAATTGAATGGAGTGAAGTGGAAAGTAGTGGAGTGGAGTGGAATGGAGTGGAAATGAATGGAATGGAGTGGAATGGAAGGGAATGGAGGCAAGTGGATAGGAATTGACTGAAGCAGATTGGAGTGGAGTGGAGTGGAGTGGCATGGAATGGAATGAAGTGGATGGGAATGCAATGGAGTGGAATGAAATGGAATAAAATGGAATGGAGTGGAATGGAGAGGAATGGAGTGGAAGTGGAGTGGAATGGAGGGGAGTAAGAGGAAGAGAATGGAATGGAATCGAAAGGAGGGAAGTGCAATTGTGTGGAGTGGAGTGGAGATGAAAGGAGTGGAGTGATGTGGAGTCGAGAGGAAAGGAATGGAATGGAATGGAATGGAGTTAAGTGGAGTGGAATGGAGTGGAAGGTAATGGAGTGGAATGAAAAGGAGTGGATTGGAATGGAGTGGAATGGAATGGAGTGGAACGGAGTGGAGTAGAATGGAGTGGGTTGCAGAGGAGTGGAATGGAGTGGAATGGAAGGGAACGGAAAGGAATGTAGTGGAAAGGAATGGAATGGAGTGGATTGAAATTGAATGGAAAGGATTGGAGTGCAGTGGACTGGAGGGGAGTGGAATAAAATGGAGTATAGTGCAGTGGAATGGAGTGGACTGGAGTGGAGATGAGTGGAGTGGACTGGAATGGAATGGAGTGGAGTGGAATGGTGTGGAGTGGGGTGGAAAGGAATGGAACAGAATGGAATGGAGAGGAATGGAGTGGCATGTAGTGGAGTGGAGTGAAGTGGAAAGGAATGGCATGGAATGGAGTGGAGTGGAATGGAGGGGTATGGAATGGAATGGAATGGAATTGAGTGGAATGGAGTGGAATGGAGTGGAGTGGAGAGGAATGGAATGGAGTGGAAAGGTCTGAAAGGAGTGGAATGGAGTGGAGTGGAATGCAATGGAGTAGATTGGAATGAAGTGGAAAGGAATAGAATGGAGAGAAGTAGAGTAGAATGGAGTGGATTGGAATGGAGGGGAGCAGAGTGGAGTTAACAGCGGTGGATTGGAATACAGTGGATGGGGTAGAGTGGAAGGGAGTGGAATTATATGGAATGGAATGGATTGGAGTGGAGTGGAAGGGAGTGGAGTGGAGTTGAAAGTAGAGGAATCGAAAGAAGTGGAAAGGAGTGGAGTAGAGTGGATTAGAGTGGATTGGAATGGAATGGAGTGGAGTGGAATGGTGTGGAAACGAATGGAAGGGAGGGGAGTGGAATGGAACGAAATGGAATGGAATGTAGTGGAATGGAGAGGAGTGGAGTGGACTGGAGTGGAATGTAATCGAATGGAGTGTACTGGAGTGGAATGTATTTGAGAGGCGGGTAATGGAGAGGAATTGAGTGGAGTGGAGTGGAGTGAAATACATCGGAATGGCACGGAATTGAATGGAATGGAGGGGAGTGGAATGCAGTGGAGTGGAGTCGATTGGAGTGGTGAGGAATAGAACGGAGTGGCATGGAATGGAGCACAGTGGAATGCAATGGAGTGGAGTGGATTGGAAAGGGGTGGAGTGGAGTGACGATGGGTGAAGTGGAATGTAATGGAGTGGAGTGCAGAGGAGTCTCATGGAATGGAATGGAATGGAACGCAATGGAAGCTGAGATTGTACCACTGCGCTCCAGGATGGGTGACACAGTGTGATACTCTCAAAAGAAAGGAATGGAATGGAATGCAGTGGAATGGAATGGAATGCAATGGGGTGCATTGGAGTGGAGTGGAGTGAAGTGAAGTGGATTGGAGTGGAATGGAGAGGAATGGAACGGAATGGAATGGAATGAAGTAGACTGGAGTGGGGTGGAGTTGAGTGCAATGGAATGGAGCGAAATGGAATCAGATGCAGAGAAATGGAGTAGAGAGGAGTGCAGTAGAGTGGAAAGGAGTGCAATGGAGTGGAATGGAATCGGAAGTAACGGAAAGTAGTGGAGTGGATGGAACGGAAAGGAAAGGAGTGGAGTGGAGTGGAATGGAACGGAGCGGGAGGTGGGTTGGGGCCACTGCACTCCAGGCTGGCTGGCTGACTGAGGTATTCTCGCAATAAAGGAATGGAATGGAATGCCGTAGAGTGGAATGGAACGGAGTGGAGTGGAGTGGAATGGAGTGAGTTGGAGCAGAGTGGAATGAAGAATGCAATGGGATGGAAGGGAATTGAATGAAATGCAGTGGAGTGCAGTGGATTGCATTGCAGTGGAATGGAGCAGAATGGAATGGAAAGGAGTGGAATGGACAGGAGTGGAGTGCACTGGAGAGGAGAGGATAGGAATGCAGTGGAATGGAATTGGATGTAATGGAACGTAGAGGAGTGGAGTGGAATGGAGTGGGCCAGAGTGGAATGGAATGGAATGCAATGGAAAGGAATGGAGTGGAATAGAATGGAATGGAATGGAATGGAATGGAGTGGGATGACTTGTAGTGGGGTGGAGTGAAATGGAGTATAATGGAATGGAGTGGAGTGGAGTGGAATGTGATAGAATGGAGAGGAGGGGAATGGAGCAGAATGGAATGGAGTGCAGCGGAATGGAGTGGAGTGGAATGGAATCAAATGGAGTGGAATGGAACAGAGTGGAATGGAATGGAGTGCAATAGACTAGAATTGAGTGTAGTGTAGTGGAATTTAGTGGAATGGACTGGAATGGAGTGGAATGGAATGGAATTGAGGGGAATGGAATGGAATGGAAAGGAATGGAAAGCAATGGAAAGGAATAGAATTGAATGCAACGGACTTAAAAGAATGCAATGGAATGCAATGGAATAGAATGCAATGGAATGTATAGTTGACATGTAATATGAGCTGAGATTGTGACACTGCACTCCAGCCAGGGTGACATGGTGATATCCTATCGTAAGAAGTGAATGGAATGCAATGGAGTGAAATGGAATGGAATGAAATGGAATGGAGCGGAGTGGAAGGGAATGGAGTGGAATGAAATAGAATGCAGTGGACTGTAATGGCATGGAGTGGAAAGAAGTAGAGTGGAATGGAGTGGAATGGAATGGACTGGCATAGAATGGAGTGGAATTGAATGCAATGGAGTGGATTGGAAAGGAATGCAAAGGAGTAGAGTGGAGTAGAGTGGTGTGGAGTGGAGTGGAATGGAGCTGAATGTACTTCAATGGAGTACAATGGAATGGAACGGAGTGGAATGGAATGGAATGATATGAGGTGGATTGGAGTGCAATGTAGTGGAGTGGAATGGAATGGAATAGAATGGAATGGAGTAGAGTGTAATGGAATGCAGTGGCGATAAGTGGAGTGGAATGGAATGCATTGGAGTAGAGTGGAGTGGAATGGAATGGAATGGAGTGGAGTGGAGGGGAGTGGGGTGGAATGGAATTGAGTGAAGTGGAGTGCAGTTGAATGGAATATCGTGGTGTGGAGTGGAGTGGAAGTGAATGGAGTGAATAGGAGTGGAATGGAGTGGAAGGTAACGGAGTGGAATGGAGTCGAATGGAGTGGAATGGAGTAGAGTGGATTAGAGTGGAATGGTGTCGAACGGACTGGAATGGAATGGAATGGAGTGGAATGGAATTGAATCAAATGGAATGGAGTGGATTGGAATGGAGTGGAGTGGAATGGAGTGGAATGAAATGAAATGGAAGGGAGTGGAGAGAAACGCAGTTGATTGGAGTGGAGTGGAGTGGAAAGGAATGGAAAGGAGTGGGATGGAGACGTATGGATTGGAGTGGAATGGAGTGGAATGGAATGAAGTGGAAAGGAGTGGAACGGAGTGAAATTGAATTTAGTGGACTGGAGTGGAATGGAGTTAAATGGAATGGAATGGAATGGAGTGGAATGGAATGGAATGGAGTGGAGTGGAATGGAAGAGAATGGCATGGAATGGAATAGAATGGGATGGAGTGGAGTGGAGAGGAGTGGAATGGATTGGAGTGAAGTGGAGTGGAATGGAATTGAGTGGAGCGGAGAGGAAAGGAATGGAATGGAGTGGAGTGGAATGGCATGGAATGGAGTGGAATGGAATGGATAGTAGTGGAGTGGAGTGGAGTGGATTGGAGTGTAGTGGAAGGGAATGGAGTGCAGTGTAATGGACTGGAATGGAGCAGAGCAGAATGGAGTGGACTGGACTGGAGTGGAATGGAATGGGATGGCATGGAATGGGAGCTGAGATTTTACCAATGTGCTCTAGGCAGGGTGACTGGGTGTCATACTCTCAAAAGAAAGGAATGGAATGGAACGCAGTGGAATGGAATGGAACAGAGTGGACATTAGTGGAGTGGAATGTGGAGGAATGGAATGAAATGGAACGTAATGGCATGAAATGGAGTGGTGTGGGGTGGAATGGATTATAGTGGAATGGGGTGGAAAGGAATGGGATGGAGTGGAATGAAGTGGAGTGCAGTGGAGTGGAACGGAGTTGAATGGCATAGAATTGAGTGGACAGTAGTGGAATGTTTTGGAATGCAATGGAATCCATTGTAATAGAATGGAATACAACGGAAAGTTGACATGGAGTGTGAGCTGAGATTGTGCCACTGCACTCCAGACTGGGTGACACGTTATATCCTGTGGATAGAAAGGAATGGAATGCAATAGAGTGAAATGGAATGGAGTGGAATGGAATTGAATGGAATGGAGTGGAGTGGAGTGGAGTCGAATGGAGACGAATGGAATGGGACGGAGTGGAATGGAACGGAGTGGAGTGGAGTATCGTGGAGTGAAATAGAATGGAATGCACTGGGTTGGAATGGAATGCAATGGACTGCTGAAAGGAAATGTGAGCTGTTATTGTTCCACTGCACTCCAGCCTTTGTGACGGAATGAAATCCTGTGGAAAAAAAGGAATGGAATGGAATGGAATGGAATGGAATGGAATGGAATGGAATGGAATGGAATGGAGTGGAGTGGAGTGGTGTGGAGAGGAGTGTAGTGGAGTGGAGTGAAATGGAGTGGAGTGTCGTGGAGGAGAGTGGAATGGAGTGGAATGGAATGGAGAGGAAAGGAACGGAGTGGAGTGGAATGGAACGGAGTGGAGTGGAATGGAATCCAATGGAATGAAATGGAATTGAATCGAATGGAATGAAGAAATATGTGCAGTGATTTGGCCACTGCGCTGGAGCCTGTGTGAGAGAGGGAGATCCTGTCGATAAAACAGTGTGGAATGGAAGGGATTGGAATGGAATGGAATGGAACGTATTGGAGTGGAGTGGAGTGGAATTGAGTGGAGAGGAGTGCACTGGAATGGAATGGAATGCAATGGAATGTAATGGAATGATGAAATGATATGTGAGCTGAGATTGTGCCACTGCACTCCACGCTGGGTGACAGAGTGAGATACTCTTGAAAGAAAGAAATGGAATGGAAAGAATTTTTAATTGGGTGGATTCGAGTGGACTGAAGTAGAGTGCAGTGGAATAGAGAGGAATGGAATGGAATGGAATCGGATGTAAAGGAACGGAATGATGTGGAGTGGAGTGGTGAGGAGTGTAGTGCTGTGGAATGGAGCAGAAAGTAACGGGATGGTGTGGAGTGGAGTGCAGTGCAGTGGAGTGGAGAGGAGTGCAATGGCGTGGAATGGAATCGGATGTAAAGGAACGTACTGGAGTGGAGCGGAGTGGAAAGGAGTGGAATGGAATGGAATTGAATGTAATGGAAAGCAAAGGAATGGAATGGGATGCAATGGAATTTAATGCAATAGAATGCAGTTCAATAGAGAGTTGACATGTAATGTGAGCTGAGATTGTGCCTAAGCTCTCCAGGCTGTTTGACACAGTGATATCTTGTGGAAAGAATGGAATGGAATGCAGTGGTGTGAAATGGAATGGAATGAAGTGGACAGGAGTAGAATGGAGTGGAGTGAAGGGGAACAGAGTGGAATGGAATGGGATGCAGTGGAATGGAATGCAGTGGAGTGGAGTGAAATAGAAATGGAATGGGATGGAATGGAATGCAATGGAATGGAGAAGAGAAATGTGAGCTGAGATTGTGTGACTACACTCCAGCCTTAGTGACCGAGAGAGATTCTGTGGAAGGAAAGAACTGATTTCAAAGGAGTGGAATGGAAGGGAATGTAGTACAGTGGAGTAGAGTGGAATGGAGTGAAACAGAATAGAATGGAGTGGAAGGCAATGGAATGGAATGGAATGGAGTGGAGTGGAATAGAGAGGAGTGCACTGCAATGGAGTGGAGTGGAGTGGAAGGGAGTGGAATGCAATGGAATGTAGTGGAGTGCAGTGGAGTGGAATGGAATGGAGTGGACAGGAGTGGAAGGAGTAGAGTGGACTGGAATGGAATAGAATGGAACAGAATGCAGTGGAGTGGAGGGGAGTGGAGGTGAGTGGAGTGGCATGGAGTGGAATGGAATGGAATGGAGTGAAATGGAATCCAATGGATTGGAATGGAGTGGAGTGGAGTGGAGTGGAATGGAGAGGAGTCGAATGGAATGGAAGGGAATGCAACGGAACGCAGTGGTGTGGATTGGAATGCAGTGAAATGGAGTACTATGGAATCTAAAGGAGTGGAGTGGAGTCTAGTGGAGTGGAATGGAATGGAACAAAATGGAATGGAATGGCACGGAATGGAGTGGAGTAGAGTGGAGTGGGAAGGAAGGGAGATGAGTGGAATGGAGAGGAATGGAATGCAGTGGAGTGGATTGGATTGGAATGAACTGGAAAGGAGAGGAATGGAATGAAGTGGAACGGAATGGACTGCAATGGAATTGAATGGAGTGAAGTGGAAAGTAGTGGAGTGGAGTGGAATGGAGTGGAAATGAATGGAATGGAGTGGAATGGAAGGGAATGGAGACAAGTGGATAGGAATTGACTGAAGCAGATTGGAGTGGAGTGGAGTGGAGTGGCATGGAATGGAATGAAGTGGATGGGAATGCAATGGAGTGGAATGAAATGGAATAAAATGGAATGGAGTGGAATGGAGAGGAATGGAGTGGAAGTGGAGTGGAATGGAGGGGAGTAAGAGGAAGAGAATGGAATGGAATCGAAAGGAGGGAAGTGCAATTGTGTGGAGTGGAGTGGAGATGAAAGGAGTGGAGTGATGTGGAGTCGAGAGGAAAGGAATGGAATGGAATGGAATGGAGTTAAGTGGAGTGGAATGGAGTGGAAGGTAATGGAGTGGAATGAAAAGGAGTGGATTGGAATGGAGTGGAATGGAATGGAGTGGAACGGAGTGGAGTAGAATGGAGTGGGTTGCAGAGGAGTGGAATGGAGTGGAATGGAAGGGAACGGAAAGGAATGTAGTGGAAAGGAATGGAATGGAGTGGATTGAAATTGAATGGAAAGGATTGGAGTGCAGTGGACTGGAGGGGAGTGGAATAAAATGGAGTATAGTGCAGTGGAATGGAGTGGACTGGAGTGGAGATGAGTGGAGTGGACTGGAATGGAATGGAGTGGAGTGGAATGGTGTGGAGTGGGGTGGAAAGGAATGGAACAGAATGGAATGGAGAGGAATGGAGTGGCATGTAGTGGAGTGGAGTGAAGTGGAAAGGAATGGCATGGAATGGAGTGGAGTGGAATGGAGGGGTATGGAATGGAATGGAATGGAATTGAGTGGAATGGAGTGGAATGGAGTGGAGTGGAGAGGAATGGAATGGAGTGGAAAGGTCTGAAAGGAGTGGAATGGAGTGGAGTGGAATGCAATGGAGTAGATTGGAATGAAGTGGAAAGGAATAGAATGGAGAGAAGTAGAGTAGAATGGAGTGGATTGGAATGGAGGGGAGCAGAGTGGAGTTAACAGCGGTGGATTGGAATACAGTGGATGGGGTAGAGTGGAAGGGAGTGGAATTATATGGAATGGAATGGATTGGAGTGGAGTGGAAGGGAGTGGAGTGGAGTTGAAAGTAGAGGAATCGAAAGAAGTGGAAAGGAGTGGAGTAGAGTGGATTAGAGTGGATTGGAATGGAATGGAGTGGAGTGGAATGGTGTGGAAACGAATGGAAGGGAGGGGAGTGGAATGGAACGAAATGGAATGGAATGTAGTGGAATGGAGAGGAGTGGAGTGGACTGGAGTGGAATGTAATCGAATGGAGTGTACTGGAGTGGAATGTATTTGAGAGGCGGGTAATGGAGAGGAATTGAGTGGAGTGGAGTGGAGTGAAATACATCGGAATGGCACGGAATTGAATGGAATGGAGGGGAGTGGAATGCAGTGGAGTGGAGTCGATTGGAGTGGTGAGGAATAGAACGGAGTGGCATGGAATGGAGCACAGTGGAATGCAATGGAGTGGAGTGGATTGGAAAGGGGTGGAGTGGAGTGACGATGGGTGAAGTGGAATGTAATGGAGTGGAGTGCAGAGGAGTCTCATGGAATGGAATGGAATGGAACGCAATGGAAGCTGAGATTGTACCACTGCGCTCCAGGATGGGTGACACAGTGTGATACTCTCAAAAGAAAGGAATGGAATGGAATGCAGTGGAATGGAATGGAATGCAATGGGGTGCATTGGAGTGGAGTGGAGTGAAGTGAAGTGGATTGGAGTGGAATGGAGAGGAATGGAACGGAATGGAATGGAATGAAGTAGACTGGAGTGGGGTGGAGTTGAGTGCAATGGAATGGAGCGAAATGGAATCAGATGCAGAGAAATGGAGTAGAGAGGAGTGCAGTAGAGTGGAAAGGAGTGCAATGGAGTGGAATGGAATCGGAAGTAACGGAAAGTAGTGGAGTGGATGGAACGGAAAGGAAAGGAGTGGAGCGGAGTGGAATGGAACGGAGCGGGAGGTGGGTTGGGGCCACTGCACTCCAGGCTGGCTGGCTGACTGAGGTATTCTCGCAATAAAGGAATGGAATGGAATGCCGTAGAGTGGAATGGAACGGAGTGGAGTGGAGTGGAATGGAGTGAGTTGGAGCAGAGTGGAATGAAGAATGCAATGGGATGGAAGGGAATTGAATGAAATGCAGTGGAGTGCAGTGGATTGCATTGCAGTGGAATGGAGCAGAATGGAATGGAAAGGAGTGGAATGGACAGGAGTGGAGTGCACTGGAGAGGAGAGGATAGGAATGCAGTGGAATGGAATTGGATGTAATGGAACGTAGAGGAGTGGAGTGGAATGGAGTGGGCCAGAGTGGAATGGAATGGAATGCAATGGAAAGGAATGGAGTGGAATAGAATGGAATGGAATGGAATGGAATGGAGTGGGATGACTTGTAGTGGGGTGGAGTGAAATGGAGTATAATGGAATGGAGTGGAGTGGAGTGGAATGTGATAGAATGGAGAGGAGGGGAATGGAGCAGAATGGAATGGAGTGCAGCGGAATGGAGTGGAGTGGAATGGAATCAAATGGAGTGGAATGGAACAGAGTGGAATGGAATGGAGTGCAATAGACTAGAATTGAGTGTAGTGTAGTGGAATTTAGTGGAATGGACTGGAATGGAGTGGAATGGAATGGAATTGAGGGGAATGGAATGGAATGGAAAGGAATGGAAAGCAATGGAAAGGAATAGAATTGAATGCAACGGACTTAAAAGAATGCAATGGAATGCAATGGAATAGAATGCAATGGAATGTATAGTTGACATGTAATATGAGCTGAGATTGTGACACTGCACTCCAGCCAGGGTGACATGGTGATATCCTATCGTAAGAAGTGAATGGAATGCAATGGAGTGAAATGGAATGGAATGAAATGGAATGGAGCGGAGTGGAAGGGAATGGAGTGGAATGAAATAGAATGCAGTGGACTGTAATGGCATGGAGTGGAAAGAAGTAGAGTGGAATGGAGTGGAATGGAATGGACTGGCATAGAATGGAGTGGAATTGAATGCAATGGAGTGGATTGGAAAGGAATGCAAAGGAGTAGAGTGGAGTAGAGTGGTGTGGAGTGGAGTGGAATGGAGCTGAATGTACTTCAATGGAGTACAATGGAATGGAACGGAGTGGAATGGAATGGAATGATATGAGGTGGATTGGAGTGCAATGTAGTGGAGTGGAATGGAATGGAATAGAATGGAATGGAGTAGAGTGTAATGGAATGCAGTGGCGATAAGTGGAGTGGAATGGAATGCATTGGAGTAGAGTGGAGTGGAATGGAATGGAATGGAGTGGAGTGGAGGGGAGTGGGGTGGAATGGAATTGAGTGAAGTGGAGTGCAGTTGAATGGAATATCGTGGTGTGGAGTGGAGTGGAAGTGAATGGAGTGAATAGGAGTGGAATGGAGTGGAAGGTAACGGAGTGGAATGGAGTCGAATGGAGTGGAATGGAGTAGAGTGGATTAGAGTGGAATGGTGTCGAACGGACTGGAATGGAATGGAATGGAGTGGAATGGAATTGAATCAAATGGAATGGAGTGGATTGGAATGGAGTGGAGTGGAGTGGAGTGGAATGAAATGAAATGGAAGGGAGTGGAGAGAAACGCAGTTGATTGGAGTGGAGTGGAGTGGAAAGGAATGGAAAGGAGTGGGATGGAGACGTATGGATTGGAGTGGAATGGAGTGGAATGGAATGAAGTGGAAAGGAGTGGAACGGAGTGAAATTGAATTTAGTGGACTGGAGTGGAATGGAGTTAAATGGAATGGAATGGAATGGAGTGGAATGGAATGGAATGGAGTGGAGTGGAATGGAAGAGAATGGCATGGAATGGAATAGAATGGGATGGAGTGGAGTGGAGAGGAGTGGAATGGATTGGAGTGAAGTGGAGTGGAATGGAATTGAGTGGAGCGGAGAGGAAAGGAATGGAATGGAGTGGAGTGGAATGGCATGGAATGGAGTGGAATGGAATGGATAGTAGTGGAGTGGAGTGGAGTGGATTGGAGTGTAGTGGAAGGGAATGGAGTGCAGTGTAATGGACTGGAATGGAGCAGAGCAGAATGGAGTGGACTGGACTGGAGTGGAATGGAATGGGATGGCATGGAATGGGAGCTGAGATTTTACCAATGTGCTCTAGGCAGGGTGACTGGGTGTCATACTCTCAAAAGAAAGGAATGGAATGGAACGCAGTGGAATGGAATGGAACAGAGTGGACATTAGTGGAGTGGAATGTGGAGGAATGGAATGAAATGGAACGTAATGGCATGAAATGGAGTGGTGTGGGGTGGAATGGATTATAGTGGAATGGGGTGGAAAGGAATGGGATGGAGTGGAATGAAGTGGAGTGCAGTGGAGTGGAACGGAGTTGAATGGCATAGAATTGAGTGGACAGTAGTGGAATGTTTTGGAATGCAATGGAATCCATTGTAATAGAATGGAATACAACGGAAAGTTGACATGGAGTGTGAGCTGAGATTGTGCCACTGCACTCCAGACTGGGTGACACGTTATATCCTGTGGATAGAAAGGAATGGAATGCAATAGAGTGAAATGGAATGGAGTGGAATGGAATTGAATGGAATGGAGTGGAGTGGAGTGGAGTCGAATGGAGACGAATGGAATGGGACGGAGTGGAATGGAACGGAGTGGAGTGGAGTATCGTGGAGTGAAATAGAATGGAATGCACTGGGTTGGAATGGAATGCAATGGACTGCTGAAAGGAAATGTGAGCTGTTATTGTTCCACTGCACTCCAGCCTTTGTGACGGAATGAAATCCTGTGGAAAAAAAGGAATGGAATGGAATGGAATGGAATGGAATGGAATGGAATGGAATGGAATGGAATGGAGTGGAGTGGAGTGGTGTGGAGAGGAGTGTAGTGGAGTGGAGTGAAATGGAGTGGAGTGTCGTGGAGGAGAGTGGAATGGAGTGGAATGGAATGGAGAGGAAAGGAACGGAGTGGAGTGGAATGGAACGGAGTGGAGTGGAATGGAATCCAATGGAATGAAATGGAATTGAATCGAATGGAATGAAGAAATATGTGCAGTGATTTGGCCACTGCGCTGGAGCCTGTGTGAGAGAGGGAGATCCTGTCGATAAAACAGTGTGGAATGGAAGGGATTGGAATGGAATGGAATGGAACGTATTGGAGTGGAGTGGAGTGGAATTGAGTGGAGAGGAGTGCACTGGAATGGAATGGAATGCAATGGAATGTAATGGAATGATGAAATGATATGTGAGCTGAGATTGTGCCACTGCACTCCACGCTGGGTGACAGAGTGAGATACTCTTGAAAGAAAGAAATGGAATGGAAAGAATTTTTAATTGGGTGGATTCGAGTGGACTGAAGTAGAGTGCAGTGGAATAGAGAGGAATGGAATGGAATGGAATCGGATGTAAAGGAACGGAATGATGTGGAGTGGAGTGGTGAGGAGTGTAGTGCTGTGGAATGGAGCAGAAAGTAACGGGATGGTGTGGAGTGGAGTGCAGTGCAGTGGAGTGGAGAGGAGTGCAATGGCGTGGAATGGAATCGGATGTAAAGGAACGTACTGGAGTGGAGCGGAGTGGAAAGGAGTGGAATGGAATGGAATTGAATGTAATGGAAAGCAAAGGAATGGAATGGGATGCAATGGAATTTAATGCAATAGAATGCAGTTCAATAGAGAGTTGACATGTAATGTGAGCTGAGATTGTGCCTAAGCTCTCCAGGCTGTTTGACACAGTGATATCTTGTGGAAAGAATGGAATGGAATGCAGTGGTGTGAAATGGAATGGAATGAAGTGGACAGGAGTAGAATGGAGTGGAGTGAAGGGGAACAGAGTGGAATGGAATGGGATGCAGTGGAATGGAATGCAGTGGAGTGGAGTGAAATAGAAATGGAATGGGATGGAATGGAATGCAATGGAATGGAGAAGAGAAATGTGAGCTGAGATTGTGTGACTACACTCCAGCCTTAGTGACCGAGAGAGATTCTGTGGAAGGAAAGAACTGATTTCAAAGGAGTGGAATGGAAGGGAATGTAGTACAGTGGAGTAGAGTGGAATGGAGTGAAACAGAATAGAATGGAGTGGAAGGCAATGGAATGGAATGGAATGGAGTGGAGTGGAATAGAGAGGAGTGCACTGCAATGGAGTGGAGTGGAGTGGAAGGGAGTGGAATGCAATGGAATGTAGTGGAGTGCAGTGGAGTGGAATGGAATGGAGTGGACAGGAGTGGAAGGAGTAGAGTGGACTGGAATGGAATAGAATGGAACAGAATGCAGTGGAGTGGAGGGGAGTGGAGGTGAGTGGAGTGGCATGGAGTGGAATGGAATGGAATGGAGTGAAATGGAATCCAATGGATTGGAATGGAGTGGAGTGGAGTGGAGTGGAATGGAGAGGAGTCGAATGGAATGGAAGGGAATGCAACGGAACGCAGTGGTGTGGATTGGAATGCAGTGAAATGGAGTACTATGGAATCTAAAGGAGTGGAGTGGAGTCTAGTGGAGTGGAATGGAATGGAACAAAATGGAATGGAATGGCACGGAATGGAGTGGAGTAGAGTGGAGTGGGAAGGAAGGGAGATGAGTGGAATGGAGAGGAATGGAATGCAGTGGAGTGGATTGGATTGGAATGAACTGGAATGGAGAGGAATGGAATGAAGTGGAACGGAATGGACTGCAATGGAATTGAATGGAGTGAAGTGGAAAGTAGTGGAGTGGAGTGGAATGGAGTGGAAATGAATGGAATGGAGTGGAATGGAAGGGAATGGAGACAAGTGGATAGGAATTGACTGAAGCAGATTGGAGTGGAGTGGAGTGGAGTGGCATGGAATGGAATGAAGTGGATGGGAATGCAATGGAGTGGAATGAAATGGAATAAAATGGAATGGAGTGGAATGGAGAGGAATGGAGTGGAAGTGGAGTGGAATGGAGGGGAGTAAGAGGAAGAGAATGGAATGGAATCGAAAGGAGGGAAGTGCAATTGTGTGGAGTGGAGTGGAGATGAAAGGAGTGGAGTGATGTGGAGTCGAGAGGAAAGGAATGGAATGGAATGGAATGGAGTTAAGTGGAGTGGAATGGAGTGGAAGGTAATGGAGTGGAATGAAAAGGAGTGGATTGGAATGGAGTGGAATGGAATGGAGTGGAACGGAGTGGAGTAGAATGGAGTGGGTTGCAGAGGAGTGGAATGGAGTGGAATGGAAGGGAACGGAAAGGAATGTAGTGGAAAGGAATGGAATGGAGTGGATTGAAATTGAATGAAAAGGATTGGAGTGCAGTGGACTGGAGGGGAGTGGAATAAAATGGAGTATAGTGCAGTGGAATGGAGTGGACTGGAGTGGAGATGAGTGGAGTGGACTGGAATGGAATGGAGTGGAGTGGAATGGTGTGGAGTGGGGTGGAAAGGAATGGAACAGAATGGAATGGAGAGGAATGGAGTGGCATGTAGTGGAGTGGAGTGAAGTGGAAAGGAATGGCATGGAATGGAGTAGAGTGGAATGGAGGGGTATGGAATGGAATGGAATGGAATTGAGTGGAATGGAGTGGAATGGAGTGGAGTGGAGAGGAATGGAATGGAGTGGAAAGGTCTGAAAGGAGTGGAATGGAGTGGAGTGGAATGTAATGGAGTAGATTGGAATGAAGTGGAAAGGAATAGAATGGAGAGAAGTAGAGTAGAATGGAGTGGATTGGAATGGAGGGGAGCAGAGTGGAGTTAACAGCGGTGGATTGGAATTCAGTGGATGGGGTAGAGTGGAAGGGAGTGGAATTATGTGGAATGGAATGGATTGGAGTGGAGTGGAAGGGAGTGGAGTGGAGTTGAAAGTAGAGGAATCGAAAGAAGTGGAAAGGAGTGGAGTAGAGTGGATTAGAGTGGATTGGAATGGAATGGAGTGGAGTGGAATGGTGTGGAAACGAATGGAAGGGAGGGGAGTGGAATGGAACGAAATGGAATGGAATGTAGTGGAATGGAGAGGAGTGGAGCGGACTGGAGTGGAATGTAATCGAATGGAGTGTACTGGAGTGGAATGTATTTGAGAGGCGGGTAATGGAGAGGAATTGAGTGGAGTGGAGTGGAGTGAAATACATCGGAATGGCACGGAATTGAATGGAATGGAGGGGAGTGGAATGCAGTGGAGTGGAGTCGATTGGAGTGGTGAGGAATAGAACGGAGTGGCATGGAATGGAGCACAGTGGAATGCAATGGAGTGGAGTGGATTGGAAAGGGGTGGAGTGGAGTGACGATGGGTGAAGTGGAATGTAATGGAGTGGAGTGCAGAGGAGTCTCATGGAATGGAATGGAATGGAAAGCAATGGAAGCTGAGATTGTACCACTGCACTCCAGGATGTGTGACACAGTGTGATACTCTCAAAAGAAAGGAATGGAATGGAATGCAGTGGAATGGAATGGAATGCAATGGGGTTCATTGGAGTGGAGTGGAGTGAAGTGAAGTGGATTGGAGTGGAATGGAGAGGAATGGAACGGAATGGAATGGAATGAAGTAGACTGGAGTGGGGTGGAGTTGAGTGCAATGGAATGGAGCGAAATGGAATCAGATGCAGAGAAATGGAGTAGAGAGGAGTGCAGTAGAGTGGAAAGGAGTGCAATGGAGTGGAATGGAATCGGAAGTAACGGAAAGTAGTGGAGTGGATGGAACGGAAAGGAAAGGAGTGGAGCGGAGTGGAATGGAACGGAGCGGGAGGTGGGTTGGGGCCACTGCACTCCAGGCTGGCTGGCTGACTGAGGTATTCTCGCAATAAAGGAATGGAATGGAATGCTGTAGAGTGGAATGGAACGGAGTGGAGTGGAGTGGAATGGAGTGAGTTGGAGCAGAGTGGAATGAAGAATGCAATGGGATGGAAGGGAATTGAATGAAATGCAGTGGAGTGCAGTGGAGTGCATTGCAGTGGAATGGAGCAGAATGGAATGGAAAGGAGTGGAATGGACAGGAGTGGAGTGCACTGGAGAGGAGAGGATAGGAATGCAGTGGAATGGAATTGGATGTAATGGAACGTAGAGGAGTGGAGTGGAATGGAGTGGGCCAGAGTGGAATGGAATGGAATGCAATGGAAAGGAATGGAGTGGAATAGAATGGAATGGAATGGAATGGAATGGAGTGGGATGACTTGTAGTGGGGTGGAGTGAAATGGAGTATAATGGAATGGAGTGGAGTGGAGTGGAATGTGATAGAATGGAGAGGAGGGGAATGGAGCAGAATGGAATGGAGTGCAGCGGAATGGAGTGGAGTGGAATGGAATCAAATGGAGTGGAATGGAACAGAGTGGAATGGAATGGAGTGCAATAGACTAGAATTGAGTGTAGTGTAGTGGAATTTAGTGGAATGGACTGGAATGGAGTGGAATGGAATGGAATTGAGGGGAATGGAATGGAATGGAAAGGAATGGAAAGCAATGGAAAGGAATAGAATTGAATGCAACGGAATTAAAAGAATGCAATGGAATGCAATGGAATAGAATGCAATGGAATGTATAGTTGACATGTAATATGAGCTGAGATTGTGACACTGCACTCCAGCCAGGGTTACATGGTGATATCCTGTCGTAAGAAGTGAATGGAATGCAATGGAGTGAAATGTAATGGAATGAAATGGAATGTAGCGGAGTGGAAGGGAATGGAGTGGAATGAAATAGAATGCAGTGGACTGTAATGGCATGGAGTGGAAAGAAGTAGAGTGGAATGGAGTGGAATGGAATGGACTGGCATAGAATGGAGTGGAATTGAATGCAATGGAGTGGATTGGAAAGGAATGCAAAGGAGTAGAGTGGAGTAGAGTGGTGTGGAGTGGAGTGGAATGGAGCTGAATGTACTTCAATGGAGTACAATGGAATGGAACGGAGTGGAATGGAATGGAATGATATGAGGTGGATTGGAGTGGAATGTAGTGGAGTGGAATGGAATGGAATAGAATGGAATGGAGTAGAGTGTAATGGAATGCAGTGGCGATAAGTGGAGTGGAATGGAATGCATTGGAGTAGAGTGGAGTGGAATGGAATGGAATGGAGTGGAGTGGAGGGGAGTGGAGTGGAATGGAATTGAGTGAAGTGGAGTGCAGTTGAATGGAATATCGTGGTGTGGAGTGGAGTGGAAGTGAATGGAGTGAATAGGAGTGGAATGGAGTGGAAGGTAACGGAGTGGAATGGAGTCGAATGGAGTGGAATGGAGTAGAGTGGATTAGAGTGGAATGGTGTCGAACGGACTGGAATGGAATGGAATGGAGTGGAATGGAATTGAATCAAATGGAATGGAGTGGAGTGGAGTGGAGTGGAATGAAATGAAATGGAAGGGAGTGGAGAGAAACGCAGTTGATTGGAGTGGAGTGGAGTGGAAAGGAATGGAAAGGAGTGGGATGGAGACGTATGGATTGGAGTGGAATGGAGTGGAATGGAATGAAGTGGAAAGGAGTGGAACGGAGTGAAATTGAATTTAGTGGACTGGAGTGGAATGGAGTTAAATGGATTGGAATGGAATGGAGTGGAATGGAATGGAATGGAGTGGAGTGGAATGGAATAGAATGGCATGGAATGGAATAGAATGGGATGGAGTGGAGTGGAGAGGAGTGGAATGGATTGGAGTGAAGTGGAGTGGAATGGAATTGAGTGGAGCGGAGAGGAAAGGAATGGAATGGAGTGGAGTGGAATGGCATGGAATGGAGTGGAATGGAATGGATAGTAGTGGAGTGGAGTGGAGTGGATTGGAGTGTAGTGGAAGGGAATGGAGTGCAGTGTAATGGACTGGAATGGAGCAGAGCAGAATGGAGTGGACTGGACTGGAGTGGAATGGAATGGGATGGCATGGAATGGGAGCTGAGATTTTACCAATGTGCTCTAGGCAGGGTGACTGGGTGTCATCCTCTCAAAAGAAAGGAATGGAATGGAACGCAGTGGAATGGAATGGAACAGAGTGGACATTAGTGGAGTGGAATGTGGAGGAATGGAATGAAATGGAACGTAATGGCATGAAATGGAGTGGTGTGGGGTGGAATGGATTATAGTGGAATGGGGTGGAAAGGAATGGGATGGAGTGGAATGAAGTGGAGTGCAGTGGAGTGGAACGGAGTTGAATGGCATAGAATTGAGTGGACAGTAGTGGAATGTTTTGGAATGCAATGGAATCCATTGTAATAGAATGGAATACAACGGAAAGTTGACATGGAGTGTGAGCTGAGATTGTGCCACTGCACTCCAGACTGGGTGACACGTTATATCCTGTGGATAGAAAGGAATGGAATGCAATAGAGTGAAATGGAATGGAGTGGAATGGAATTGAATGGAATGGAGTGGAGTGGAGTGGAGTCGAATGGAGACGAATGGAATGGGACGGAGTGGAATGGAACGGAGTGGAGTGGAGTATCGTGGAGTGAAATAGAATGGAATGCACTGGGTTGGAATGGAATGCAATGGACTGCTGAAAGGAAATGTGAGCTGTTATTGTTCCACTGCACTCCAGCCTTTGTGACGGAATGAAATCCTGTGGAAAAAAAGGAATGGAATGGAATGGAATGGAATGGAATGGAATGGAATGGAATGGAGTGGAGTGGAGTGGTGTGGAGAGGAGTGTAGTGGAGTGGAGTGAAATGGAGTGGAGTGTCGTGGAGGAGAGTGGAATGGAGTGGAATGGAATGGAGAGGAAAGGAACGGAGTGGAGTGGAATGGAACGGAGTGGAGTGGAATGGAATCCAATGGAATGAAATGGAATTGAATCGAATGGAATGAAGAAATATGTGCAGTGATTTGGCCACTGCGCTGGAGCCTGTGTGAGAGAGGGAGATCCTGTCGATAAAACAGTGTGGAATGGAAGGGATTGGAATGGAATGGAATGGAACGTATTGGAGTGGAGTGGAGTGGAATTGAGTGGAGTGGAGTGCACTGGAATGGAATGAAATGCAATGGAATGTAATGGAATGATGAAATGATATGTGAGCTGAGATTGTGCCACTGCACTCCACGCTGGGTGACAGAGTGAGATACTCTTGAAAGAAAGAAATGGAATGGAAAGAATTTTTAATTGGGTGGATTCGAGTGGACTGAAGTAGAGTGCAGTGGAATAGAGAGGAATGGAATGGAATGGAATCGGATGTAAAGGAATGGAATGATGTGGAGTGGAGTGGTGAGGAGTGTAGTGCTGTGGAATGGAGCAGAAAGTAACGGGATGGTGTGGAGTGGAGTGCAGTGCAGTGGAGTGGAGAGGAGTGCAATGGCGTGGAATGGAATCGGATGTAAAGGAACGTACTGGAGTGGAGCGGAGTGGAAAGGAGTGGAATGGAATGGAATTGAATGTAATGGAAAGCAAAGGAATGGAATGGGATGCAATGGAATTTAATGCAATAGAATGCAGTTCAATAGAGAGTTGACATGTAATGTGAGCTGAGATTGTGCCTAAGCTCTCCAGGCT